>NW_005841862.1:3930606-3937681 GCF_000455745.1 Alligator sinensis
AGTTGAGAGTGCGACTATCTGGGGTAAAGGATAGGAACAAGGAAGGGGCAGGCAGATAGCGTGACCGTAAGGAAAACTGGGACAGCTGAGACATTGTTCCCTGCCCCTCAAGTAAGCGGCACTGCTGAGGGTAGCAGTAAAGGCTGGTGGCCAGGAGTGTAGGTGAAGTCTGCCAAAGAAGCGGAGCTGAGCTACCTGGCGCACCATGCTGCTCTGCCTCCCTCCCGGACTGCACCCCTGCGATTCTGGGATATTTGTTTTAATTTTCGCTGACCAGCAAGAACTGGCCTTCAAAATTTGGGACTGTCCTGGGGCATGGTCACCCCAAAGATGGAACATTAGTTAGAACAGAGAGAAAAATGTGCCATAGGTCAGGGCAAGGGAGCTGAAGTTTTGTGGAAATACAGAATTCTTCCATTGTCTGCTTCAGGGAAGCAGCAAGAGCTGTCAGCAGCACCTTCTCTCCTTCCCTGATGACTCCCTAATTCCCCCCACCTTCTCTGCAGGAGTATTTACACACACACACACCCACACACACACACACACACACACACACACAGCGTTCACCAGGTGTTTGTTCTAGCTGGTGCCTAAGCTTGGGGGCTCAGGCCACGATGCTACTCTCATGGTCACTGGCAAAATTCCCAGTCACTTCAAAGTTGCAGTCTTGTGCCTGTCATTGCCAGGGGGGAAATGTTCACATCTGTGCAGGGGGAGTGTCTGGGATGCTGTTGCCTGTGCTACCACAGGTGTCTTGAGGTCACCTCCCACCTAGCCCCTGCCTCAGCTGAGTGGCGAGGCAGGGCTTGAAAAGCAATGTAAAGTAAGGTAGCCCAGGTATAGGGCAGGGTGTGGTATATGGAGAACTACACTTCAGAGTGCTTTATAACATTAGAATACCTTGGCTCTCAACAGCGAGGCTGTGCTTGGAGTCCTTTAGACGGGGCTCTGTGCTTTCTTTTGTGTTCGCTTTAGAGAACTTAGAATTGCTCTTTATCCCTTTCCTCCTTCCTCCCCCTCCCTTTCTTGACAGAGGAGGTTGAGAAAATGAACAAGAAGATGGAAGAAGTGAAGGAGGCAAAAGTCCGAGTGGTTTCAGAAGAGTTTCTCAAGGATGTGAAATCCTCCAGCAAAGGCTTTCGGGAACTGCTGTCAGTACATGAGCTCTCATCCTGGGGTGCAGAGGTGAAGCAGGAGAACATGGAGACAACTGTGGGAGGAAAGTCCAGTGGGCCCCCAAATATGAAGAGTGCTGGAAAAGTCAAGGAAGAACAAGGTGAAAATAGCAACAGACCTTTTTTTCCACAGCTCTGCTCAGTTCGGTGTGTTTTTAAATATTGCTTTGTGCTTCTACAGCATGCTATGTATATGAGAATCTGAGAGCACTCAAGGGAACATGTTATAAACGTGACGGGAGTGCTTGGGATATAGTCCAGGCTCACCCGTTTCCTGAGTTGCTTCAAGTAATGGAACTCTGAAGCAAGGCTGGCATTAACTCCTCTAAACTCCCTTCTGAAACATGTTCCCTTCCAACTCGCTCTTGCCTCAGATATTCCGTGTTTTGTATGCGTTATTAATGGCAGCACCCATCTAAGCGATGGGCAGGATCAAAGACGGAAACTACAAAAGCTGTTTGGGATGTTCAACTTACTGGGCGTGTCTACATGTGAAATTAATTTGATGCCATAAACTCCGGTACCGTTTGCACTGGAGTTTATTGCTCCTGGGTGCAGCATTTACATGTTCGTGCGGGACTACAGCATGCTGAAACCAGGGTGGTGCAGTCCTGGCTGGCAGGGAGCCCGGGGACTCAGCCTGCTACCCTGGGGCTGCTCCTGCTTGTCTCACCTTGCTGTGGAGGGGCTAATCAGCAGGCAACCCTGCACTGTTGGACCCTTGTGACCCAGCCAACTCTGATCACTATCTACACCTGGCACACTAAATATCTCTACTGTATAATAGTACCTGTGTTGTGCAGTACTATCCTATCGCAGAGTAAATTACTTTACTCTGGCCTAATAGCATCAGTTGTGTAGGTAGTGATGGTTGCTGTGGAGCTAATTAGGCAGCTCTTCAGTAAGCATCTCGTGTAGATGAACCCACCGTGTTGAACATCTCAAACAGGTTAAATGTATGACTCAACCTAGTGAACCAGCATTCTAGCTAATGTGCAAGAGCTGAACACATACTGAAGGGAGATCAGTACTTTGTGGTGCTGAGGTCACGGGACAATTATGAGACTAATAAACAGTAGGCCTGTGCAAAACAGCTAGTATTCGCTTCAGATTCGTCCGATTTGGGGGACAGTGGTTCGATTCCGTGACTCATATCACTGTCCCAAATCGATTCAGCTGAATCTGATTCAGAGATTCGGTTCCTGCCGAATCTCTGAATCAGCCAGGCCCATCCCCCCCAGCCTGGCAATGGCTGTCCCACCTGCCCCAGCTCCCTGCTCTTTGCGGGGGGGGGAAAAAAGCCCCAGCTCAGCAGGTGTTGCCAGGCAGGGGAGCAATTGCTGCTTCCCCCCACTGCCCCACACTGCATGACCTCCCCCCCCCAGGTGCCCCACAAGAAATAAAAAAAAACCACCCAAGAAAACCCCACACTCACCACTCCTGCGGTGGGGGTGATCCCTGCGGCCCCCTGAGGCTGCTGCAGGAGCACTGAGTCCTGGGGCTTTTCTCTTTTCTTAAGGGCCAGAGCTGGCCCAAGCATGGCAGCCACGGTGGGGGCTGGGGGAGTGGGGGGGGGAGCGCATCAGGGGGCTCGTGCAGAGCCCCCATGCAGTGGTAGACAGTGGGGATACCCCCCCAACCTGGCAGCACCCAGTGAGCACCATGGCCCCCCTCCTAGACCCAGGAGACATCAGTCGCCCATCCATGGGGGCGGGGGAGGCCCCTGCGTGCTTCCCAGCAGACCCAGAAGTGGACTAGAAGTGCTTCTGGTCCACTTCTGGGTCTGCTGCTGAGCGCGCTGGGGAGCTCCCCACGCTTCTGTGGGATATTCCATGCGCCCCATCGCTGCAGCGTTCACAAGCCACCTGCTCCCTAGAAGTATGTAGAAAAAACATTTAAAGCTGTGTCTGTTTGAATCGCCGAATCTTTCCAAATCAATTTGAAGGGTTCCGATTCAGTTCAGATAGATTAAAGGCTCCTCTGATTCTATTCGGATTTGGAGATTCAGCCACCAAATCTCTGCCGAATTGAATTGGAGGACCAAAGCTTCACACAGTCCTAACAGTTAGTGCTGATCTGTCTGCAGGGAGTGGCTCAGCAAAATTACCAGATGCTGCCTTCTTCCATTTATTTATTTACTTTGTGAATATGTTGCCCCCACAGACCTTCCAGCCAGTGGTTTCTTCAGAATTGAGGGCCACTAGAATTTGTGTCTGCCATATGGTTGAATGTTATATTATCAGTCTAGACACAGAAATAGAATTCTAAGAATCTCAATGTCTTAATCATCTAATTTAAACGGATACATGCAGCTTAATTTGTAGTGGCTAATACCTACCAAACTTCCAGCCAAATAGCTCTAATGTATTCCCCTTGATTGAGCAGGAAGGGAGAAGATGGGTATCATCTCAGTAGACTGACATCCTTGAGTTAAATTAGATGGAGGACAGTGTCACTAAGACTCAAACAGCATTGGATTTCTTATCTTGCTTTAGCAGAATAGTATATCCATGCAGATGAATCCATTAATATAAAGCCAGTCAAGATGAACATTACACAAAGTCTTTTAAAGAACTTGACCACTGAGTCAAGTAGTGTTCTTTGTCTACAACCAGACAGTCCTGACTCATCAGATTAAAAAATGAAGGTCTTCCCATCTTCTATTCTTCCAGGGACCTGCAAGTCTGAAAAGAAAATGAAATTGACAGTTAAAGGAGGAGCAGCCGTAGATCCTGATTCTGGTGAGTGCAGAAAACCAGTTGCCACTCCAGGATCCTTTATCAGTGCAAATGCCTTGTTCATTTTGAAGGTCAGCTTGTAGAAAACTGTCTATGAAATGGTGGAGACTTCTGGTGGGAAGTTTTAGTCTTATTGACAGTGCAGCCTAGTGACACCCTAGGATTTTTATAATAAAGTCTTGACCTCACACTACAGATGTGAAAATGATTTACATTCAGGCCACAGATTTTTTCCAGTGTAGCCCTCATTTTTAAGTATACTCCTGAGGCTCTTAATTCAGGTGGTGAAGCAGCTGCTTCAGCAAGAATACATAAGCACCACCTGCAGAAACTACAGGTCTAGCAGGAAGAGCTCTTTGCTTGAAGCACAGAGCTGCACTTTGGGTGTCAGTAGTTGGTACTGCACTCTAATGTGGAGAGCAAGAGTTGCTCTTGAAGATCGCTGAGCTGTTCAGGACCAATTATCTGGTTTCTAGTCACAGTTTCTAAAATGAAACCACTAAAGGTCAAGCACTGATAAGAGCTTCTTAAAGTAGTTCTCACCAAGTCCTGTGGCATTTTGTTTTTAAAGTATCCTTTGCAGAAACAATGCTGAGAAACCTGACATTAGAAATGAATTCTCTTCACATCCCAGTGGGGTACCTGAGCATTTCCCTTGCATGGTACCTGCCCTGTAGTTTTGTAAAGAATGTTTGCTTGGTGAAATGTTACATTTGTTGTGGCTTTCTCCTGCTGAGGGAGTAACAAACTTTCTGTGTTTTGGGGTTTTTTATTTATCTCCATAGTATTCCAGTATGTCTTAACATCTGTTTAAGTGTGTGTCCATGTAAGAAGGAAAGGAGACTCAAAATGACAACGTTGTCTTGGCTTTAATTCACTGCTCTTCTTCCTAGGTTTGGAGGACTCCGCTCACGTCTTTGAAAAAGGTGGTAAAATCTACAGTGCCACTCTTGGCCTGGTAGATATTGTCAAAGGAACCAATTCCTATTACAAACTGCAGCTGCTGGAGGATGACCGAGAAATCAGGTGGGCTTGGTTTTCAACGTAAATATAGCCTTTTACACAAGCCAGGTATGAATACAAATGTCTTTGTGGTGGTGGTGTTTTTAAGCACTTCTGTGAGGTTTTTGTTTTGTATGAAAGAGTTCCTTTGCAGTGTTGAAAACCCAAAACAGCAGACCTGCATAAGGGTATGAAAAAGTGGAATTGACTAGTCTAATTTCATTACTGACAAGTAAAGTAAAATGTAAAATGAAAAAGTAAATATAAATGCTGAAATGTAAATTAGGAATTGGATAAATGTGTGTCAGGATTGGTTTGTGTTCAGCTTCACTGGTAGCAAAAACATCCCAGAAGTGCAGCTTAGGTGGGGTGTGCTGCTTTTTGTCCTCATCCCAGTCCTCTCTCCTCCACCCATACCTCTCTCCCTCCTTCTAAGTCCTATTCAGTAAATTTGGCTGTGATGTAAACAATCCCTGGAGCCCAGCCTAGTTACTGAGTTAGTTACTCTGCTTCTGTGTAAGCATGTGAAGATCAGGCACTGAATAGGTGCATTAAAAAGGGCCCGGAAGCATCATATATTTAGAATTGCTACCCAGTTCCAGACCAGAATTGTTCACATGCCCCATTGTTAAAGAAGGGTGCGATCAAGAGGCTTTCTAGGAAAATTTGATTCTCCCAGGAGGGGGAATATACAATAACCTGGGCGAGTCAATGGCTACAGAAAATAAACCTGCTTCAGTGGTAGATTGTTTTTATTGCTCATAAATTTTGACTCTTTTGGCCATTTCTTGTATCTGGATTTATGATTGGTATATGATGAAATTTCAGAGCTGGTATTCAGTGCCTGACAAATCTGGAAAATTTATTCATTGAATACTTATACATTTGCAAAAAAGTTAATTAAGGTTGCATCAATTTAAACAGCTAAAAGCTTCAAAATCTTAGCAGCTTCTCTTAAGCTTAGTTTAGAATTGAAGTCTTACCCAGTCCTTCAGTTGTTTAAAGATGCACATTTTTAAGTGTTTTGTGATGTCTGCTGTCAAATGCATGACCACAGTAAACTGAAGATTTCTATTAACTGGTATATTAAGGTATATTATATTAACTAGTATATTAAGACAGGAACAGCAGATAGTCACAGCAGTGACTGATTGTAGGCAAGGGAGTTTGTGGTCTTATGAAAGTTAACATTAAGTAACCACTCAGGCAGGAACTGTTGACTTGCTAACCTGTTCCTTTCTTCTGGATTGGCATTATCTATTAAATTGTTGTGATTCTGTCTTTGTATGTCAGATGCTTTGTGTCTCATGTCTGTGCAGTCATAGGAAGAATGGCTTTACTCTCTTTCCCAAAGAGACATGAAAATCCCTTTGAATACCTTTTTCCATCTGGGTTGCCAACCTTCCAAGACTGCCCTGGAGTCTACAGGAATTAGTTATGAATTTCCAGTAGACTGCTGAGTGTCACCTGGGAGATGAATGATAGGACATTCATAAAAACAAATATTAAATGTTGAATCCAATTTATACAGTAGTACACTGGATTTTTAAAAAGTAATAGTCATGTGCATTTGCCTGCCTGATGTAAAGTCTATGCACCATAATCCATAACTGATATACACAGGTGTGTTGGTGTTCTCTCATGGGCACATTGGCATTGTCTTTCATGGGCATATTGGTGTTGTGATAATAATGGTATTAGAATGTTATTTAATTTTATGTATTTTTAAATTAACACACACATGCATGCAGACCCACAAACATTTAAACGTGTATTTACAAGCAAAGTATCCTTAACCGGATCTCGCTTTTTAAAAATAAGATTCACATTACAACTTAAGATTTTGCGGTATTATTTCTTTATGCAGCATGCTTAAAATATGAAATTAAGATTCATATGATGCTCCTTATTTCCACCAAAGGCAAAACGATGGCTCCATAGTGAGTTTTAGAGTACAGTAGATCAGTCATTTATGTCATTATGTCATGTGATAAAACTTCCCAGAATAGATCAGAGTTGGCAACCCTAGCTCTACTACAGGGGTGGGCAAAATATGGCCCGCAGGCAAGGCCAGTCTATCTGGCCCACAGGGCCCCTAAAAAAAAAGTTGGAAAATTAATATTTCTCTGCCTTTGGTTCCTGTGAAAGGTTCCTGTGAAA
>NW_005841862.1:3938254-3982126 GCF_000455745.1 Alligator sinensis
CACAGCCGCTCGCAGCCTTCCTGGGACTGCCTGTGCCTGCTCCAGACAGCCCCACACAGGCCGCGAGCCCCTGCAATGTGGGGTGCTGGCCATGGGCAGGTGAGAGGCCACTTTTCCCCCCACTCAGCACCAGCTTCTTCCCCACCAGCGAGCAGGGGGTCAGGGCTGTGCGCTGCTTCCCGCCTGTACTGCGGGACTGGGGGGCACTGGGTGTGAGTGGGCGGGGAGCCAGTGGGAACACAGGGCCCGCACCGGTGTCCCAGGGCCAGTGCCGGCGGGGCCCAGAGCAGGGTGGCAGGAGCATGGGGTCCCAGCCAACAGGGGCACTATAGAGCCGGGCCAGCTCCCCCCTCCCTGCTGGTGCAGCCCAGCCTGGCTCCACAGACCTGCCAGTCTGTGCCCCGCTTTGGGCCCCACCGGTGCTGGCCCTGGGACATTGGTCCCAAGACGTTGGGACATTGGTCCCAAGATGGTGACTAGGGGGCACCTGTCAAGAGGCGGGGCTACCCATGCAGTCCTCGACAGCCTGCCAAAACTGGGTAAGCGGCCCTTCGCCCAAAATAATTGCCCAACCCCGCTCTACTAGAAGCCAGTTCAGCCCTGATGTAAGCAGGTGTAGCTCTAGCTGTCCTGAATGGTGATTGAATTCACTTACACCAGAGTTGAACATAGTTCTGCACATAAGCATGTACACAACACATTATGTAGCACTGTTTCTTACAGTGAATAGTTAATGGTGAAATTTGAGATGTTATAGGCTGGTTACTGTTTTTCAAGCATAGGAGGAGGGTGGACAATGAAATCCCACTTTATTTTGTTCAGTAGCATTATTTTGTTTAGCTTACAATAGGAACATAGAATGGAGAAGACCCACTTGGGTAATTAAGTCCAGTCCCCTATAATTTTAGGCAGCCACGTGATGGATATGAAGTCCAAAAGGGTTGAAGAGAATATTCGCCCCAAGGTTCCATACATGCCACAAAGCACCCTCCAGTGTTTTGTTTTGTTTTTTATGAAGCTGTTATGGTGAGCCACAGAAGGAGAGCAGGAGGAGCTAAGAGTGCCACGAATGTCTTTGGCCTCCTGCAGTAGCAGGGAATTTGGTAGGTGCAAATATGCCAAGTTGAATCTAGGGAGTGACCCATGTCCCATGTTAGAGAAGGAGGAAGGTGAAATAGACCCCAAATGCAGTGACTGCAAAACACAAGAAGGCTGATCCTGTTCCAAAGGCCATATTGTCTCAACCACAGATGGATAAAAGGTGGAAGGAAGAAGAAAATACAAACAAGGAAAACAGTCAGCCTGGCATATCAATGTAAAAGATCCACTGCTGTGTAGTAGAGGGTGACTTAATTTATAGGGTACTTAGTAGAACAGCAACAGGCTGTAGAGTTGAACTGGAAAACTGGGTCTGAGAAGTGTTTGTTGGCGGTGACCAAAAGGTGTTTCTGAAGTTTGCCTCAGTGAAGTTGGTTTTAGTGCAGGTCCTGTTGGACAGGGGTCGGCATCACAGAGCTCACTTCTTTAACAAGCATCAGCTGGCAACTGCAGTCTCTGCTGAGATGGTGCAGGTACTCTTCACTTAACGTCATCCCCATTAATGTTGTTCAGTATTACATCTGTGATCCATTAGAGAACATACTCGTTTAAAGTCGCGCAATGTTCAGTTATAACGATGTTGGCCGTCACCTGCTAGTAGGTAACTACTGTGATGTAATTGGATTCGCTTAACATCATTTTGCTTAAAGATGCATTTTTCAAGAACATAACTATGACATTAAGCGAGGAGTAGCTGTACAGGATTGCTTGAACTCCCTCCCTTTAAGGCTGGGTCTGCACACTTCCACTTTTTTCTGCTTTAACTCTGCCAGTGTAGTTATCGTGGTACAAGCCTCCCAGTATGGATGCAGTTGCAGTAGCATAAGACACTTTTGTAGCAATGTGACTATGAACCGCTGTAACTATTTCAGTCAAATATATCCATTTAGAGCAGGGATGGGCAAAATCCAGCCTGTGGGCTGGATTGGGCCCATGGCAGACTCGTTTCCCGGCA
The DNA here is from genome assembly GCF_000455745.1 of Alligator sinensis. NCBI lineage: Eukaryota > Metazoa > Chordata > Crocodylia > Alligatoridae > Alligator > Alligator sinensis. Next base: position 3,940,308 of record NW_005841862.1, read on the forward strand.
GCCCCTTCCTGTGCCCCTGAGGCCAGTCTGCATGGAGAGCAGAAGGGCCATAATGCTGCTCTGTGGCTCTAATGCTTCATTATGGCCCAGGAGCAGCAGGGCCATAATGGTCCCATGCTCCAAGGGTCTCCGTGGAGATCTGTTCAAGTGGTGCTAGCAGGGTGCATAGCTGGGTGAGGAGCTACTCTGAGGCTGGGGCTGGATTCTTGCGGCGGTAACGGTGCGGGCCAGAGCTAGGACAGAGCCGCGATCTGCTGCCCGCACGCCCCTGTCTTGAACACAGGTTCCGCAGCAGCGGATCACGGCTCTGCCTGGCTCCATCCTTGCGCTCTCACCGATGCAAGATCCCCTGGAGACCACCGCTCCTGGGTCTCCATGGAAACCAGCCTGAGTGGCATGGGCAGGGGCTGCTGGAAAATGGAGTCTGCCTGCTGGCCAGATCTACCATTTTGTCCACCCTTGATTTACAGTAAGCTGTAGGAGAGGTTTTCCCAAGATTATCAGTTCTGGGTCCTTCAGCACTATTTGTGCATCCTTTCCAATATTGGTGCTTACTTCATACTTTTTGGCAGCCGTGGAGTAGGGTAATTTTCAAGCTTGTCCCTTTATGTAAAGGGACTCTCAGTTAATGGCATCTATTCTGATCTGATATGGATGTCCATACGCTCTTTTTATTGGAGGGTCAGATTTATCAGGGACTGAGGGCTGAAGCCAGAGTTCCTGCATCACTACCTCTCATTTCGTTTGCTTCCAGGTACTGGGTGTTTAGGTCATGGGGTCGCGTTGGCACTGTGATTGGGAGTAACAAACTGGAGCAGATGCCATCTAAAGAAGATGCCATTGAGCACTTTTTGAATCTGTATGAAGAGAAAACGGGCAATTCCTGGCATTCCAAGAACTTCACAAAATATCCAAAGAAATTCTACCCTCTAGAAATAGATTATGGACAGGTAATGGTTCTTTGGCTTAAATCAATTAAGTACACAGGCAGCATTATTGTTTAATAGGAGATTTCTGTATTATTCCATGTACAAGACAGAAATATGCACTAGTAATCGACTCAGAATTGTTACTAAACTCCTAAAGCCAAGTGACTGTAGAAGCCAGGAGGTGCAGCCAAATAGATCTATAGATCACACTGAAATCTTTGTACAGGCAACCCCCTCTTAACGCTGTTTCGCTTAGCTCTATTCCGCTATAATGCTCGTTTTAAATTGACACCTGATTCCACTTAGTGCTCAACGAGTTCATTATAACCAGGGATCCTGGTTTTCCCCAATTTAAAAAATACCAAATTCTCTGCTAAACCCCCCCCCCACCCAAATCCATGATTTAAAATTAAAGGCCCCCCCCACCCACAGCCTCTGCCCCTCCAGCCCTGCTGGAGGGGGTTCCCAACTACCAGGGCTTTGGACCCGGGTGTGCAGCCCCCTGCCCCCACTCCCTCTTGCTGCAGACTTGGGCAGGCCTGCTCTCCACCACTGCATGCACTCCCGGGGCAGGTGGAGGGACCTGCGGCCCCCAGATTTATATGCGGCGCAGGCAGCGGCCTTGAGCTCCCACACTGCTTCTGTGCCCTGTGGGCTCCGAAGCCCAGCGGGCACAACCCAGTGCGACTGGGGACAGCAGAGCCACGTGGGGATCTCTTCACTGCTGCTCGTGGCACCCCCCGCCCTGGCGACATGCCTCCTGTGCCTGATTTGAGGGACACAGCCCTGCACCACTGCCCTCAGTGCAGCCCTGTGTGGAGGAGGCACATCACTGGGGTAGGGGGGCGAGCAGTGGTGAGGATATCCCCACGCAGCTCCACTGCTGCCTGCCGTGCTGGGTCATGTCCACTGGGCTCCGGAGGCCCCGGGGGAGGCAGCAGGGAGCAGTGGCTTAATGCTCATTTCACTTAATGCTTGGTTTTTCAGGAACCAATTAAGAGCGCTAAGCAGTGGTTACCTGTACATTCGAAATATACACGTAGCATTATTACAGATAACGCAGCAATACAAGTAGGGAGATGAAAAATCTGTTCCACTAGATTTAGCTTGCTTTGTTTGGTATCAGCACAATCAGAAATTGCAGCTGTCCCTGTGTGGATAGCTGCCCTGGGTGTCAGGCCATGGTGTTACACTTCTGAGTTTGGGTATTGTCTTTCTAGGATGAAGAAGCTGTGAAGAAACTGACAGTAGGTGCCGGCACAAAGTCAAAGCTTCCTAAATCAGTCCAGGACCTTATTAAGATGATCTTTGATGTGGAGAGCATGAAGAAAGCCATGGTGGAATTTGAGGTAGGTGTACATATTAAGGCCTTCTGCTTCCTTTCATCTTTTCTTGCTGAACATCGTAGCCCAGATTGTATTTCACCTTTATGACCTCTAAATCAGTGCTTCTCAAATTTTTTTTTTGTAGCAGGACCCATTTGTAAACATCGGTGGCCAGTCCTGACCCCAGTGCCCCTCACTCATGACCTGCGCTGCCCCCCTTCTCCTGCCCACAGGCACCAGCCCCACAGTGTGTGGGGCAATGGGGGTGGTATAGGGTGGGGGGGGAGGTCCTAAGCAGCCTCTCACAGGCTGGGACTCTGTCAGCCTGCAAGGGAAAAGCCACATTTTCCCACGATTTTATCCTTTAAAGAAGAATCTATTTTTAAAGTATGTTGATGCATTTTTTTAAGTGTGTTTGTGACCCTTTCATATAGTCTTGTTGACCCACAGGTTGAGAAATGCTGCTCTGAATCACTGCTACTGTGATTTGTGAGAGATGTAATTTTCCTGTGAGAGATGCAATTTTCCACCACCCAGGAAGACATTTAGCTCTTCCCATGCTCTCAGTGGTCAGTCCAGTGCACCCCCAGAGGCTAGTGCTGTTCTGCCCTGTGGAGATGTGTAAATATAGAGAGGAGACATCTGTGTGCACCAGTGCATCTAACTGACTAGCTTCAGTATATGGTGCAGTTGTTCTCAACCTTTTTAGGTTCAAGGTACCCCTCTATAACTGTTGTGAATTGGGCAGCATTCTGCTTCAAAAACTAATGCATTTATTACAGTGTTTACCTCCTTGCAAAGGGGCCAGTTAGGGATAGCAAGATCTGAAGCCTGTCCTTATTTCCCCATATTTGGTGCCTGAGCGTGTTCTTATTTACTTATCCCATCACTTCTCGTTCATCTCCTCTCAATTCCTGAGGCACCTCTCCAAAGGATCTCCAAAGCAATTTGAGAACAACTGGTATAGTGGTAGAGAAAAGCCCACGTGCATTGGCCAAAATATGGGAGACCTGGATTCTAAGCTCCACTGTGCCATAAGGATTTTGAACCTGTATCTTCCATTAGGAAAATCTCCTAATCGCAAGGTCGAGCTTATGCAGAGCTGAGTGCATCCTCCATTCCTGTTGGTGAAGCTGGGCCACTGGGTAAAGAGGACAGCAAGTCCTTGGGGACAGAAGGAGAATATGCAAGATGGAGCCCAACCCTAGCTCAGTGATAAGGAGAGCATGCTTCTGGGAGGGAAGGAGACCTGGGTTATGGCTTCTGCTTCCAACGTTTTTCCAGCCTTATCCAGTGATTGCTTAATACAGGGGTTCCCAGCGTTTGTGCGCCCAAGGGCACATTTGAATTTAAAAGAAAAAGCCGTGGGCGCCAATATGACAGCATTTTTTTGTTGGAATAATGATTTTTACCGATCATGAAAATGCATGTTAACACCTGAATAAACCTCAGGGGGTGCGATGGCACCTGTGGGCACCACGTTGGGAACCGCTGGTTTAATACATGTCACTGTGCAGTGGTTCCTTTGCATCATAAAATCAGTTTTTTACAGCTGATTTTTTGCTTCCTATGTATTCCTAGGCTATTGTGCTTCCTATATATTGGAAAATCTGGGCTATTGTTACCTGGTAATGCTTATTTTAAATGATTCAAGTGAAGGGTCTTCCCTTCGTTTTTTGCCCATTCATAAGACAGAAATAATGCATATATAGTTTTGTAGGATATTGTGTCCTTGAATCACTTTCAGAACCAGCTGCTCTACAGCTGTCCCTTCTGGTCTGCTGGCTTTGGATTTGTGGTGCCCCTTTAAATCGATGCTGTTTTGACCTGAAGAGCTAAGGGTTATCCAGTGAGCACAATTTATGTCCTTAGTGAATATTTATAATCCCTTGTAAAACATTCCATTGAAGTGAAGTTTTTTGCAGAGCCCCATTATTAGAAGACTGGTGCATGAGAAAATTTACTCAAAGACTAAAATTCCCAAACTCTAGCTCTTCAAGAGAATCTGCATTAGGGGATATCTTGTCAGTACTGTGTTTGCATTGCTCTTTCTTCAACTTCATCCTACAATCCCTGCTGTTAAAAGCCAAACCTGATAGGCTTGCATTTTTTAATTATACATCCTGCCTGTAGGGGTAGAGCTTTTTGGTGGCCAAAGAGAAGGAAGTATGGAGGTTTCATTGTGGTGGAACCTTGCTTTAATTATTTAAATAAATCTTTGTTAGATTGACCTCCAGAAGATGCCATTGGGAAAGCTGAGCAAGAGACAGATCCAGAGTGCCTATTCCATCCTTAATGATGTTCAGCAGGTGAGTATAAAACAGACTTCACAAAAACACTGGGAAGTTGGATATCATTTTTGGCTTGAAATCAGCTGACTTCTCAACTCCTGGTGTGCTTTAGAAGATGTGCTACTTCTGAACCCCTAGAAGTTAATGAATGGATTTGGTCTTGGAAGTACTTCTCTTCACTACACTTCAAAAGAGGACCAAAGATTAAGCTGGAGCACGGAATGTGCTTGCTTAGTGTACATCTAGAAACACTCACCTCTGAGTATTGTAAGGTACTATTGCTTATAATGTAGAGTCTAAATTTTAGACTATTCTGAGATTCACTAGTTGGCACCTTGTTGCAACATAACGATTTCAACTCTCACAACAAATACACAGATTTTTCTAGGTCTGTTACACTTCATCTCCTAATGTACTGAAAGCTTCTTTTTCAACAAAGTTATTTTTTATTAGATACTCTCCACTAGAAAAGCATTGTACAGTATTTCTTTTATGCTTTTTGGTGCAAGTGCACTAAAAACTATTGAGTCAGAATCCCTCCTTTAGTTATGTAGGTGGGTTGCAGCATTGCAGTTAGTGTGGTGAAGCTTGTCACTGTAAGCTTCTCTTGAAGAGCAGCTTGAGCCTATCTGTTGCTGCAGAGATCTTTCCCAGAATTCAGGTCTTCCTCCATTTACCTCTTCTCTTGTTTGTTTTTCTTTTAGGCAGTTTCTGGTGGCGGCACTGATTCTCAGATACTGGACCTCTCCAATCGCTTCTACACATTGATACCTCATGACTTTGGGATGAAAAAGCCACCTCTTTTAAATAACCTAGAATATATTCAGGTATTCATGGGTTAAACTGATTTCTACTCTAAGTCAGCAAAACTCTGCCTGCCTCTTCCACAATGACACAAATTTCAAACTTGGATGCCTAAATATAAATGAATTGCTATGTACTTATCATAAGTGACTCTTCCCTCACACATGCTGGGGACTCGCAGATCAAGTTGAAATTTTGGGGAGCTCTGAAGATCAGCTCTTCTTATTTAAGCTCCTGTATTCAGCAAGCAGCCTCCTACCTTCTTAGGTATCCAAGCTTACAGTTGTTCTCAGCACCTTGATTCCCTCTTGTGTTCTTTTGGATATCACTGCCAAAGGATCTACATGAGATAATTTAATAGTCGTAAAACTTAATGGAAGGGGGAAAAGTGCCATCGCTTAATTTAGCTTTGTGGAAATTGGAAAAGCTTGAGAGATTTTCCTTGAAGGAGGTAGAGCAAATCGTATGGTATGGTTTATGCATCAGTCCAACCACGTAAACACCAGTGGCTTATGGTTTCACACACTGGACCTGCTTATCTGAGGAGTTGCCTTTCTCTCTGTGAGCCACCAGAGGGACTACAGTCTGTCAGATGGCTCTAGATGTGTCTGGCCCTGAAACTGAAACAAACTTTCTGTGGCTAGCAGCACAGTATTTGTGGGGAGGGTTTCTGGTACCTGTTCCTTCCTTGGGACCAGTTAGTGAGCTTCATAACATGTGCTAGGCCTGTTTTGTTTGCTGGACTTAACAGAAACCACATATTCCTCTTGTGAAATCAATGTAAGCAGGGGGGTGCCTTGTGATGTACAATAAAACGTGTACCTATACCAAGGTAGAATTAATGAGTTGCTGTGTTTTAGAAACTTCAGCATAATGTCCTAGAGTAAATATTTTTTTACCTCTTCATATTATCCAGGCCAAAGTGCAGATGTTGGACAACCTGCTTGATATTGAGGTTGCTTACAGCCTTCTCAGAGGTGGAAATGAGGATGGGGATAAAGACCCAATTGATGTCAACTATGAAAAGCTCAAAACTGAAATTAAGGTAAAGGAAATAACATGTTAGGCTGGGGCTGACCAGCTCTGAATATGTATTTGCATCCATTAACTTGCAGTTCAACAGCTGAGTAGTGAGTACTGTTGGAAAACTAAAAATGCACTCACGTGATTTCCCTTGCAGGGGAAAAAAATCCATCCCTCATGTTAAACTCCCAGTATATAATGATATGTATTTTTGCTGTTCAGAGAAAAGTCTTCTCTTAATTTCGATGCTGTGCACGTTTGAGAGGTAGGGTAGGAAAGCTTGTATGTATTCTCACATCCTTGAAACCTTGGCCAGGTACAGACATAACATTTGTACTGGTATAAATGATTGGAAACTGGTCTCTACCCCTTAACAGAACAGTAGTTTGGCACTCAAAACTTATCTATACCTGTAGCAGAACAGAACTGGTTTAAAAATGGCAGAACCAAGTCTAAGATTCCATCCACCCCCCCCCCACCTCCCCTCCCCCAACCAAAGGGCAGATGTGTTTTCTGTTTGCTACTGGTCTGAATTATGCTGCTTACAGAAAACCACGTAACTTGAATTGATTCTGCCTCAGAGTTTTGGAAGTCTGTACCTAGCCCTTGAATAACAGATTCTGTCGTTTGACGTGGAGACCATCCTTTGGTTTTGGGCAGCAACCTAGACACATCTGTCTTTGCAACAAATAAGCGGTTTGGGTGCCACTATCCCGGAAGGAATCTTCCAGTTGCCAAATGCTTAGGTTTTCTTTGAAAATCATAGAATCGTAGAAAATTAGGGTGGGAAGGGACCTCAGGGAGGTCATCTAGTACAACCCCCTGCTCAAAGCAGAATCATCCCCAACTAGATCATCCCAGCTAGACAAAGCCTTGGCTGGGTCTTAAAAACCTCCAAGGATGGAGATCCCAGACCTCTCTGGGTAGCCTGTTCCAGTGCTTTATTACCCTCCTTGTGAGAGTTTTTTCCTAATGTCTAACCTGAACTTTCCTTGCTGCAGCTTGAGACCATTGCTCCAGGGATGGCCCTGCTCATGAACTTTCCTTTTAGTCCAGTCCTCCAATTTGTTTAGGTCTCTCTGAGTCCTAGCCCTACCCTCCAGTGTATCTACTACCCCTCCAACTTGGTATTGTCTGCAAATGTGCTGAGGGTGCACTCCAACCCATCTTTCAGGTCATAAATGAAAATTCAGATTTTCTTCTTGTTTTATTATTGCAGGTGGTTGATAAAGATTCAGAAGAAGCCAAGATCATAAAGCAATATGTGAAGAATACCCATGCTGCTACCCACAATGCATATGATCTGAAAGTTGTGGATGTAAGTCTTGCAAGGACATGTAATGTTGGAGACTATGCGTTTAAAATCTGTCTATAGACAGTTAGGGTGATTACAGATGTGGGGGGTGGGGTGGAAATAGCACTTTACTTTCAGCTTGGTGCACCCCTGCACCAAATGCAGCCCATGCCCAGAAGAGGAATTGTATCAGTTTGACCCAGCTCATCCAGCATCTGTAAAGCTCATGTGCTTCAGTGGGGCTTTTCTGCATTTTCATCTAATAGCTGATTGAGTTTGCTATTAGATAAAAGCACCAAAAAGCCCTTCTGAAGTGCACAAGCTCTATAGATGCTGGGGACCAAGGTCAAACTGACGTGATTCTTCTTCTGGTAGAGCACTGTTGTGTTTTGTTGTTGTGTTTTTGGGAGGATGGAGGGAGTCCATGTCTGTCAGCACCCTTAATTCCTAACTGGTTTGTCAACTTCTTTTAAGGTTAAAAAAAACACACACACACAAAAGAAAAAACTTGCTGGTGACTAAATGCAACAAAATCTCAAGTCAGAGCTGCAGAGAAATTTGGAATTTTTTAAGAGGTCTTTACTTAGTCTTCAGAAAAAGGAAAAATCACTTCTGTCCCCAAAACAAGCTTTGAAAACTTTTGAGAAAATTGTTAACAAAGGAAAAGAAGGTGTGTAGGAGGAATGGAGGTGGTATAACTTGTAACAAAAATTCTGATGAAACCTCAGCTATAGATAACTGGCAGGTGAAAATCCAAAACCTGTGGTGACACGAACACCGTGATGCTAACTTTTTTTTCTTTTGCAGATCAGTTTCATTTTCAGGTTCAGATGACCTTGTTCTGGGTGAATTTTTAATTTTCCTTTCTCCTTTTTAAAATGGTGCAGATCTTCAAAATTGAGCGTGAAGGGGAGAGTCAGCGTTACAAGCCATTCAGACAGCTTCACAATCGCCAGCTGCTCTGGCATGGCTCACGTACTACCAACTTTGCTGGTATTCTCTCACAGGGTCTCCGAATAGCTCCGCCTGAAGCTCCTGTGGTATGTACAGTGTTGCATGTTTAATTGACTGCCTAAATATGTTTGTTCCTTGCCTTGCTTTTCTTGTCCCTCTCCAGTTATGAGGTCCCAGACAGCCACGCTTGGGAAGAGCCTAAACAAGAGAATCTCTAGATAAGGAGAGGGACAATGTCCTTTGCGGACATGTAAATGCCATTCAGTATATCTGAGAAAGAAAAGTTGCTGAGCATCGGGCCTTCAACTTTGCCAGTAAATTGATGCCTCGGGTGGTGCTTGGTGCCTAAGTGGCCATGTTCCCCGTGACTAACCTGTAGGCACATTGATTGATTCTGTGCTGCCTTCTTGTTTGATGCTGAAAACTTAAGTTTCATCCTCTTTTCTCTTTCCTGCCCTCAGACTGGTTACATGTTCGGAAAAGGTGTCTATTTTGCAGACATGGTTTCCAAGAGCGCCAACTACTGTCACACATCTCAGGCTGATCCAGTAGGCTTAATCTTATTGGGAGAGGTTGCCCTTGGAAACATGTAAGTTACCTGTATATTTGACAGCTATTGTTGCACTAGTGTATGGTTGTAAAAATGCAGCATCTAAAGGGCATTGTCTCTTCATCCAAGAATGAAAGAGAAGCTCTTGTAGAGTATCTGTGGATTTTGAACGTTCGGAAGGAAAGCATATTTTTGAAAAATGATTTGTGCTGAAGATGAAGAGTGTAGTTTTAAATGCTAACAATACAGAGTGCAAGGAAGGGATAGCTAAATCCCTGGTAGTGTTGCATTCTAAGGCACAGTATAAAATCTCAATTCAGTATAGTGTGATAAACCTGAAAAACAATTGCATCAACTTTTTTTTTTCATCAGGAGAGTTTTCTTAAACATTTTATCTAGAAATGTTTTTCTGTTTCTCTTCCTGCTGTCCAGGTATGAGCTAAAGAATGCTTCTCACATAACTAAGCTGCCGAAGGGGAAACATAGCGTCAAAGGTAAAGCTTAATGGAGAAGCTGCTTCATCCTATGGTGTTCTTTACTCAGTGGAAAAAATAGTTATGTCATAGCTGTATCTTGTAAAGCTAAGGAGTTTTTATACCTTCAGTGTTGGCTTCAGTAATGTGTGTGTATATACACCTGAAATCGGAGCCATCTTATTTCATGCTTTGGTGTGCATTAACCAGTTGTATGTAAATTCAGGCAGAAATCTTCCTTCAGAAGTGTAGCTTGCTTAGGAAGGTAGAAAGCAATTTCTCCTCCTGTTTTCCTTAGTCTATCTCAAGAATTGTATGTACATGTGCTCAGGAATTCAGGACGAGTTGATCAAATTTCTTGAATGAACGTCTGTTGCTGGGTGGTGGGGGGAGCGGAAAAGATTTGGTGTTGTGTTATGGGTCCACTACAGACTACTGAATCAGAAGGTAAAGATGCATAGGGTTTTCTCTAAACAGCTACTGGAAGCACCCAAATGGGCAGGGTCTGTTAGTAGTAGAAGCTTCCATAGCCTGAATGTTTGTTGAAAAAACAATATGGCAGTACAAAGTCCACTACGGTCTTGGGATATGTCAGAGGTGGCTTCCTTTATCTTCTGGAAGAATAAGGCTGCTAGGAAAATGTTTATTTAAGATTTGGGTCTGAATAAGAGAGAAATTGGTTGAGAATATGAAGGTGAAAGATACTTGGAGTGAAAATGAGGGTTTGCTGTCCTAAGAGAAGATAGGTGTGGGAAGAACAGAATGAGGTTAATAAAGTTCAGCAAACTTGGGGAACTGGTAGATTATCTCAGAGACTCTACCTAAGGCAGGGTATCCAGAGTATTTGGGTTGGTGGGCCAGGCCTGGACCGCTGGGGTTCTATGCAAGCTGGACAACCAACTTAACTCCTTTTTGCACTGTCATGGCTTGCCCCACTGGCAAAAGGCATCCCCAGTGGGGAGCTCAACCTGGAAACTGGGTGGCAGAGCAAGCAGCATCCATGGAGTAACACTGCTGCCAGTCATCCAGCTAACCAAAAGGCACCCACAAAAGGGATCTCAAAGTGGAAGTTCTGTAGCAGTGAGCATTAATACCACAGGTGCAGGCTCCGCTAACACAGCAGTTCTGGCAGCTACAGGACTTGCACAATTGCAGACTATCGTTGTGCTAAAGAAAGAGAGAAGCTAGTATGGGACCATTCTAGCTACATTAGAAGCTCTTCAATGGCCTGAAATACTGGAAGAAAATCATGCAAAAAGTTAGAAGCAAGAGTTTCTGACTAAGGATGACTATAAAGGAATATCACAAGCATGCAGGGGTAACAGCAGAAAGGCTAAGATACCAAATGAAATGCAAGTAGCAATTGATATAGAAGGCAATGAGAAAAGGTTCAGTAAGTACATTTAGATGGAAGAGGATGTTCAATAGAGGAACATGTCTATTAATAGGTGCAATATGAGATGATGCAGAAAAGGCTGAAAAGTTCAAAGCTGCCTTTTGCCTAGGTCCTCACAAAAATGTGAAATATGACTGGATTTTTAACTAACAATTTTATCAAGGAGACAGGAGTGCATGCTCAAATATAGAAAGAACAGGTTAAAGACATTAGATGTATTCAGATTATCAGGGCTGGACCAAATTCACCCATGAACACTTGGAACTGGCTAAAGTAATGTCTGAACCATTAGTGATTAGAATTTAGTTTTGTACATACCTAGAAGTTGATATGGTGAGAGGCCACCAACAGGGGGTTGTCAAGAATAAATCTTGTCAAACCAATCTAATTTCATTCGTTGGCAGGCTGAGTGGCCTTAGTGGATAGCTGGAAGCAGTAGATGTGATCCATCCTAATTTCAGTAAATCTTTAGACACTGTCCCACATGACATTCGGATAAGCAAGTTAAGAAAACACTGTCTGCATAGGAGCAGGCAGCTGGTTTGAGAAATTGCTCTGTGGCTAGTTCTTAAACTGGGAGAGTATTTCCAAGGGGAAGAAGGAAATAACTTACAAAAGCCAGATTTTCTAGACATTAGCACCTCTGAGGCAGATGGAGTAAAACTACAAGACAAAAAAATGGAACAATATTACAGGATCCTGTAACACATTGGGGTCTCGGGGGTGGCCATGACACTCCATGGTAGTTCTGCGACCATGCCCTGCTCCAACCCAAGAGCACTCTCCTGTCCCACCCGCCATGCCTTGATGGTATTTATAATAAATAGGGAAGCTGCCCACAGGCCTTCACTAGGCCTCAGTCACACTGGTCCCCAGCCCCTGGCTGGGCCTCTATAGTCTGTTGTGCCTGGCAGGACACTCAAAGCCTTAACAGCTAATTGTGTGGCTCCAAATCCTTGCCTTTATCATGCCCTGTGCCTCGTGGGTGTTACGGGTATGTTATCCCTCTGTTGGAGCATCGGCCTCTGCCTCTTTAATCTAGGTAGGCCTTCTGGCCTAGACCTGCTGAATCGGACCTGGCTTTGAGGCACTAGCTTTGTTTGTCCCTTCTGTCACTGGGCCCCTAGCCCTTGTGTGGCTGCACCCTCTCTGGCACCAGGTTCTCTGACCCCTGTAGCTGCACCCCACTGGGCGCTAATGAGGCCGCCTCCTCCCCTTATAGCCTTGTCCCAGACCACCGGTGGAAACACTAACATAACATAAGCTCCTGGGCTATAACATAAACAAAACAATAGAAGCAGCCCTCTGCACCTTCGAGGGCAAACCGTTTTTCATTCCTAGGCCAGCATACCTCCAACCTAAGTCTTCCTGTGATCAGCAAAGCGGTCTGACCAGTGTCCCTGGGTGCTTCTCCTGGGCAGAAGCTCCTAACCCTGCAGCAAGCAGAGCTAGACTGCTTGCCAGCTCAAGCCCCAGGTTTATGCCTACCTCTAGTCAGGTACTTACTAATTACCCATTACCCTGCTGCTTCCACGAGCTGCGCTGCGCTGCCTGCCCTGCAGTGCTCCCTGGCTAGGCTGCTTCTCCTCTTAACATAACTGAATGTCCAGGGCTCTCTGTTATAGATCCCTAGCTGTCTCCTACGGCAGCCTTTATGGGCGGGGGTATCGCATTTAATAATCCGTGAAGAATGGCACACACCTACCGCACTTACATAGATGAGTGAAATTGCCATCATGAATTTAGTTTTTTCAAGACACAAGACTGCTTGCATTTGAGACTTGTAACTGATGCTCCCTTTCTCCTTTGCAGGTTTGGGCAAAACTGCACCTGATCCCACAGCCACCATCAGTTATGAGGGTGTAGAAGTTCCTTTGGGGAATGGAATGTCAACAGGAATTAATGATACTTGTCTTCTGTATAATGAGTATCCTTTACTGTTTGACTTCAGCCAGAAAGCATGCATCTGTCATAGGGAATAGATGTAGCATAGTTACTGTGAAGGAAGCTTAAATTATCCTCCTGCTAAAAAAAAAAATAAAAAAATTGGTGAATAAAAATTGTTAAGGATAGCACTAGCACTTCCAAAACCCTTTGCATATGTTAATTTGTATTCTACAATACCTTTGAAGAAATAGACTGAAACAGAGGCCTAGAAATGAATCCATTTGTCTGTACTTGGGCGCACTGATGTCTGCATTGGAACCAGGGCTAGAACCCTGGTGTCTGTACTTCCAGATCTGTGGTTTGACTCTTCCTGTCCTAAATAAGGAAAAACTAAACTAACAGTTTTCAAGGTAGGTCCAAAACTCAGGTGAGTCGTCCTTCTGTGAATGGATTCCTCTCGAGGGGAACAGAGAGCATGAAACAGCTTTGATTTTATTAATGGGTTGTTAATACAGCTACTTTCTTAGTTTGTTTAGCAAAACATAGTACAAATTAAATTTATTTAGGTCAGCAGTTGTGCTATTTATCCCATGTCTTTGAATCATCTGTGGTGTACTTAATAAGAACATTAAGTCCGCTTCCTCTGACTTAGCAGTCTTAAAAGTAAGTATCGTATATTGAAAACAGGCACAGCAGACTTAATAGCATAATAACTCCACAACCTAGACAGTTGCTGTCCCTTTTGACACCAACAGTGATAACAGGATTTTTTTTTCCAATTTTAGTCCTCTTGTCCTCACTGTACACAGCTTCTGTTCATGCAGATGGAGAGAGTGAGATTGCTTAAATGGCTTTGTGTTATGATTATTAACAATTCCTGATGCCCAAGTCTAAGCTCAGACCACGCTGCTTTGTCTCTGATATTTGGATGGACTGTTTCACTGGTTGCAGTGAGGTTCTAGCAGACCTGACTAACATTATGTAAATAGTCTTCAGCAAATTCAGTCACTAATTCAAGTCAGGCTGCTTGTATCTTGAGATTCCCATCACGCTTTCTTTAGTGCTCCTTACCACTCCACCACTGTGGTTTTCAACATTATTAGAATCAAGGGCACCTTTTTGGAAAATGCCAGCTCTTAGTTTTCACTTGTTTTTGACTACAGAAAAATACTAGAGCAATTCTTCTGTTACAAAGAACTCAGCCTACAACAGGCCAGAATGCTTTTAAAGCTAAGAATTCCTACTTGAAATGTCTGGGTTTATCTTATGAATTATGTTTGCACACCTAGCTGTACTAATGTTGTGTGGCACCCTGCAGCACTCTTGAAAAGGTCTCAAGGCACCCCAGCGCCTCATGGCATCCTGGTTTAGAATCGCTCCTCATCTTATATCGCATATCCTCCAAGCCAAAGCAGGGAGTAGTTACAGGAGCAAGGGAGCCAAGTGTCTATTTTTTGGCGCTAATTCTTTTTTAAATTCATTTTCAAATTATTTGCAAACTTCAGCATTTTTCCTTGTTTATATGAATTTTGTAGGATTTGCAGATTCACTTTTCGCAAGGTGAAAATCAAGAGACGGAAATGTTCTAGTATACCATAGGAATTCTAAAATCGTACAGGTGTATATCTTGAATTTCATACCAGAAGTTTGCTCTTAAGTTCAAATCAGTACAAAGTAAGACTAACTTCTAAGCCAGTTACATATAGTGACACTTTTTTTCCTTAACTCGCTGTTTCCTTCCCAGATATATTGTCTACGATGTTGCTCAGGTAAACCTGAAGTACCTGCTGAAACTGAAATTCAACTACAAGACATCACTCTGGTGAACAATATATAGAAGCCCTGTTCTCAAGTTATACCATGGTTATGCTATAGCGCTGACTTTTGACATGCTTAAGCATTGACTGCCCTTATCAAGATATCAAAGAACTAAGTTGCAGAAGAAGTTACTAAATTTGAATTTAGTAAATCACTTTAGTGAATTTTTTTTATATATATAAATGTGTGGCTACACATGGAACTGAATTCTGAAGAGAATGAATATCTGGTTCTGTCTTATGCCACTTCTAGTTTTTCGGTTGTCAAGTGTTTCTTTTAATTCACAGTAGACTAAAAAATCAGGCAGAAGTGTTTTTAGCCAAGCAGAAGTGGGGTAGGAGAAATTACAGATGTTTATGAGCATTTGCCCTGTTAAAATGAATCATCACCCTCTTGTTTAAAATATTCTTTTTCAGTTTTGATTTTGAATAAATGTTAAATGTGCATTTATTTTGAGGTAAAAATAAAAGCTAATTTCATACTAACAACTTTATGTTGCAAAACTTTTGAATTGCTATGTTTGGTTTACAGTTGCAGTGTATTATTTTGTGATGCTTTTATGCACAGCATGTCTCTAAATATGGAACACTGAATATTAAAACCTGTGGACACATTTCATATTAACATGGAGTGTAAAAACTTGGACTGCCCTTTGACAATTTTTTTTTTGGGTCACTTGAAGTTTATAGTTTAAATCATTTTTCATTAAATTGAGGCCTAATATAGTAACTGTGAAGGAAATACACCTGCACACACTGGCTTTGTTTAGTGGTGGCCCCAGGAAATCTCCCTAAAAACTTTTGTGCAGTAGGACAAGTGTAGGTTTTTCTTCTTGACTGAAGACCTAATGATCCATAAAATAGGTATGTAGGTACAGTATCATAAGCTACACTCCCTATGACCTGGAGGAAGATGCAAATTCAATCTCCTTGGACTGTTCTGTCTTCAGGCTCTCGTTCAAGGACTGCCAGAGGTTCAATTAATTCTAAAGGGTGGTGCCTTTTGTAACGTGGGTCTGAGTTCTCTTGAATTCAGAGCAAACCAACTCTTTCCACAGGCTTCAATGCAGTCTGGGATGACTTTTGACCCTCTGAACTTAGTTCCCTACTGTTACAGTCCCATGAGCCAGCTATTTCCACATTTTTGCTACTTAAATAGATAGTCATGTTTGTGTGACCTGGTTCACAAGCTACAGGTTTTGAGTTGAAATCCCTGTTCAAAGCATCTGTTTTGTATATGTATCATGGTTCTCATACTCGCCATTTGAATGACAAAATGCTTGACTATGGAAGAATATGGTTAACTCTAAAAACTAGAGTGGGGGAGGGGTGATACTTGTCAGTGCTACCACAACCACTAATGCAAACTACAGCAGTTGCTGACTGAGTAGCTAGTTTTTAGGGCAGTTTTTAGTATTTAGAATCAGTATTGCTCATTGGATTTCTACTGCTTACTGCTGTGCTTTTTTGCAACACCGGTTGTGCTGGGACCATTAAGTGCAGCTTTAAAGAAGTATTTGACAAAATCAGTGGGCCTGTTTTGTCGGGGTGGGGAAGTGCTCCACTAAACTATAAAAACGTCCTTCTTAAGAACTACTGGCAGAGGTCATTTCAGCTTGGATCTATTTGTTTTATTCCAGTCTTTTTAGGTGATTTGCCTGGAAAGAGGAGATTTTCTTTGTAAAACAGAGTTTTATGTACCCACTGTCTTCAAAAGGGGAGTTTCAAAGCCATAGTTGTGTCTTCTGCTGCAGCTCTACTTGGACCTCTTGGAGAAGAAGGGAATGAAAAGTATGAGAGGTGACAGAACTGCCAGATACAGGACCAAGAAATTGTGGAAGGAGCTAGAGGCAGAATAGCTTTGTACTGCTGGATTTGGGTGGAAGTGTGGCCCTGAAAACGGAAGTAAACTGCAGGTACCAAGGAGGGAAGGTTGAGGGGCTATATGTTGCCTTTGGACCCAGCTGCAGCTGCTTTGAGGACAAGAGAGACCTAGCAAAGACCTGAAAGGCTAGATGGCAGGGTTGATTCATTTGTGGGAGGAAAAAGAAATTATATGACAACAAAGAAGTGTCCTGTAGCTCTAACCCGGTAGAATTTCAGAAGCTGCATTAGACTAAAAAGTGGAATTAGTAAACAAAGGCAAGGATTTCTGCCTTTTCTGTTTGACTTCAGCCAATCCTATCGCAAGCTTGAACAGAATGCTTATGCATATCATGTAGTTCCCAATAGGTCAAACAAAATTAGTTGAGTATTAAAATAGTTCTGAAAAATAAGTCTCATACTGGCTTTGCATGTGCTTATCCACATTTACTGTTGTGACCCAATATCCTTGTTCAGTTTGCAGATAACACAATACTTGTAACAGCCTTGCCAGTTCAACATGGGATCAGAATCGTAAGCTTTGTTGTTTTGGTTCTTATTGCTGCTAGTAACCACCATGTTTTGGCCTGATTCTCTCATTAAGTTCCTTGCGACTCCCAGAGCAGTGTGAAGGGTGTTCACAGTGTCTGCAAATGTAGTTATGCTACCAGAGTTGTATATGAGTGCCTTTGGACATGTGTACACTGCAGTTGAAGATGTGACTGCAACACAGGTAAGAATACCCGAGCTAACTTTAATCTAGAAAGTATGTGTAACATATAGCAACAAAGATGCTGCAGCACAGGCTTCAGAGTGGAGTGTACAAGCCTGTTGGAAGGATCCTGCATCTATACTGGTGTTGCTAGCTTTCAAAACCATGTTTCACTACTGCAGGGGTCAACAACCCCTGGCATGTGTGCCAAGCTTGGCACACAAGGCCATTTTGCTCGGCACACCACCACCAGCCTGGGCTTTAAGCAGCTGCTGCCAGCCACAGAGCCCCGGCTGCTCCCAGCAGGCAACTGGTAGGCTGCAAGCCCTGCTGCAAGCAGACTGGGCTCCGTGGGCCGGCTGCAGCCAGGAGGCTGCAAAGAGCTGCTCCAGGCTCCGACATGTCGGCACTCTGGCACCTTCCAAGGTAGACATTGTGGGGGGTTTTGGCACTCCAGCCAAAAAATATTGCCTACCCCTGCACTACTATAATCTGTACTAGCTGGACAATGTGAATACAGTTGTGCCTACTTTCACTGCACTCCTTACTTGCCATATAGACATACCCTTAAAGTAAATAAGAACGGTCTGATGCTGCAGACCAAAGCAGAATCTAACTCTCTCCTGTAGTTGTACTGGTTCTGCAGTAGAAGCTTAAAGAGAAAAGGGAAGCTTTTAGTTTGTTTTAAGATTAGACATGAATATGTGCATGCAGCAGACTAACTGAGTTCAGTTCCTTTTCTGACAATAATACTTGAAAGAAACTTATTTGACACGATTGATTGATTGATGCATGTGATTTGTTCTCCATCTGGAGGGTGGGGGGAACTGTTCCTGTAAAGGTCTAGTCCAATGTTATAATGTATTTGCAGGGAAAGTATTGCCAGACAAGTTTCCTGAGCTACAGAAGAGACACTTGAGAATAAATGTGGTGGTTTTGTATCAAGTGAGATTGGGGCCCCAGCATATACAGTGCATAGAACAAACACCAATCGCCGCCACCTTTTGGAGTTTATAATTTAAATGGACAAGGAGAAAAGGAAAAATAGTTATCCCGGTTTTACAGAAGTTGAGTGGAGGCATGTAGGTGAAGTGGCTTGTCTGAATTGATATAAAAGTCTGCAGCTGAGATAGGAATGGAACCTGGATGACCTCAACAAGTACCTTAACCACAAAACCATCCTTCCCCTTTAGAACCACTAAACATTGCAGTTTGTGAGCAAGGAGTTTCTCATTTTAATTATTGCACAGATAAAGGAAAGGAAACGTGAACTTAAAACAGGGCTGAAAAGGATAAAATTCTGAGCAAATTCCCCTTAACAGCATTATCTGTTCCCTGTTTTAAAGATGTAGAACATGTTGACTGCTTAGGGTACAAACAGTTAACCTTTTTAGACTCAAGGCACCCCTCAGAAAAGACAGCTCTTAGTTTTCACTTGTTTTTTGATTATAGGAAAAGAATAGGGCAATTCTTTTGTTACAAAAAATCAGACCACAACAGGGCAGAATGTTTTTTTGACCCTGTGAATCCCTATTTGAATTCTCTGGGTTTATCTAATGAATCGTATTTGCACACCATGCAGGGCTGCAACATCCTAGTTGTGAATTACTGACTTAAGGTGACTGATAAGAATGGCCCCTCATATATTAAGAGCAGTTACCTAATGTGACCCTGTAGGATGTCTTGACAGAATAAGCAAAGCCAACTTGAGAAAATTTCTTTCCACCTGTGCAATGTAGTGGTGAAGATTGATAATACACTGATGTGTACAGTCTGTGGCAGTAGTTCCCAAACTGTGCATCACAACCCCAAATGGGGTGGCAACATCAGCAGATGGGGTCATAATAAATAGGGCACAGGTGATATGTTGGGGTGGGGGGGCATAGTTCATGTGGCAAGTTGGGAGTGAGGGGTCATGCTGAGGAAAAGTTGGGGAAGCACTTCTCCATGGTAAAAAGGACCAGTTGACCAATTCTGTGCCAGGCATTGCATCTGTAATCTTTATTCAACTTACCATGATCCCCACAAAGCACAACAGGTACCAGTCAAGTATAAACTGTTGGCATTTATTTTACTATTAATGTCCTTTTGATAAATTTAAAAAATAGACCAGACATGGGACTTAAACAGTGATGGTCATATACCAGCAAAAACTGGTTTATCGAATTGATTGCATTTTTATGTGCAAAGCCTTTTATAGAAAACACATCTGGGGGGCCAGGGTTGGGAATTAAAGAGGATGAGATGTTTGAGCCCACAGACAGTAATTTTATTGGAAGGTCAACAAACAGAAAGCCGTTAATGTAGAAATCCATATGAAGTAACGATTGTTAATCTTGTGACATGCTGAATGTTTAGCAGAGTAGCATTTTTCAAAAGCTGTAACAGCAATAATGGCAGCTGTTGGAATGGAGCAAGGAAGTGTCCAGTAGAAGCTTCTGGAAGCTAATTGGCAGCCTGTGACCTAGTAACCTGATACCTTTCAAAGGGGATGAAGTTGACCCCGGACTTGTCACTCAGTCAATGAATCCCAATATTCAGGTCCTGCATAGAATGGTAGACCCTGGGGCTGTCTACGGCACACTTTAAGAAAAAGTTTCTCCAGTGAAATTCTTGTGGTGGAAGCTCAGGCATAGGTAAAAGACATTGCAACTTCTAGACTAGGGACAAAACTTACACACAAACCTGTCTAAGGGATCAGAAACTGGTTCAAATCCATAACGCAACAGAAATTCAGCGTGTATAAACCACTTTCAAAATGGCTGACATCAGTTCAAGATAAACCTGGAAGGATATAGTATCAGGCTTAACTGATATAGGTTAAATCGGTTTATTGAACTTCTGTCCCAGATCCACCTCCACCGCAACCCCCTCCCCCCCTTACAGGCTGTCTGCTCCAGCTGAGCAGGGGGGTGTGCTCTAGCGCCCCCTGGCTTCTGGCTTGGGCCACTGCAGTCACGGGGCTGCACTTACAGGATCAAAACTGAACGTCTGTTCACTTGCTTACCAGTTCGATCTATGCAGTTTATACTATCCTCCAAAGATTGAATTGATTCAGCCTCGGGCTTTTTGGCTGTCTGGTGTCTTCACTGTTGATCTTATAATGTTGTAAGTCTGCAGGACCAGGGATAAAACCCCCCAGATGGCTAGTACCTCTTGTACCACCATTACAGCTATAGTGGTGGGAAATATTTGAGTCTGAGGTGTGACAACTAGTAAAGTGTTACAGAAGCCAAGAGAGTGAAAGCTTTTACAATTGATGGGAAAGCAGTGTTGGTCAACTTTTTGACGTTAGAATTAACTTTTAATATTTTGGCACAAGTGTTAACTGTTCAGACAAATTTATTAGTTAATCCCATAAATTTAGCAGCCTCCCCCAGCACCTTGTGCGTCAAAAACAGAGTTGGCATTTTTAATATTTCTAAGGTTTTTAAAGCAGGCAGCAGCAAACGTTTCATACTTGTATAAATCAGCGGAGCAAAAGAGGGGAGAACAAGCCAACATTTCTAAAAACAAACACAAACCCAACCTGTTCATGTGCAGTTTTCAAATTGGAATACAGGTTTCCCTCACTTTATGCTGTACATACATTCCTGAAAAACGGTGCATAACTCTAATTCATGTAAAGAGAACCCAGTTTACAGTGTAACAAATAGGGATATGTTCCAAGACCTTGACTGTACTGACCCCCAGGCCCATTTCTACCACTCTTACAAGACAGTTTTGGTACTTGCCAGTAGCAGACAGTACATGCAAGCACAGGACATTATCAACTACAGAAACGTGTCACAGACGATGAGCAAGGAGCACGGATCTACACAGGAGACTATATTTTGGTGTGCGTCACTCCCGCAATGCACTGCACAAAGCAGCTGACTGCAGGCTGCCACCACACCAATTGTATAAGAGTGAATTTACCTCGCATATAATGAAGTTTTGGTATAAAAAATGATCATCGCATAAGAGCAAATTCACACATACAGAACCTGCATGAAGTAAGGGAAACCTGTATGTGGATGCTTGCTTTCATTTTAGAAGCTCTCTGGAACCCTCCGCTGCGTCCAGGCGAGCGTGGCCATGGGGTACATGGTGCCATAGACACATCTGTGGCACCACATACTACACATTCAGTTGTTCTCCGCACTGTAGGGGAGCAGCACAGAGGTTTTTTGGGGTTTTTTTGTTTGCGGTTTTTTTACCCATGGCTATCCAGGGGTCAATAAAACCCATGGAGAAGAAAAGCAGAGTGGTGCACACAGGTTCAGCGTACCTCGCTGAAAAGCAGAGCTTGGCCAGCTGGAGAGATACTATGGCTGCCAGCTGGGCTCCGCATGGCAGGATTGCCGCTGCTGCAGCCTCGAGAGGTCCCCAGGTAAGGCTGCTGGGGCCAGCACAGTGCTAGCCCCAGCCTCCCCTACCCCACCCTGGGTAACTTGCTGCATGCCGGCGGGTGTGTGGCACAGATGTTCCCCGGGAACAACTAGTAGTGGCACAAGTTGCACTGCTGGTAGCTGTCCCCAGGGAGTCAAACATCTACACCATATGTGGACGTGGCCCTGGAGTCCATTTTATTTGACTCTTCTTAATTGTCCCACGTGTCCTGAATGTGTTCAAATATCTATTTATTTTACCTAGAGTAGTGACTATTCATATTGATACATGTCCAGTCAGTGTGTGTCTTGTCCTTTGGATATAGAGAAGTAGAAGAGACTAGAGTTCCTCTACCTATGCAGAAACTGATCTAAATCCAGTGTCCTCTTTAAATAAGTACCGTGTCTTTTCAGTGCTGAGATTACAAAGTTCTGCTGTGATCCTAAGTTTCCCAAAAGTCAGGTTAATTTTTGTTTGGTGTTGTTTCTGTTATTTATAAATAACTTTTTCATTTAAGGCATAGCTACCAAGTGACTCTAGTGTTCCAGCTCCATTTTTTTTCCCCTGTGCTTTCTTAATATCAGTCAACATGTCTTATCTGTGTGAAGCAGTCATTTACCCTATCATAATTTAGGGTAGGGTCATAAATTAGCACTGCTCCATGAGCATGCTAATATAAATTGTGGATCACTGTAGTACTAGGCAGCTCAGAGGGGAACCCACAGACTTAACTCTGCTTTGCCTTCCTTAAGTTTCTACTCTGAAAATGTAAATAGATACCCTGGTTTAAGCTTAATGTTTTCCATTAATTGAACTAGTTTACAAATAGTTTTTAATTAATGACTACTGGACTAATAACTTTCTAAGCAATCTAAATCAAACCATTACAGATAGCTTGTCTTAATCATTTACACTTGGCTCTATTGTCTGCTACATTTTTAAAAACTATTAAGTTATATGTACAGTAGAACCCCGACTTGCACACACATTGCATTCCTGAGAAACCTCGCATATGTCGAATCTGCGCAACTCAAGGTGGATTTTCCCATAGGAAATAATAGAAAAGTGAGGGGTTGCATTCCTTGGACCTCACATTTATGACACCAAAGATACCAAATAAAACCTCTTTCAACCAAAACTTTATTTATTATGTTACAAAAACATTGTAAACATTTATTCAGTTACATTATAAGTAAAATAATTAAAAAAAAAATACAAAATGGACATACAACAATCTTCTGTCCATCCATCAATGGGGAGCCGAGTCTTCATCCAGGTTGAACACATCAAAAGATGGTGGTGATGTCCCTCCCCCAGAAGTGGCTGGCTCTCCCCCAGAAGTGGAGGGCTGCGAGTCAGTTGATTGAGTCGAGATAGTGCTGTCCCGCTTTCTGAAGAACTTTGTCCAAGGAAGACTGCACTGAGTAGTGCTGCTTCTCCCTGTAAAGCTCTGCATAACAGGCATTGCCTTCCTTCATCAGCCAGCAACCTTAGCACTTCTTTCACGATTTGGGGTCATTTTCATCAAATAAGGCTAGGTAACCATCCAAAACTTTGAACGCATCAGCCATGCCTTTCACTGTGAGAACCCGAGGGGAGGGCCTTTCATTTTCTTCCATGAGCTCTTCCTCTTCATGGCACTCCCTATCCAGCTCAAGGAGATCCTTGTTTAAGAGTTCCTCCCTATGGGAATCGAGCAGCTCAGCCACATTTTCCTCTTCGACCTGCTCAAAGCCCACACTTTTAGCCATCTCAATGATCTCATGCCTTGCGTCACTGATAAATTCGTCAGCAGCAAAGCCTTGGAAATCATTCACAACAGCAGGCCAGATGTTTTTCCAGACACCATTAAGGTTCTGCTGCATAAGATCGTTCCAGGCATCTCCGACTGATGTCTATGGCCATCTTGATGTTAAATGTCTTCCAAAATTCTTTGACATTTGCCTTTTCCTTTGACTCTGTCTCGTTGATAAGCTTCTTGAAGGTCCTCCGTAGATAATAGTTCTTGAAAGCTCAAATAACTCCCTGATCCAAGGGCTGGATGAGCAACGTTGTGTTTGGTGGCAAGAACAGCACCTTGATGTTCTCACTGAGGTCACCAAAGCTTGGGGGGTGTCCTGGAGCATTATCAAGAAGCAGTAGAATTTTGAAAAGCAGATTTTGCCTGTCACAATAAGCCCTCAATTCCAAATGCAGCAGACTGGAAAAATAATCTTCAAACAACAATCCAATAACCCATCCTTCCCAATTGGCTCTCCAATAAACAGGCAGGTGTCCCTTTGCATAACCCTTAAGCGCCCAAGGGTTTTTAGTGTGGTAAACCATCAGCGGTTTGAGCTTGAAGTTGCCAGCTGCATTCACTCTGAGCAGCAGTGTGCAGTGATCCTTCATGGCTTTGAACCCTGGGGCAGTTTTCTCCTCAACAGATAAACGTTCAACTCAGCATCCGTTTCCAGAAGAGTCCGGTTTTGTCCAAGTTGAAAACTTGCCTCGGATCGTAGCTTCCCTCCTCAATGGCAGCCTGTAGGATTGAAGGAAATTTATCTGCAGCACTATTAGCAGCAGCAGCTGCTGCTTCGCCCATCAATTTCAGATGATGAAATCCATGGCATGCTCTAAATCTATCAAACCATCCGGCACTTGCATTAAATAGCTTGGCTTCAGGATCATCACACTTTAACACTTCATAAATGCTGCGTGCCTTTGTTTGAATCACCTGGGTCGAAAGCAGCATGTTCTTGATTCTGGTGCTCAATCCATGTTGTCAACATGCGTTCCATTTTCTCTATGATGGCCGACCTTGTTAAGGAAACACAGGCAGTAGATAAATGTGTAGCACTCTTACAGGACTTCTTAATTTTCTCCACATTGTCCCTAATTGTGTGGAGAGTTGACTCACTAAGCTCTGTAGCGCACCTAATTTCCTTTATCTTCTCACCTCTTTCATAACTTCACAACTTCAAGTTTTTCTTCCAAAGTTATAGCTTTTCTTTTCCTTTTAGAGGCAGAAGCACTTGTAGAATCACTATTAGAAGCACTCATCTTGAACACAATGGTGACACTGAGGCTGAATCCAGAATCCTGCTTGGGAACCCAAGCTGCAGATAACTCCATTTGACTTGATCTGCGCATCTCTCATATATACGTGAATGACGCGCATCTCGGGGTATACTTTTTCTGCTTGGGTGTTAATATTAATTTGTGTAAATGCAAGACTCAGGTAAGTTGAATACACATAAAACAGGGTTCTACTGTATGTGAAACAAGTCTTAAGAAGAACTTAAGATGGCAACCTGCTTCATCATGTTAAGCGGTATATATTAACACAAAAAATCTGTTACTGAAGCGCTTGTGGCTTGTGAAATAGTAAAGCTTAAGAGAATGCTGGATCCTACAACGTTAATACCCTTGCACTAACTTTTAATTTAAAAAAAAAAAAAAAAAAAGAAGACAAGTCTGAATTGCTTCAGTATTTGCAAAATGATGTGTGCAACTTCAGTTAACTCTACAGTAGAAGTCATTCCTAGAAAGAATGTTGTTGGCTAATGCTGTTTTCCATTTTCAATGGCCATGTTTCTGATCTGAAAGAGCTTGCAATCAGATGGAAGCATTTTCATTAGAACAGCTGGTTGGTTGAGTGGCTGAACTTGAAGGGACACAGTGGTAAAAACATGAACCTGGTATAATTGAAAACATGAGTTTCATGGAACACTTTCACAGTTGTTAACCACAGTAGGAAGAACATTAAGGGCATTTAGTAATATGTAGGAGGCTATGGGCTGGGGTTAGATAATTCTGCCTTTGCATTGTCACTAGTATTAAAACTCGCACAACATTCGCAGTCTTTCAAATTGGACATGTTGTATAGCACTAGGAAAGAGGAAGTAGGAGTAAATGTCAATAGGTATTACACAGCTACCCCTCTGCAGAGGAAGGCACAGAGACATTGTTGCATCCATTGCAGTGTTTATCTGAACCATATCTGAAATAAGCAAAATGGATGGATGTAGCACAAGGCATCTGATACCTTTACACAGTGCACCACAGGAAACAGTTCAATTTAGGTGTAATATTTTCAGAGGTGGAAAAGAAAAGCCTGGGGACAGGTTGTACACACTGTTTAACCAGTGCAATGATGCTGACTGCAATGCAGTAGAACCAGCAGAACAGTGAAATTTTGGGCCTTGGACAAATTCTCTTCTCTAGCTTCTTTACATGCCTACACTACCAAAATTTGGCCAGCTGAAAGCGTATTAATAGCACTTCTCTGCATCTGTTCTAGTTTGAATTCATCTTTCTTGAACATGGGTAACCAGAATTGTGTACAGTATTCCAGACAAAATCTTCCTAGTTCCTTTTACAATGACCCTAATGCTTCCTTACTTGTACTGGAAATACCTTACTGAGTCATTCTAGGATTGCATTTGCCTTATTCACAGTTGCATCGGATTGGCAGGTCATAATATTTTTGTGACAAATGAATATACCCAAGTTGGTCTATCAGTTGTTCCCAACTGACGGGATCCTAGCTTCCAGCTGAACGTTTGTTCTTGGTTCCCAAGTACGTGATATTGCATTTTGTACTACTGAATTGTATTTCATTTCTGTTACTCCAATTCTCAAGGTTATCCAGTTCTTTCTGTAAGATATTCTAGTCCTCTCCTGGACCTACACTTTGGAGTCACCACACTTTTACTAGGCCATTAATTAAAATACAAACAAGATTGGCCCCAAAATTGAGCCTTAGTAAACTCCTTTCAGCCTAATACTTTCCTTTTCAGCATTACCCAGTATTTTCTTTATCCAGATCCTTGCCCACCTCATAATTTTTCTCCTAATCCTTATTTTCTCCAGCTTCACTAATAATTTTTTCATGCAGCACTGCAACATTTACTAAAGTACAGATGAAATGAGATCAAATGTATTTAGTCTGTCTAGAAAATCAGTTATCAAAGAAAGCTATCAGGTAAGTTTGATATAACCTATTTTTGGCAATCCCACATTGAATATTGCCCTGTTTTCCATTCCCATCCATTTTGGTTGCTTTCTCTCAAAATTTGTTTTAAAACTAATAGGACAGTAGTTGTCCAAGTTGAAATTTTACTCTCAAATAGAGGTACCACATTTGCTATTTTCTAATCGGATGGTACCAGGCCCAACTTAATAGGTGTATTCAAAAATATTTCTACCGGACCTATTATTTAATGGGCTAGTTCTTTCAGAATTCTGGGAATCATCAGGTCTCCCCAGCTTGAATGCATTGTACTCTGTTTTTTGCTCCCATCTCTTTGGGGTTATTTGCATTTTGATGCCCTCGTTTCTGTTATCTATCTTGCCTTTGCCATATTTTCAACATCACCCTTATTGAATGGACATTTAACCTTACGTTTTGGCCTTTGATTCACACACAGATCATCTCTAATTTCTGTGCATCCTCATGACCTAGTGGCACCCTTTAATATTTCGTTTTTCTTCTTTATGTTGCTGAAGAATCCTTTTGCTATTTGTTGTTATATTTTACTCTGGTTGGTCTAATTCGGTTTGACTTGGGCAATTCTCACTTTAGCGCTATACTTCTTGGTCTCCTAGCTTCTCTTTTTCCAGCACTTGTAGGCTTGTCATTCAATCAGGGCTAGAGTCCTTTCCTACAAGGCCTTTCCGCCACCCTGCTGCTTTGGGACACAGACCCCTGTCAGTTTTACCATCTTTGACTGGAATCATTTCCAGGCTTCCTTTCTGCTCATGCCATTGAGATCCTCAGTGCAACTAACTTGGTTGGTTGTCCCTCTGATAAACGAAGGGAGCCAGGCTTGTGAAATGGGAAATCTTTGACAGAAGTACTGGAGCTTTATTAATTTCATCATCGCTATTACCTTTTTACTTGATGATGATGATGATGATTTTATTATAATGTTATATTATTATTTTATTATCATAATAGTAATAATAAAGTTATTCTCATTGTTACCAATCTCATCCTATAACTACAGACAACGCAGTACATAAACAACAAATATAATGATTTCCAGCCTTCTCAACAGGATCTCTCTAAGCTGTAGATTTTTGAAGACCAGTTCTTGTTGAAGCTGGTAAATGTTGCAACTGTCTTATAATTTGTGACATACTTTCTTTCTGGCTATCTCTAGTTGTCTTGTACATTTCTGTCAAGGAATGTGAAATGATTCACTCACTTTATTTGCCTTCTGCATGATACTATAGTGATGAGTCCTTATCGTACTCTTGCTTTTCAGTTTACATGGGGTTTGGGGGGGGTTGTTTTTGTTTTGTTTTGTTTGGGGGGGGGCTTAGTTTGCTTTGTTTATTTTTGTATTGTTTTGTTTAAGCCATGTCAGATTTGGGGGCCTGGCTCATGATTTTTGAACTAGCTTGGCATTACATTAGTCGGATCTACACACATTTGCACAGAAAAGCAGCTCCACCTTCCTTTCCTATCTTTCCAATCCCACACCTGCAAACAAGCGGTCTGATACCTTCCTCTCCAGTGTCTTTTCTCATCCTCCTTCACAAACATCCTGTTTGCTGCATCTGGCTGTTGCTCCTCACCCACCTCTGTGTGTGTGTGTGTGTGTGCGCGCGCGCGCACACACACACACACCCACCCCTACCTTACTGTGTCAAGTGCTTCATCCAGGTTTCATGTGGCAAGAAGCTCTGACTTCCTCCACCTGAGAGTTTTAGGAGTTGGTTACAATAAAAATGCTTTGTTTATCGGTTCTTCAGTTCTTTTCTTTCCCCTTCTATTTTTATTTGGTATGTCTTATTCTGTTTTATCAGCCATTTGTTGAGGGCACATTATTTTCATCATCTTAGTTTCTCTCCTGTTGTCAAGTGGCATGTCTATATGTGAAATTAATGTGAATTAATAAACTGGCACATGACACCGGAGCTTTTTGCTCCCAGCTGCTGCATTTAAATGTGTGCCTGGGACCACAGCATGTTGAGCCAGGTCAGAGCAGCCCTGGCTGATGGGGTCCAGCCTGGAAAGGAGTCCTGCCACAGTTGGAAAGAAGGGAGGGCTAAAAAAGACTGAACCTGTTAACAAGGTCCCATTTCTTACCCATGAAGAGTCAGGATCTTTAACATGCTATGTTCACATTCAAATTATGCCAGCAGGGATACTACAGCAAAATATGAATACTTGGGTCTCCCTGCAAAGACAGGTCTAGCATACCTGGCTATTACCAATCCAGAAAGTTGTGTCCTAGATGTGGCTTCCCTTTAAATCGGGGCTTGTTAACCAGGGCTACGCATACCCCTGGGAGTACTTGGGGAGGCCCTAGTGGGTACCTATGGGAAAGTGAGGATGGAGTGCTGCCACTCTCTGCCCCATGTCACCACTTCCCAGGAGAAGAGCTGGGGTGGGGCGAGGGCAGCAGTGCCCTTCTGCAGGCCACATAGGCACCACCCAGCTGGTCGGACACTGGGGGAGGAAGCTTGCATGCAGCGATGGCCACTGCCATCTATCACCCCATGCTGCTGCTCCACATCCAGCTACATGCCACCCTGTCCCCCACTCCTCTCTGCATCCAGCCACTGGGGGTATACTTACTTTAAAAGGCTGAAAACCCCTACTTTAAATTGCTGCCACTTCAACAAGATGCTGCAACAAAGTAAAAATGCACAATGAGCAACTCTACTGACCATTCCTATGAAGACAGGCATCACTTTTAACCCATGCTAGCATGTTCTAAGTCAGTAGGAGCCAACAATTTTGAAAGAGATGCTATAAATCAGCTCCACACCCCAAGTGCCACTCCAATCCCCATCTGCTGTTCTGCTCCCTGCCGCCTCCTGTTGTTCTGCTTTCTTTTTCCTTCCCTGTGCTCCGCACACCGTTTACTGCTTTGCTTTCCAATTCCTGCTGTCTGCCCCTTTATTGCCTGCCCCTGATCTTCTGCATGCCACAAAGAGGTTGCCTGTGCCACTTGTGGCACCAATACCACAGGCTGGCCAATCCTGCTCGAGGCAAGCTATACCAGCTAACAATAAACATAATTGTTTAGTTTAATGTTTGGTGGCAAAAGTAGCATAACCAAGATGAGCCTATTTCAGGGTGAAATAGCAATGAAAAGCAGCTCACAAACCATAGCAGGGTGTAATATAAAGCAGCTCTCAGTGAGATGTTCTGTTACTGTGAAGTAGTACTTAAAAAAAAATAAATAAATAAAGACTCACATGGGCAAATGATTATATGGAGTCAACGGGAAAAATACAATACATCAAGCTTGGAGAAAGGAGCTGCAGTATTCTGCTCAGAGAAGGCTAGATGTTGGAATAACTACTGCTTTCCTAAATTAAAAGACTCTTCATTTAGAAAAAATATGGTACGATATACTAACCCACCTTTTCAGACACTTCATGTATTACTGCATCTATTCTAGGTGAGTTAGAAGAGCCTGGAATTTTTCTTTCCATAAAAGGATTTATCACCCTATTATTTTTAGATACTATAAGTACTGAAGGATATGAATTTGTAAGTTGAATGAATAAAGTTTTATAAGTGATAGAAAAAACATTATGAGAAATGATTTAAAAGCCCAATCACTTTCCAGACTATGTGCAGTTATAAATACATGCCCTCGCTGAACAGATTCATGAGGCAAATGAGAGAAATAAGTCTCATCTAGGGCAAGGGCTAGTCAGTCAAAGGAGTCCTTACATTCATATGTGATTAACAAACACTAGTGCAGTCCCAGTCGTAGATGTAGGTCTCTACAGCAGGTAACGCTTTGCAAATTCCAGAGAACAAGAATCCACAGATGTGAGTCACTGGAGGCACAACGGAGCCATTTTTAGGAACCAATCATTACGTGCCAAGCAGCAGAAAAGGCTGTATCACACATCCTATACCAAAGCATTTGTGGGCATCTCTAAAGAACAAAGATTTTAATTCTTTATCGAGGTACAAAAATAAATGACTCTCAGGTGAAATTAAACAATACTTAGGATTCCAGAATTGCTTCCCAGTAATCAGATGATTACTGTTAATGCACTATCAAACAGGTGCTGCCAATAGAAGACTGCCTGGAGATAGATAGTAAGCAATATGAACACATGCCAGCCATAAATCCTGGTGATTAAATGATACTGAAGCATTTTGTTTAAAGCTAAGGTTTTACAGCACTGGTCCTCAACCGTTTTAACCTCAAGGCACCCCTCCATAACTTTTCTGAATTTTGAGGCACTCCAGCTGAGAGTGACTCAGCCCCAATCTGCATCAGAAGAGAGGCAGAGAGGTGCCTTGAGGCTAAAAAAATGAAGAACCACTGATCTAGCTGGTGCCAGGTAAAGGCAGCAGTGGTAGGACCTGACTCTGCTGTGCTCTTTCCACTGCTGCTCCCTCCCTGCCTGTCTGTACCTGTGTCGTTCCCTGAGGGGGCAATGGGAGCCCCTGCTGCTGAAACTGCTCCTGCAGATGCCAGCAACCATCCCTGCAGCTCTGTTGGCTGGTCCCAGGAGTGCAGGAGGAGCAGATGGGGTGAGCTAGGCTGCAAAGTGTGGCTCCAACCCCATGTCTGCTTGCAACAGAGAACTTTGCTGGTGTTGCCAAAATGGCTAGTTTTGTTCCCCTGGAGGCTTGTTCAATTACCCTCAAGGAGAGAGTCACACATACAGGCTGGGTCCATTTAGGTTTTATTGTTTGCAAACAGTTCGGCCGGGGAGCAGAGAGCTCAAATCAGGGCCGACCATGAGTCCGGCCTGGAATTACATTTTTATAGCTTACATTCAACAGAGTCTTGACGTACTAGAAGTTTATTGGCTGCAGTACCAGTTCCTAATTGTGACGTCTGATCTTGTAGGCTGTACTTAACTAGTTATTGGTTAATGTGACTTATCAGGGTTAGTACGTGCGCACTCAAAGGTAGAATTGCAGCATGCTCAGAAGAAAAGAGCAATTTCAACAAAGTTAGTTAAACTTTAGTAACTTCCTATCTTAACGTAACCTTAAGGCACTGGACAGAGATAATTTCAAAATGCAAGGCAAGCAGTAAGAACCACAGACCACAGCTTGGACATTAGACCTCCTGATCTTTACACAAAAGGGTCATACAATGGTCATAAGACACTTCTATCACATGGTTGTTGCTCAAGCATTACTGCAAAATTATGGGGGCTAACATCTTTTTACTACACTGGGAGCGTGGACACAGTTGACACCGGGGCTGCCAGGGGGTAGGCAAGAGCAGCAGTTCCCAAAGGAGCAGTTGCAGGTGCTGCCAACAGGCACAGGGCACCAGACTGGAGGGGAGCAGGGAGAGCTTTTACCTCCTTGGACAGCCTTAATGGGATCTCTTAACTAAGGAACCAGGCACAAATCCCTGGTTTAAAGTAAGAAGGACCTAAAGCTGCAAGGCCCTGCAATGTGAGCTACATCCAGATGTATACAGGGGTGTAGGTTGTAGCCATGTTGGTCTAAGGACATAGGCAGACAAGGTTCCTTGGGTGAATCTGATATCTTTTATTAGACCAACCCAAATAATTGGAAAATAATTATTAAGCAAGCTTTCAGGTTCAAAAACCCTTCGTCAGACTAAGGAAGTTTCTGCACACACCAACTGCAGAAACTTCCTTAGCCTGACAAAGGGCTTTTGAACCTGAAAGCTTGCTTAATAATTATTTTCCAACTATTTGGGTTGGTCTAATAAAAGATATCAGATTCACCCAAGGAACCTTGTCTATCTAGATGTATATGCACTGAAGCAGTATGTGATCCAGCAGCTTCCTGTTCATTAGGAGTTAATGTCTTCCCACCTTGCCTGGCAACCTCTTTAGTGTACCAGCCTAGGATTTCTCCATCGCAACACTACATGCCCTAATGCCACCCAGAGTAACAATTCCCAAAACAATTGGATCGGTATCAGCCCCCCCAAAATGTTTATTGGTGCACCCCTATTGTATGCTAATTGTTCTTCTTTCTTTAAAAAAAAAAAGCGAGAGATCGTTCATTCTGTTTTGTGAAACAGGAAACATGTCTCTTCAGTAAGCAGTATCATAGCAAATGGTTGCTACTTCTCCGCTGTCTTATTTCGACACTTGTTTTGTTGAATATGATGCGTGATAGTCCTAGTTGACTAACTTTTAAATCTTCAGCTTTAATGTATCATTTTCCTTCTTGATTATTGTTTGATGTAATTGAATTAAAACCACTTCTCTGTATGCAGCTCAGGCCATGCTGTACAAGATGCTGGGTTATAGAGCTAGTGCAGAATCATGTATCTTTAAAAATCATTGATATACTGGATATATAAATGTTTTTAATGCTGTCCACCTCTGTTAGGGCCAAAGCCCTCTCAGTTTAAGCCTTAATAATTGGTATTAATGCTAGTCTCTTGGTTGGTGGGATACTATTGTATTTTGCTAAGGCAGTTGGAGTCATCAAACTGCTTTAAGCAGGACTTTCTCCTTCCATCTTGATTTAGTTTATTTTGTGCAGTCTTCTCATAATTTTGCAAAGAATAAAGTTAAAATCCATAAGGCAAAGTTAGCTTTTGCACAAGAGGTTTTTGCATCCACATTACAATGGACTTGGTAGGCATATTTGAAGAATTTACATTAGAAGCTTTTTAAATATTTGAAAACTCTGTATCCGTATGATGCAGTGTGAGCCTACTTAATAGCTATGTCTATGAAGAGCTTTCCAACTAAAAACGTAATCAAAGATGCAAAATCTTAGGGCACTAAGCTGTAATAACTAAAGCTGGATCTCTCTTCTAGACACATTTGTGTCAGTTTTTATTTAAATGTATTGCTTTCATTTACCAAGTCACTAAGGGGCACATTAGAGTCTTAATTGCTTCTGAAAAAAAATCAAGGGAGAGGTTCTTTGAGGTTTTCTCACTGGTGTATCTGTGTGTATGTGTGTGTGTGATCTCATAATGAATAAATCAGAATACTAGATTCTTTTCTCTTCTACAGAAAAAGATGGCAAAGCCTTTCATCCGACATATGAAGAAAAACTGAAACTGGTGGCCCAGCACAAGTAAGACCTTACAATCCTGACGCGCTGAAGTTGGGTTCCTTGATGTGCTGGGGAATGATAAGGCTATGATAGATATTACACTTTACAACCTGATAATGTGTTACAACCTGTAACATGATACATGTGCATGGGGTTAAATCTCATTTAGGGTCCCAATCGTCAGGTGATAACTAAAGTGCGATAGACATAGTTTAGCTGAACCAGGTTCTGCGTGTGGTTTTGTAATGTCTATTATGCAAATGTGATTTAGGGTCTGTCATCGTGAGAGTGACATAGTTTTTCCACCAAGCATAGCTCCAGAGCCTGTAATTTCTTATCTCCACGCTTTCTTGTGGTTGGGTGTGTGTGAGGTTAAATAGATAAAGCAGGTTTGCTTGCTGGAAGTGCAAAGTACTCAATTATCACATTGGTATTTGCCAGCTTGAAAATTCAAGTAGCCACTTGAGCTAGGAAGTTTCAGTAGTGGGATCCTGGACTGTCCTGCAGCTAAAATGGCTGAGACACAGGTGAGAGTTGGAGCTGAGACAGGGCACGGTAAGTGCAGGGCTCAGACACGGGTGTGAAATGGAGTTGAGACCAGGCATGCTTGGTGCAGGGCACAGACACAGGTCTGAAATGGAGCTGGAATTTACCAGTGCTGAAAGTAGCCCTTTGACATGCACAATAGTGGGATGGGCAATGCATTGTTCTAGGAGGTTTCCCTCTCATCCTCCAAAAAATCCCTGTCGGAGTGGGAATGGGGTAGGAGGGTGGGGACTGGTATACTTCAAGGCCAAGCTTAAGCTGGAGTGTGATATGTATTGAAATTGCTAGTTCTCTGCCAGGAATCATGGCAAGTTCTGCAAACTCAGATCCTCCAAATAAAGATGGTTCTGTTGCTACCAGCACTGTGCCAACCCTGAAAATTCAAGTATGTATACAGATACAATTCAAGACTGTCATGGGAGGGGTAAAACTTCCATGTATTCTACTAATAAAAAGGTTAGGTATTCACATTTGTATTCATACTCATCCAGTTAACACAAGACCGGTTTGACAAAGCATAAAATGCAAACAACACAACAAATAGGGTGCAGGAACCTGGAGGGGGGGAAGAGGGAAAATACAATGACCCCCTCCATTCCAACAATAATTTCTCCCCCCTGTCACTTGACTCACCCCTACTTGGTCCAGCCAGGACTTGAATTCAGATCTCGTACATGGTAAGCAGAAACTCTACCACAAAGCCACCACTGCTGGGACTGCCCTATGCTGCAAGGGCTTTTGGCCTTCCCGGAGCCCCTGCCTCATGTCAAGCTGCCCTGCCTCTTGCTGGAGAAGTTGGAAGCAGAGCTGGGAACCTCTCAGATCACTGTTCAACTTCTAGCTGGAGCCAGGAACCTCTCCTACTGGCTGCAGCCTCTCCCTGGGGATCCTGGGGACCAGCAAGGAGCCTCTCCTGCCGGCCACATGCCACGCTGCTGAGAGTTCCACTGCTGCCTGAGGGTCCTGCTCCTTCTGGGGCAACTGCTCTTGCCCTGCTGGCCCAGCTCTTGCCAGCTCTTTGAAACTCCTTCCTTGTGGCCCCTCGCTGGTTGACCTCTCTGAGTCAGCTGTGTTGTCCCTTTTATCCCCCTCCAGGTGACCCGAGGGGCCAATCAGGGGACATAGAGGGTGTCTCCAGGCCTGATTGGTGAGGAAAGGGAATCCCAAGCCCTCCAATCATTTTTTACCATTTCAAAACCCCTAGGTCAAACCACTACCAGCTAGCCCATCACAATTCAGTGAATAGCAGCGACATGAACTCCCAGAAGTGCAAAATACAAAGGATTTCAAAGCATTTTGTAGACAGAATTAAGCCTCAAAATGAGTTTCTGAGTAACATGGAGCTTTATTCAGTACAGCTGCATTTGCCTGTAAAACACAGCAATACCACACAGTTATTTAGAACAGGAAACCGAGGAAGAGAATTCCCACTTGAAACTGAAAGAGAATTCATGGAAGCATGATATAATTAAGCAAGTTATAGTAATGTTAGATTGATGGTTATAGCTATGGTATTCCAGGAATCATGCAAGAGGCAATGTCTTTTATTGGCTGTGGTCACCTGCCTGCTAGAGCTAAGAACTGGCAGAGTCGCTTCACATGTGAGACAGAGCACCCTGAGAGGGGTCGGGGCTGTGTGGGCTGGCCTGGCCCTTCTGGAAAGCTGCAAAGCCTGAGCAGTTTTCACTTCCGCTCTTAGGGGGAAATGCCCCATCCGGGACCAGCTCCGAGATGGGTGCTGAGCAGAGTGGCAGCACCAAGGAGCTTTGTGTAAGGGTCTCCAGGACTTTGGAGCCAGGTCCCAGGACAGACCCTCCAAGCCACCTGCAGTATCATGAAACAATCACGATACTCCTGGTTTCCAAGTCAATTCATTCTAACTCGTGATCTCCCAAGACAGAGATCAAATCTCAGGATTTTTTTCTTCTGGAACATGTAGAGCAGCTCTGTGGAGGTAAGTCTGTGGAGGGGAAGGGGGGGGCGCAGACTGAGGCACCCACAGTGAGGGAGGGAGTGGGGCTGGGGTGAACGGGAGACCAGAGCAAGTCGTGGGATGGAGCTGACACTGCCTGAGCAGATGTCCAGTAATATGCCTTGTCTCTTTCTGTGCCCTCTGCTGCCTCTCTTTTCTGGTGCACACAGGATCCCAGAGTATCTGTCTCTGATCTCTCTGAAGCTGCACTCCCTGGATAATACTCTGCCTTGCCATAACCTGCACCTGTAACCTACACCTTACAGACTCCACAGCAAACAGATAACTGCTCTTGTAACCATCCACAAAAGACTGTAACCCTTCCCAAGGACCTTAGAGCCAAAGGACCCTGTTCATTCACACAGCCTTTCCAACAGAGAGATAACTTTCTCTGTTCTCTAGCTTCCTATTGCAAACACAACAGGAGGTTCTTACTTAATCCCAAGTGGACCACAGCATGTAACCATATCCATTTCTCTGCTTGACCTAGGCAAACAAGGAACAGCAGTAACAAACAACATCTCCTGCATAACACTTACAGCCCTAGTCAATTACCATACAGCTCTACCTTACTACAAGTCTCAGCTAACCCCTCTAGAACAGATCACTCTGCATCAACCAATTCCCTGATCAGTCAGGTTACTACTCTTTTGTCCCAGCAGAATGGCCAATTGTTGACACTGGATTTTAGGAACACAGCCCTTATACCTTTGTTCCGGGTGAGCACAACCCTCAGACTGATCGCAACACCTGCCAGTTGATAATAGGCAAGTTTATTGATACAGAGTGATAACAAAAAAGCAACAATACAAACAATCAAACAATTCTATATCTACCAATCCTAGGGCTGTCATCAGAGGCAAAGTACATCTGGTCAGGATGCAATCTCCACTCTGAGGCTCTTTCTCTTAGATGTCAGCAGTCAGGAGGTGGGATGCCAAGGCCCACAGCTCCCTTCCAGTGGGATGCATGAGTTGGGCTGCTGGTATGCCCTTGGTCCATGGTGGCCTCGGGGACCCTTCCCAGGGGATGGAAAAGGGGACCCTTCTCAACGAAGAAAAGGAGGGAGGAGAAGAAACAGGGAGGGACAGCAAGGAGGGACAGGGAAGGACAGGACAAAGGGAGGGACCCTTTAGTAATCTCAAGTCTCTGCTTTTGTATTCTCCTTCCCCCTTAATGACTCCCGATGACTCTTCATCTGTGGCTATCTCAGGTTGGTTGTCTCTCTATGGTGACACATCCACATAGCCTTCTGGGTCTCCTAATTTGGTCTGTTCTCCCAAAACTGGGACTTAGGCCCCCCCCTCTGAGGCCTTGTTGCTGGTGTTACTTATCTTGTGTTATGGGACAGTATGGTACATACTTCTTTGGTTCCCAGGCTGTGTATCCTTGTTGTGTTAGACAACCCATTTGTCATGAAGGCTGTGATATCGTGTTATGGCATGCCCCCCTCAATTCTCAGGCCGTGTCCATCCATTGGCTTTGTTGTGCTAGATAGCCTGTATGCTTTCAGGGCCATGAGAAGCTGTGTGTGTGTCTCCCAAGCTCTTTAGAAATCCATTTAACCCCTGATGCCCATCTTGAACCCTTATAATGCATATATCTATACCTATAAGCCAAAAAACAAAATTCCCAAAAAACAGACCTTTAAATGCCATTTTTAAGCCAACATGGATGGCTTGTCCAGGAGCATGGCATGGGGGTGTGGCTCCCTGCTGCTGCATGCATCCCTGGGGGAAGCATGGGGGACAAGTGCTCCCTGGATTTGTGCCTGTGGCTCAGGGCTCTGTGCCTTGCTGTCTTTGCCCCAGGAGCCACACACTGATTGCGCATCCCCTGACTGCCTAGCAGTGTCACATGGCTCTCAGGGCAAAGGCAGCAGGGTGCAAAGCCCCGAGCCCACAGTGTGCAACCTGCCTCTGCTCCAGGCACAAATATGGGGGGCACCTGCTCCCCATGCCTCCCCTGGGGGTGCATGCAGTGGTGGAGAGCTGCCCACCCCTCTCCTGTGCCTCTGGACAAGCTGCCTGCAGCTCTGTCACATGAACCGCGACCTGATCTGCCCATCTGCCCCCACCTGTGTCTGTCTGTGTGTGTGTCTGCCCCTCACTCCCAAGGCAAGGCCCCCCAACCCTGCTGCTTGCACCCACAGTACCCCGCATCCTGCCAGGGTGTGTGGGAACCCCACCTCCCTGGGCTCCAAACCCTTCACACACCCACAGCTCCTCACACCTTCACAAATAACACTCCACACACACACTTTCAAAATAGCATCTCATGATTTAGATTCCAAATCTCTTGATTTTTAAGAGTTTGTCTCATGATTTTTGACATGGTGGGGTTGGCAATACTGAACCTGGGAAATTTAAAAATCTCACCTCAGCCCCTGGGGAAGCTCTCTCACCCCTTCCACGCTCTGTCCGGCTGGGCCTGAGGGAAAGCACTCCCCACTCAGCAGATGGTTTTCTAATTAGTATTCCTATTCATGTTGCTCGTTTCTAGGGTTACCATGTTTCCAGTATCAAAAAAGAAGACACCTGTAGGGGGGAGGGAGAGGGAGGGGGAGGAGGAGAAGAGGAGAAGAGAGGGAAGGGGTATATGGGGGGGGGGGAGCAGTGATATACCCGTGCCCTGCATCTGCCCCTAACTCCTAAGCCTCCACAGCCCTGCCAGTGCCCCTCACTCCTAACCCACAGCCACCCCAGCCCTGCTGGCCACACAGTTCACACACAAGTGCGCACACTCTCTCTGTCT
Source organism: Alligator sinensis (assembly GCF_000455745.1). Taxonomy (NCBI): domain Eukaryota; kingdom Metazoa; phylum Chordata; order Crocodylia; family Alligatoridae; genus Alligator; species Alligator sinensis. The sequence goes on from NW_005841862.1 coordinate 3,979,249, forward strand.
CTCTCTCTCACCTACAAGCAGCTTGCCAGGGCCAGTGCACAGAGCACATGATCTCCCAACATCCAATCACCTTCCCCCTCTGCTTCCAGCCCCAAGCAGCCAAGCTGGAAGTGCCCAGGAAAGCAGAGGCAAAACAAAAACCCAGACATTTGGTCGCATTTTTAAAACCCTCCAGGACAGAAGGACTGGGGGCCAAAAAAGAGGACATGTCTGGAAAAACCCAGATGATGGTAACTAGGGGTGCACCAATAGAAATTTTTTGGACCAGTGCCAATGGCTGATTTTTAACGAGCCATATTGGCTGATACCAATCCAACTGTCGATATGCAACCCAGCAGCTTAGAGAGTAGTGTCCGGCTGGTAAGTCTGTTGTGGGGGAAGGGGTGGGGGATGGAGGGGGATGTTGGGGGGCAGATCAAGGCCCCCTGCAGCAAGGGAGGGAGCAGGGCTGGGACTAGGGCAGGGGCAGGCCCTGCACAGCCAGGGAGGGGCGCAGGATGAAGCTGCAAGCAGCTCGTCTGGGGAGCACAGGAAGTGGGAAGTAGCTCCTGCTCCTACACATACCCCAGGAGGGCATGGGGGGGATGTACTCCCAGATCTGCACATGAGGCAGGGGCAGGCTGCCACTGCAGGCTGGGGCCGAGGACAGCACTGGGCTCTGCCCAGTGAGGGGCTGGACCAGGCTGTGCTCAGGGCAATGGCAGCAGCACTGGGAGGGAGCTATGGGGAGGCTGCAGCCACCCCAGATTTCACAGTAGCCCCCCACAACCGCCCCTCCCAGTGCTGCTGCTGCCTGCCCCCAGAACAGCCCCAGCCCAGCCCCCCTGCTGGGAAGAGCCTGGTGTAACTCCAGCCCACAGCAGCAACCCGCCCTCACTTCACACACACATCCAGTGGCACATGCCTGCCATGCCCTCATGGGGTGTGTGCAGTGGTGGGAGCTGCCCCCCCGATGAGCTGACCCAGCTGTGCAGCATCTATCCCTGCCCCAGTCCCACTCCCTCCCTCAGCACGGGGGCCTCGAACTGCCCCTCCACTTCCCCTACAACAGACTTACCAGCCCGATGCTGCTCTCCATGCTGCCAGGCTGCACTCCTGGCTGCCTGCATGCTGTACTGCAGTTGCGCGCATGCACAGAACATTTATCAGTGACATTTTCAGCCACATCAGCCAAAAAAAGCTGATTGCTGATACTGTCAATTTTCCTTATGTCGGTGCTGATACAATATGGGACTGATACATCGGTGCACCTCTAATGGTAGCCCTACTCATTTACATATGTCTTTTGTGGTGTGAGGAACATGATGGGTGAGGTGTGTGACTAACAGCCAGGGCAGGAGCCAGGCACCGAGCTGCTGGGTACCTGTGGGGGCAGCATGGGTATTGGGGTCCTGGAGGGTGGCTGGAGGCTGGGAGCTCACACTGGAGCCCTGGAAGCCCCTGGCCTGGCTCAGACCCTTCAGTCCTTGCCAGCAGCCCCCAACCTTCAGTGCAACCCCCTGAGACCCTGCAGCATTTTTTCAGCTAAGCTACAGTGAAGAGCTGGCTGAGATTTTATGGTCATATGCGTTATGCCCTATTAAATTTACCCTTATGCTAACCTGCTATAATTTTACCTTTATGATAACTAGAAATACAGGCTGCTATAGCCAAAATAAGAATGCCCGCACAACCTTTAAATTTTACAAGCAAAAGGATATACACTGGAAGGCTAGCACTTAGGACAATTTAGTCAGCAATCAACTTGGTAATTGCTACCATTGTGAAGTCAAGTAACCCCTTAACCAAAAACAGTGGTGGGATGGCCACGTCCATCTGTTGTTGCTTGGTTGCTCTCATGTTAGCAAGAATCAGCCAGGGCCCCTCCCAGCCTTAATCATATCAGCAACAAAAGACTCTGAGCTAGCAGTCAGACAAACCACTACTGTCTTTTCTCAGAGACCTGGTGCCTGTGACATACTGAAAGGGCCAGTTCTCTTCCTGAAATCATTGCAAGGTCTGCAAATTTAGATCCCTCAAATGAAAAGGGTTCTGGAACAAATGCTTCCTTGATTCCTGGCTTCCTGCAGCCTTTGAGTGCATTGCACTATCATATAGCTACCTTGTTTTGCTGCCTGGAAAAAAATGCTTCATTGTAGCCCCATATATCCACATTGCACCCCAGAGGATGCCATAGCTGTGTCCTATCCAGCGGCTAATATATCCCCCGCCCCCAATGCTAAGCCCCTCAACCGCTCTCCTGTCCCCTTCCCCCATACAAAGAAGAAATGAGGCTCAGAATAGCAAGCAAATACATTTTATTCTTTACAGAGAAGAAAGCTTTAATTTACTTTATATACATATATATATATATATATATATTTAATTATAGCTAAATGAAAGCTAAGCTATTGAAGCTAACTATTTAAATATTAAATATTTAAAATTTTAATATTTATTCTATTTAAGCTTTTGGAGTATTAAATTAAAGCTGTGTAATTAAAGCTAAATTAAAATTAAATAGATATATTTTCTGTCTAGAACAGTGCCACTTGAAGAATGAGAATTCAAACTACGTGAATCTACTCTATAAAAAAAACATCATGGCATGTAAGCGCCCTCCAATAGTGCTATGAGATACATAACTTAATACTCATGACCAAATGACCGTGTATCACCCTCATCTAAATAAGCATACATCTAGATCGGATGCATTTAAATCCACATTTAAATAAATCACTTGCACATGTATCAAGGCCTGTAGAAGGTAAAACGTCTGTCACTTGTATTGATCTTTACTTCAAGTACTGGGAAAAATGCAGTTGGTGTCCTTTTGATTCAGTTGTAACCAAACAAATAAAATACATTTGCTTGTCAAAAAGAGAGACAAGTTAGGGAA
>NW_005841862.1:3982140-3983094 GCF_000455745.1 Alligator sinensis
TGCATAAGTATGTCATCTATGAGTATACATCTAGAAGAATAAAACAGTGGTGTTTGGAATTGAAACTCAGGAAAATGCTGCCTCCTTCAAGTTTTCCTGAAACATGATGAAATTTTGGAGCTTTGACTAATCAAAATTGATATGCAAAAGATTTTATTTAAAGATGTAGTATGTGCCAGTTTTCTCCTAAAAATGATGTTGTACCATTTGCACTTAAGCTTTTATATGTAATGAGCATTTGAGGGGCAGAGAGTAAGAGAACTGCTGGCATTCTTAGAGTACCTTGGAAGTTGCAGTTCTTTCTTACTTTTGCTGATGCCTCTTATCCAGGAGCAGGCAATATTTCAGGTGGAGGGCCGCTTAATGAGTTTTGATGAGCTGTCAAGGGCTCATGGGTAGCCTTGCCCCTTGGCAGTTGCCCCGCCCCCTGGTCAACATCTTGGGACCAGAAGTCCCACCCACTAATCCCTGCCCTTTGCTACCAGAAGTCCCTCACTTTGCCCCCTGGAAATATTTCTTTTGGGGGAGGGGGGGGGGGGGGTTGCCATCTTAGAACCAGAAAGAAAACAAATCATACACTAAAAGTCAAACACCTACTATAACTTTGTAATTTTATTACAAAATATTTTTGTCATGATTTGTGTTTGCGTAGTCTATATAGAAATGATTGCTGGGTATGGAAGGGAAGCCCCAAATGCTGGAGCCAGCTGCCTTCCCCACTACCCAGGGGAAGGCATCTGGGGCTTTCCTCCTGTGTGCAGCCTCAGTGGGGAAGGCAGCTGGCTGCAGTGCCTGGGGCTTTTCTTTCATGCTGTGCAAGTGTGGGTGATACAGACTGCCCAGCGGAGTCTGTGCCCCTCACTGCAATGTGCAGCATTGGCCGGAGCCATGCCCCACTGGCGTCTGCACCAGGCATGAGTGCCCTGATGACACCCTCCTGCTGCCACTGCCACC
>NW_005841862.1:3983104-3988658 GCF_000455745.1 Alligator sinensis
GTGGGCCCGCGGGGGGGGGGGGGGAGCATTGCGAGTGGTACCCACACCCCCCATCCTTCTTCACAAACACATGCTGCCCACCCAAGCTGCACACTGCTGCCGCTCCCCTGGGCACAGGCTCTGTGTTGCAGCTAGTCCCAACCCCATGCTCTGTGCCCCCACCCAGCTGCAGCCCTACCCCCACCACTTCCTTACCTGCTGCCCAGAGTGAGCCAGATGCCCGGGAAGTGGAGCATAGACAAGGGGCAAAAAAATTATTTGGGGGAGCTGAGTGTGTGCTCACATTGCGTGTGTCCCCCCGCAGCAGGTAAGTCTGTGGGGGAAGGGGCAGGGGGAGGGGAAAAGGCTGTGAGGGGTGCAGATCAAGGCCCCAGTGGAGAGGGATTGAGTGGTGCAGGGGCAGGGGCAGGAGCTGGGATGAATAGGACTATGGCTGGGCCGGGTGGGACAGTGCCCAGGTGGCTCATCCAGGGATGTGGGGGGGTGGGGGGTACTCCCAGTTCTGTGTGCACCCTGGCGGAGGCCAAGGGGGCACATGCTCCCCGATCTGTGCATGGGCTGGAAGTGGCTGCTGCTGCACACTGGGCTCTGTCCGCCGCTGCCTCGAGAGCCATGTGACATCATATGTGTCCCGCCACTGGGTGAGCAAGGGTGCAGCACAGCCCAGCAGCAACAGGCATGTGGCATCGTGCCACTCCTGGGGCAGCTGCAGCAGCACAGAGTCCATCACACAGCAGTAGCTGCCTCCACCTTGCGCACTGATTGGAGTGCATGTGCCCACAGGGCCTCCACTGGGGTGTACACAGTGGTGGGAGCTCCCCTGTGCCCCTGGATGAGCCACCCGGGTTTTGATTATCCCACCACCTGGCCTGGCCAGGGCCCCAGCCCCCCCAGCCCCTGCCCTGCTCCCGCTGTCCCTCACCGCAGGGGCCTAGATCTTCTCCTGCCCCCCATGACTTTCGCCCAGTCCCTTCCCCAACAGACTTACTTGCTGGGTGAAGGGGGGGGCATTTGTGCACTCAGTCCCCCCCCACAATGCCAGGCTGCAATCCTGGGTGCATGCTCATCCCTCCCCACCCCTGCTGCATGGGCTGCCCCGTGTTTGGCGGGGCTGAATCCCATTAGTTCTGGCCTTCCACCATCTATGCTGAGGGCTGCAGCAGCTGCAGCAGCAGCCCCCCCCCAGAAGCTGTGTGCTGGCTTGGCTGGGCCCTTCTGCCCACAAGGGTGGGAGCAAGGCACAATAGGGTATGTTGGAGGTGTGCGTACACATGGGTGCTTCACTCCCACCCTCATAGACAGAAGGGCTGGGTAGGGCATGATTTGTTGATGGGTGCCACGGGCCAAATGAAAATGTTTGGTGGGCCAGATCCAGCCCACAGACCATATTTTGCTCAAGTATTTCTTACAAGTCCACAATCCTTCAGGCTGAACTAGAAAGTAATCCTCATCTTACAAATTTTCAGCAGGCAGTGAATGTATATCCAGTGTCACAGGCCACCTGTGAGTGTATCAATTTAGTTGCAGGCTGACTGGGTGCTGCAGCCCAATCAGCCTGACTGGGCTGTTTGGTTCGGGATCAAGGAGGCAGAGTTGGGAGTGAAGCAAAGGCAAATTTATTATAGCTTACACACACAACAGTTAACAGAAAGATAAATGTGATAAGCAGATAATGCAGTATTAAAGAGCTAATGGTAAATAATAACAACAGATAATAACAACAGATAGATGAATCAATTCTGTCGCAGGCCAAACGGGCACTGCGAGGGTATCAGCCACTGGGCTGTTCAAAACAACAGATAGACAGACATGGGTTGGCAATTTATTGATAGTCCCTCGATGCCAGGTGCATGCCAAGTGATTCCAGCGAAGTCAGGCGTCCCTGATCAACGCTGTCAGAGGGATTACTGGGGAAGTTCCCTTGATCAGGATCCGATCCTTACTCACACCAGGAGTCCGGAGTCCGGGCTGGAACAGCAATGACTGTTCTGTTCCCTCCTTCCTGCTGGTGGCCTGACGCACGCGCTTTTTATACCTAGTCTTATGCTAATCTGTTGATTTTAGAGCCACTCACAATCTTGCCCTATAGCTGTTACCGTATGGGATTGAAAGATGTTAAAAATTATCATAAAAGGTTACTACCTAGACTCGGGTTTATCCAATAAGCAAATTGCAATGCAGCACCTTTAGGTTTGAAACTGACATCACTCTGCCTAATCCTAACCGTTTTAGGTTTCTCTGAATATGCTTTCTTGGGATGTGCTTTCCTGGAATGTGTTGGGTGTGCCAGGCGGTTGGATCCAGTTTTTATCGTCAAGGCTGAACCCTGAGCAAAAACCGTTAGGTCAGCTAATCTTGCAGCTACAGCTTCGCCTTTGGGGCCCAGTCAGTTCCACGATTAATACGAACAGTTAGTTTTATCATTTTGGTTAAACTTATGACAGACAAGTTACATTTGCGCATTACGAACTTACAAGCTTTATATTAGCTAATATTACCTGTTAGGCAAAATACCAAATGCCTCCAAGAAGCACATATTTATTGCTTATTAATCCCTCTGGTTCTGGCCGTCACAACCCAGTACCACCTTGTTCAGCTAATATATCGAGTAGGAGCTGTGTAATATCTTCTAAGCAGTTAAGAATGTACAGGGAATAATTTAAATTTGAGCTCCAAGACATTTTAGGGTTTCCCTCCTACTCCCCCACCCCATTATCTCTTGCCAGAAACTGTTAGGAAGTGATTCTCAAGTTATAATTCTAAATTCACACTTGGTAAATCATAGTTCTGCAAAACCTTGCTGGTGCTCTACTCCACATTTTAACGTGCCTGAGAAATGTTGGAATGGAAGATATAAGCATGCTAAATACTGAAAGATATCACAAATCAAAGGGAGCTCTTAGCATGTGGTCACTGCAAGGACATATATCTGTGCAGCTATAACTTTTGACCTGGACCAAAACATATAATGGTACAAGTAATTTGATCTAAGATTGTAAAGATGCTGAAATGTCTTACTGAATGGATGAAACAGGGGAGAAGAAGAAGGAAGGTGCCATGAAAAGGAAGAGTGAGAGCACTTGCAAAAGAAAGAAGAGAGATGTAAGAAAGAGGAGGAAGAAAGATTGAGACAGGAAGAAGAGGAGAAGAGGCAGATGAAGGAAGAAAGGCTCTGGATGGAACAGCAGACGTGAGTAGTTGGTATAGATGATAAGATTATTAAGAAAACAACACTAACCTATACTCAAGGAAAGTTGCCTTTTCAGTCTGTGCTCCAGAACAGCTTTAGCATTATGGGAAGCCAAAAGTGTTGGGCACAAGCATCCAAAGAGCAAGTAAAGTATGACCTAAAGAGTTTTACAATGCCATTTCTAGATGCCCAGCTTTACAGGGGTGCTGTCTGTGAAGCCTATGGATCCCGGTGTTCAGTGTATTTGGAATCAGTTTGATGTGTAGTTTGTCTTAAGATACAGCCTTCAGTCTGGAATCTGTAGAGGGTGTTTTATGAGCTGTACTTTATACAGAATTGTAGCTCATGTTCCTGGCAAGTTGCTAATGCAACTCTCTGAGCAAATTTTGAGTGTACCCATGAAAAGGTTATTTAAACTGTGATTCTGAAAGGCCTATCTGAACTGAGATTAGTACTTTTTTTCCTTGGGGTTCAGTATACATTACTGTGCTTCAGTTCTATCCACCTAGGGAAATATCCCTGTTGATGTTTGAATTTTTTCTAAGGTTTAGGGTGTTTTCAGTTCCCACTTACTACTGAGCTCTCGCAACTTAGGCTAAAATACCTCTAGAAATCAAGCCACTTCAGGGTGCTTGTACACGTGACATGGGTTTAGTCTAGAGGTGCACCAATACATTGGTTCCATATTGTACCGGCACTAATATAAGGAAAATTAACATTATTGGCAATCAGCTTTTTTTTGGCTGATGTGGCCAAGAATGTCGCTGATAAATGCCCTGTGCAGGCACGCAGCAGCAGTGCAGCACGGTAGCATGGAGAACAGCAGCTGGCTGGTAAGTCTTTTGTAGAGGAAGGGGTGTGGGGGGACAGCAGATTGAGGTCCCCATGGTGAGGGAGGGGGTGGGGCTGGGGAAGGGCATGGGGCAGAGCTGTGGCTCATCTAGGGGATGTGGGGAGGGCCATGGGAGGCACAGGGTCATGTGCCCCCTGGATCTGTGCGTGGGGCAAGAGTGGGCTGCTACTGTGGGCTAGGGCTGGGGACAGCACTGGGCTCTTTCCAGCAGGGGGTTGTCGAGGCTGCACTTGGGGCAGGTGGCAGCATTGGGAGGGAAGGCTATGGGAGGGGCTGCAGCTACCTCAAAATTCACCGTAGCCCCCACTCCCAATGCCACTGTCCTCTGCCCCAAGCGCAGCCCCGGCCCAGCACCCCCACCCCACTGGGAAGAACTGGGCAACATCCCCGCCCCTGTCTGCAGTAGCAGCCCGCCCTTGCCTCATGCAGCCTGGAGGCACATGTCCCACATGCCCTCTAAGGGTGCACATAGTGGCGGGAGCCGCCCCGCCCCCCCGGATGAGCCGCAGCTCCGTCCCCCACCACCCCACCCCAGCTGATCCTTTTTTTTTTTTCCCATGGAGCCTGCCTGCATCTCCTGCAGCTAGAGGGTGAGCTTCCAGCAGGCCAAGCAGCCCCTGAGCTGCAGTTGGGCCCAGTCCTTCTGGTCCTTCCAGTCCTTCCCTCCACAGCAGCAGCACCCCCTAGGGCCGCCTGGGTGGGCTGCTGGCAGGTGGGTGCTGCCTATGGGCACTGTGGCGGGCCAGTAGGGGGTGCTCCTGCATTGAGCCGCCCACCTCCCTGCGCCCGACCACCTTCCAGGCTCCGAGTGCCTCCTTTAGGGTGCCTCCCGTCCAACCGACCCCTTCCCTGGAGCACACCCGCTAGCCTGGGGTTCCCGCTGCCACCATCCAAGGTTCTGGACTCACTTCTGGCTCTGCGCACCTTGGAGAACACAGGCCTGATCGTCCAATAGGTACTAGACCCAATATAAGCACTTGGGGCACTTCCCAAGTCAGGGGCTGATTAGGGAAGCCTCCCTTAGTCCATAGACCTAAGGGGCCTCCTTGGCATAATTTAGACCCACCCCTCAATAAGTCTCCCACACCGGTCACAAAGGAGAACTTTATTGATTACAGGGGTAGGGTGGAAACAGGGTAAAAGGTAGAGCAGTATCATAGAAATATTACAGGAATATCAGAGGAATCCCATAGAGCAAATCCCAAGGAGCAAACCAGGGTGGCGGAGGTAGCCGTTTAAACACGCATCTGAGTTACTGAAGCTAAATATCTAATTGGATCTCTAGTAGCTTACTCACTCGCATCATCCAGAGGTGGTTCGAGTTTCCTCCGGAGGCAAGGCACTCTTGGAGCATGCGGTGATGAGAAGAGAGCCAGTTTCAGATTCACCTGGATGACCGCATGGCTAAATGGCTCCCTTCTTCCTGGCCCGGGCCCTTAAATGACCTCTCTGACCTCAGCAGCCCAGTCCAATCGAAGCTGCCAATACTGGCCACCCGCTGACCAATCTCC
>NW_005841862.1:3995859-4014602 GCF_000455745.1 Alligator sinensis
CCTGGACTGGGCCCTTAAATAACCTCTCTGACCTCAGCAGCCGGTCCAATCGAAGCTGCCAATACTGGCTACAAGCCGACCAATCTACAAAGCATCCCTGGCTACCTGGGCCCGTGCGCAGGGCCGGGCCTTTCCCCCCTGCTCAGGTGACTAGAGCATCGCCTCCCAGGCGCCAGGCTTTTGTCATGCAGACAAGGTGGGAGATCCCCGCCCTGAGGGATTCAACACCAGCCTCTCAGGCTGGTGGAGACAGATCTCTGGAGAGGGGCTCCGACTGGGGCATTTCTGCCACAGGCACCACTACCATGGAGGGAAGGTTCAGGGCCTCTGGCAGCTCAGAACCTGCTGGCAGCTTGCCCTCCGGCTGTAGGAGAGGTGTGCAGGCTCTGCTGGGGTGTGAAAAAATCAATAAAAAGAATCAAGGATCAGGCCCCTCACTGCTTCTGCCTTCAGTCGGCCTCTCCCATTGTGGGGAGGTGAGCTATCAAAGGCTGCAACGTTATAAATAGCGACATTGCAAACTAAACTACATGCAGATGTGGTTTAGCTTGCAACATAGCAAACTCATTTAAATTGAAAACCCCCCCCACACGTGTGCACCGTGACAGAAACTGCAAAAACAGCTAACTTTCATCATATGTACAAGTGCCCCTAAGAGCCTGAACCTTATGCACTCCTTTTAAAAATTAGTCAAACATAGTGATACTTGGCATTACCACTTAAACAAAAAACCCTAAAAAACACAGGTTGGATGTGTGAATCATCGCACACAATGATAAGCATTTCCAGACTGCTAAAAATATGGATCCATTTGTTACATTTGCAGTGTATAAGAGTGTTCTAGTTAACAGAAGCTCCCTTTCCCCCTTATTTGGTAAGTGTCTGTTTTCTTCATGGAAAAAGGTTAACAAGGGGATGCCTCAAGATAACTAGGGAGTGATGAGTACTGAGGTAGTGCAACTTACAGTTTACAAAAAGGAGTTCAGGATGGTTGGAAACAGGGAGGAGTGCAAGGAACTTTAGGGAAACCTAAAACAGCTAGGTGAATGGCCAACAGAATGGCAAATGGTACTCAGTATTGGAGAGTGGAGAAGGAAATTGAACTACTTTGGTACTCTGTAAGTTTTCAAAAGTAACTGCATCAAAAGTAATAGCATCAACTCAAATAGACCTGGAAATCAATGCAATCAAGTAATGCAAAACCAAACAGGTTGTTAGGATGCATAAGAAATTAGGTGGTGAATAATGGAGAATGTCATAATGTCTTTGATCTGGGGTGAAGCCTTTATCCATCATGTGTGGTTCAGTATTGGTCACCTAATTTCCCCCTACCCTCCCCCGCAATACTGTAGGAATTGGGGGAGTGGTGGGGGCAGTTAGAAGGGTGATTGAACAAGGGTGTGGAGAATCTCAAGGAGTTTATAAGAACTGCATTGTTCCTCTTAAAAATACAGAAGCAGACACAAATGTGTAAAATGAGGAGTAATACGGAGAAGGGAGATGAAGAGCAGTTTGTGTTCTCACTGTTTCTTGACAGACAATCTAGAGGACATTCAATTAAAATGAAAGGTAGAAAATTTAAAAATCAAAGTGCTTTTTGCACAACAATTACATTGTGGAACGAATGACTGTATACAAATTGTGACAACCATGTTTAATTTCAAGGTTATTGTTCTCAAATTTGCTCCTCACTTCCATGTAATTGGAGAGCAGGGTCTGCCAGCAAAGAGAGTTTTGGGAGAAGCAGAGAGTAAAGGGTTACCTGATGCCCCCAGATTTCTTTTCCCTGCTGTAGTAGTGGGAAGGAGACAAATTCAAGGCAAACGTCTAATATTAGATTTCATACCTGGAAAATTATAACAAAATTCTTGACAGAGGAAGTTGAGAAAATGAACAAGAAGATGGAAGAAGTGAAGGAGGTCACAGTCTGAGTGGTCTCAGAAGAGTTTCTCAAGGATGTGAAATCCTCCAGCAAAGGCTTTCGGGAACTGCTGTCAGTACACAAGGGTGCACATGTGAAGCAGTCAAGAAAGTCAAGGAAGAACAAGGTGAAAATCATAACAGGCCTTTTTTCCACAGGTCTGCTCATTTCTGTATGTTTAAATATTGCTTTGTGCTTCTATGAGAATCTGAGAGCACTCAAGGGAGTGCACTCTCAATGTGACAAGGGTGCTTGGGATATAGTCCCTACTAACCCTTTTTCTGAGTCACTTCAGGTAATGGAACTCTGAAGCAAGACTGGCCTTAAAACTCCTCTAAACTCCCTTTTGAAACATGTTCCCTTCCAGCTTACTCATGCTTCAGAGATTTTCTATGTTTTGTGTGTGATAGATTATGGCAGTCCCAATCTAAGCGATGGGCAAGATCAAATACTAGTGATGGAAACTGTACAAAAGCTGTTTGAGATGTTCAACTTACTGGGCATGTCTACGTGTGAAATTAATTTGATTACATAAACTCTGGTACCGTTTGCACTGGAGCTTATTGCTCCTGGGTGCAGCATTTATAACATATGTCCGGGACTGCCTCATGTTGAGCCAGGGTGGCACAACGCTGGCTGGCAGGAAACCCAGGGGGTCAGCCTGCCAGCTCGGAGCTGCTGCTGCCTGGCTCAGTGTGTTGTGGAGGGGCTGACTGGGGCACAAGGGTGCTATGCTGCGGGGCTAGCTGGCAGGCAGCCCTGTATTGTAGCACCCTCATGCTCCAGCAAGCCCTGGTCACTGTCTACACATGCATTGTGGTGCACTAAACTCTACCATAGAATAGTACCTGTGTTGGGCAGTACTATCCTGCAACGGAGTTAATTACTTTACTCTGACCTAATAGCACTACTCCTGCAGATGGTGATGCTTTACTGAGGAGTTAATTAGGCAACTTGAATAAGTGTCGTGTGTAGATGCACCCATTGTGTTGAACATCTCCAACAGGTCAGCCATATGACTCCGCCTAGTGAACCAGCATTCCAGCTAACATACAAGAGCTGCACACATACTAAAGGGGGATCAGTACTTTGTGATGCTGAGGTCATGGGACACATTTGAGACTATTAAACAGGGCTATATAGACAGTGTTGATCCATCTGCAAGGAGTGGCTCAGCAAAATTACCAGATGGTGCCTTCTTCCATCTATTTATTTACTTCGTGAATGTGTTGCCCCCACAGATCTTCCACCCTCTGGTTTCTTGAGTTGAGGGCCACCAACTGGGCATGGGACTCACAATGGCCTCATCCTCCTTGCCCACTACTGTGTCGGTGCCCATGCCAGTGCTAGTGCCCACAGCTGTGGCTGCATCCACCATGCCCTCTACCTGGGACAATAACTGGACCAAGGAGGAGAGAGACAGCTTTGTGGCACTGTTGGGCGAGGAGCAGCACTAATCCAAGCGGGACAGGCACTCAGATGCCCCCATGTATGAGGCACTGTCAAGCCAGATGCAGAAGCTCAGGCACGATCTGTTGGTGCAGCAGTGCCACATAAAAATCAAGGTTATGCAGGCACAGTGGGTCGCCAAGACCAACTGCAATCATCACCAGAGGAGAGCCCCTTCGGGGGTCCAGCTCCCTGTTGTGCTGAGCTCCTTGCCTGCAATTTCCACCAACAACTCAGAGCCCTGGCCAGTACCTGCCTTGCCAACTCCACAGCCCCAGGGGCAGCCACAACATGCAGCTGGCCATGACACTGCTGACTGCCAGCAGCATTGGTTCCTGCCCAGGGGAGGCCCTGGCTCAGTGCCTGCACATGACACCCACCATCAGAGGACACTGGCTGGAGTCGCATGCCATCACCAATAGCCAGGACTGAGTGGGGCCACTGGCTGCGCCAGCCCTGGCCACGGGCTAAGGACCGCACTGAGGGGAGGGCCCTCCCCGACCTGGCCCCTGCTCCCCACTCCCCACCCAGTCCTCCCACATGCCCCTGGCCCCGGGTTCTACCCCCCTCCCCCCCAGCACACAGGGAGGCAGGAGACAGTGTCGAACTTTCAGCAGCCCATGCCCCTAAAGCTAGGCAGGCATGGGCCTCTCCTGCCAAGGAACATGTCAATGCTGGCAGCAATGTTCTCTTTGGCTGCAGGGGGGGTGCAGGGACGCATAATACAGCTACCGGTAGCCTTCCAGGTGGCAGCAGAGGTTGCAGGGCAGCCTGGACCTGCCCCCCGTGCTGTTGTAGCTCAGGGTCTCATACCAGGTATGCAGGTGCACGAAGGCCATTGTGGCAATCAGCAGCAGCAGGGCCTGGTGGGTCAGGCATCCCTTGTTCCATGCAAACAGCTCCTCACGCAGTGCCCATGACGTGCAGCAGGGGCACACTCAGGGCACAGTGCTGGTGCACTGGGGGGCTGGCCCTGGGCCACCTCCCTGGAGAGGCCCCCTGTGGGGAGGGTTGGGGCATGGGCATCTCCTCATCCCAGTCATACTGAAGTTGTGTGTCCCCCCTCCTCCCTCCCCCCACGGGAGCCCATGGGCTGGGCAGCAGCACAAGAGAGCAGCTGACCTGAAGCAGGAGTCGGGGGCGGGAGCAGGTTCTGGAGCCGTGGTAGCAGGTGCTGCCAGGAGCTTGGCCTGTCTTGCCTTGGTAAGAGGGCAGGGGAGGCAGGTTGCCTGCGGCCAGCACCCACCAGCCCTCCGGCCCCAGGGGAATGAGCAGGGTTGGGGGGCTAGGCTGGTGGCCACCTGAGCCTGGACCTGCCCACCCCAATGTACCATGGTCCCTGAGGACCCATGCATGCCTGACTCCCAATCTGAGGCTGGGAAGCGCATGGCTCCTGGTATCTTATCAGAAATGTTGCAAACTCTCTCACAAACATCTTCTGTCTTGTGGCTCTACAGGGCCCAAAGCTGCATGTGGGGGAGAGGTTGTCCTAGGCAGCTGGGATGCAGCCTCAGGGTTGTGACCACCCACAGCCAGGGAACTGCGGATGTGTCAGCTCCCTCAAAGGCAGACACAGGACTGCACCTTGTTCCTGGAGCAGCTGGTGGTGAGGTCGCAGGAGCGGCTGGAGGAATCACGGGCCTGGGTGGGGCAGAGGACGTTCCCCAAGAGGATGCACAGGACTGGTGCAAGAAGGTGCAGGGTCAGGAGTTCTAGGCAGAGCTCCTGGCCCTACAGCACAAGCAGATCCAGCTGCTGTAGGAGCAGAACGCCCTCCTGGTCTAGGCAGTGTAGGCCATGGATAATGACTGCTAGGTGCTGGACTCCATTCTGGCCCTGGCGGTCATATTCATGGCACCTACTACCCCACAACCTAGCCCTGCCTGCCCCCTGGCAGCTGCTTGCCAACCTGCAGCAAGCCCTCACCTGGGCCTGGAAGGAGGTCATGTGCTGCCTCCAGCAGCCAGGAGCCCCTGCCCCAAAACTAAACAGTTTTCAAGGTAGGTCCAAAACTCAGGTGAGTTGTCTTTCTATGAATGGATTCCTCTCACGGGAAACAGAGAGGAAGTTTATTCATGGGTTGTTAATACGGCTACTTTCTTAGTTTGTTTAGCAAAACATAATACAAATCAATTTTTGCTTATTTAGGACAGGAGGGGTCAAACCACAGCTCTGGGAGTACAGACACCAGGGTTCTATCCCTGGTTCCAATGCAGACATCAGTGTGCTTTTCTTCAAAAGTATTGTAGAATACAAATTAGCATATGCAAAGAGTTTTGGAAGTACTATAAAAGTGCTATCCTTAACAATTTTTACTCACCAAATTTTTTAAATTTTTTTTTAGCAGGATGATATTTTAAGATTCCTCCCAAGTAATGTACAAAACCTATTCCCTATAAAAGAGGCATGCTCTCTGGTTGAAGTCAAATACCAAAGGATACTCATTATACAGAAGACAAGTATCATTAATTCCTGTTGACATTCCATTCCCCAAAGGAACTTCTACACCCTCATAACTGATGGTGGCTGTGGGATCAGGTGCAGTTTTGCCCAAACCTGCAAAGGAGAAAGGGAGCATCAGTTACAAGTCTCAAATGCAAGCAGTCTTGTGTCTTGAAAAAACTAAATTCACGATGGCAATTTCACTCATCTATATAAGTGCGGTAGGTGTGTGCCATTCTTCACAGATTATTAAATGTGATACCCCTGCCCATAATGGTTTGCCATAGGAGACCTCAGGGGATCCTGTAATATTGTCCAATCTTTTTGTCTTGTAGTTTTACTTACATATGCCTCAGAAGGAAATAACCTACAAATGCCAGATTTTCTAGACATTAACACCTCTTTCTCCACTTGGAAATACTCTCCCAGTTTAGGAACTAACCACGGAGCAATTTTTCAAACCAGCTGCATGCTCCTATGCAGACAGTGTTTTCTTAACTTGCTTATCTGAATGTCATGTGGGACAGTGTCTAAAGATTTACTGAAGCTAGGATGGATCACGTCTACTGCTGCCAGCTATCCACTAAGGCCACCCAGCCTGCCAACGAATGACATTAGATTGGTTTGACAAGATTTATTATTTGGCGGCTGAATCTCCGAATTGAATCAGAGGACCCTTTAATTTCTCTGAATCGAATCGGAACCCTACGAATGGATTCGGAGAGATTTGGAAAGATTCGGAGATAGACACAGCTTTAAATGTTTTTTCTACATACCACTTGGTAGCAGGTGGCTCGTGAATGCTGAGATGCTGGGGCGGATGGAGCATCCCACAGGAGTGTGGGGGGCTCCCCAGTGCACTCAGTAGCAGACCCAGAAGTGGACCAGAAGCACTTCCGGTCCACTTCTGGATCCACCAGGGAGCATGCGGGGGGGCATGCTCCCCTGGCTCGGTGACTGGTGCTTCCTGGGTCCCTACTCAGAAGTCTTGTGCCCCAGCCTCCTAATAATTTTTGTTGCCCTCTGCTAGACTGTCTCCAATTTGTCCACATCGTTTCAGTGTACTTAATGAGAACATTAAGTCCACTTCCTCTGATGTAGGAGTCTTTGAAGTAAGTTTTATAGCATCATATATTGCAAACAGGCAAAGTAGACTTAATAGCTTAATACCTCCACAGCCTAGACAGTTGTTGTCCCTTCTGACACCAACAGTGATAACGGGATTTTTTTCCCCATGTTAGTCCCCTTGTGAGGCCAGCAAATAGCTTTTGTTATTACAGATGGAGAGAGTGGGATTGCTTAAATGGCTTTATGATTATTAACAATTCCTGATTCCTAAGTCTAAGCTCAGACCATGCTGGTTTGTTTCTGATATTTGGATGGAGTGCTTCACTGGGTGCAGTGAGGTTCTAGCAGACCTGACTGTCTTAATGTAAATAGTCTTCAGCAAATTCACTCCTTAATTCAAGTCAGGCTGCTTGTATCTTGAGATTCCCATCACGCTTTCTTTAGTGCTCCTAACCACTCCGCCACATTGGTTTTCAACCTTTTTAGACTCAAGGGCAACTTTTTGGAAAACGCCAGCTCTTAGTTTTCACTGTTGCTGACAATAGAACACTAGAGCAATTCTTCTATTGCAAAGAACTCAGAAGGCCTACAACAGGCCAGAATGCGTTTAAAGCCAAAAATTCCTTTTTGAAATCTCTGAGTTTATCTTCTGAATTATTTTTGCATACCTAACAGGGCTAACATTGTGTGGCACCCTGCAGCACTCTTGACAAAAGGTGCCACGACACCCTAGCTGAGAATCACTCCTCATTTTAGGTCAAATATCCTCCAGGTCAAAGCTAAGAGTAGAGTTACCAGGACTTTGCTCTTAAGTTCAAATCAGTACAAAGCAAGATTAAATTCTAAGCCTGTTATATGTAGTGACACTATTTTCTTCCTTATCTTGTTGTTTCCTTCCCAGATGTATTGTCTACAATGTCGCTCAGGTAAATCTGAAGTACCTGCTGAAACTGAAATTCAACTACAAGACATCACTCTAGTGAACAATATATAGAAGCCCTGTTCTCAAGTTATACCGTGGTTATGCTATAGCACTGACTTTTGACATGCTTAAGCATTGACTGCCCTTATCAAGATATCAAAGAACTAAGTTGCAGAAGAAGTTACTAAATTTGAATTTAGTAAATCACTTTAGTGAATTTTTTATATATATATATAAATGTGTGGCTACACATGGAACTGAATTCTGAAGAGAATGAATATCTGGTTCTGTCTTATGCCACTTCTAGTTTTTCGGTTGTCAAGTGTTTCTTTTAATACGCAGTAGACTAAAAATCAGGCAGAAGTGTTTTTAGCCAAGCAGAAGTGGGGTAGGAGAAATTACAGATGTTTATGAGCATTTGCCCTGTTAAAATGAATCATCACCCTCTTGTTTAAAATATTCTTTTTCAGTTTTGATTTTGAATAAATGTTAAATGTGCATTTATTTTGAGGTAAAAATAAAAGCCAATTTCATACTAACAACTCTATGTTGCAAAACTTTTGAATTCCTATGTTTGGTTCACAGTTGCAGGGTATTATTTTGTGATGCTTTTATGCACAGCATGTCTCTAATTATGGAACACTTGAATATTAAAACCCCTGGACACATTTCATTTTAGCATGGAGTGTAAAAACTTGGACTGCCCTTTGAGAAATGTTTTTTGGTCACTTGAAGTTGATGGCTAAACCATTTTTCAGGAATCTGAGGCTTAATATGGTAACTGTGTAGAAAAAACACCTGCACATATTGGTTTTGTTTAGTGGTGGCCCCAGAAAATCTCCCTGAAAACTCTCTCGTGTGGTAGGGCAAGTCTAGGTTTTTCTTCTCAACTGAAGACCTAATGATTCAGAGGATAGGTAAGTAGCTACAGCATCATAAGCTACACTCCCTATGACCAGGAAGAAGATGCAAGATCAGTCTCCTTGGATCGCGCAAGTCTCCAAGTAGAGCATCGCTGGGCGGTAGCTACCAGCACTCTAGCTGAGTTTGAGGGCCGGTGGGCACTGTCCAGCATGCTCTGCTCGGTGTCCCCCCAGGGAACACTTGTTTTGGCCCTTTGACCCTGCACGTGCACACCCTGTTTTCTTATGATTTGTCCCCTGTAATCAGTTGAATTTTTAAAGATTCTGGCCGCCCAACCAGTGGCAGCCCCCGATTTTTAGTGGGCTGGGCCCACAGCCTTTTTAATTCAAATAGATCAATCTCCTTGGACTGTTCTGTCTTTGGGCTCTTGTTCATGGACTGGCAGAGGTTCAATTAATTCTAAAAGTGGTGCCTTTTGTGATGTGGGTATGAGTTCTCTTGAATTCAGAGCAAGACCAGCTCTTTCCACAAGCTCCTCCAGTACAGTCTGGGATGATTTTTGACCTTCTTAACTTAGTTCTGAAAAACAGGCCCTACTGTTACAGAATCCCATGAGCACATTTGTGCTGCCTAAATAGATAATCTTATTTGTGTGACCTGTTCACAAGCTACAGGTTTTGCGCTGAAATGCATCCTTTCAAATCCCTGTTCAAAGCATCTGTTTTGTATATATAACATAGTTCTCATACTCACCATATGAATGACAAAATGCTTGATTCTATGGCACAATATGGTTCACTCTAAAAGTTGTGGGGATACTTGTTGGTTCCACCACAACCATCAGTGCAAACTACAGCAATTACTGAATAACTAATTTTCAGGGCACAGTTTTTAATATTTATAATCAGTATTGTATTGTTCATCAGCTTTCTGCTGTTTGTTGCTGTGCTGTTTTGGAACAGTGGTTGTGCTGGGACCATTAAGTGCAGCTTTAAAGAGGTATTTGGCAAAATCAGTGGGCCTGTTTTGTCTCAGGGAAGTGCTCCACTAAACTATAAAAGCTTCCTTCTTAAGAAATGCTGGCAGAGGTAGAGTTTCAGCCTGGATCTGTTTATTGCATGCCAGTCTTTAGATGACTGAGTGGAAAGAGTAGATTTTCTTTGTAAAGGGTTCTATCCACCCAATGTCTTCAAAAGGGGAGTGTCAAAGTTATAGTTGCGTCTCTGCTGCAGCTCTCCCTGGGCCTCTTGGAGAAGTGGGGAATGAAAAGTATGAGAGGTGACAGAACTGCCAAATACAGGAAAAAGAAAATGTGGAAATGTTAGAGGCAGAATAGCTTTGTACTTTTGGATTTGGGAGGAAGTGTTACTGAAAAAGGGAAGTAAACAGTGCAGGTACCCAGGAGGGGAGGTTGAGGGTCTGTGTGTTACCTTTGGACCCAGCTGCAGCTGTCACCTGCTTTGAGGACAAGAGAGACCTAGCAAAGACCTGAAAGACTAGATGCTCTTCAGGCAGAGCTGATTCACTGGTGGGAGAAAAAGAAATTATGACAACAAAGAAGCGTGCTGTAGCTCTACCCCAGTAGAATTTGAGAAACTGCATTAAACTAAAAGGTGAAATTAGTAAACATTTTCTGAGAGAGGCAAGGATTTCTGACTTTTCTGTTTGACTTCAGCCAATCCTATCACAAGCTTGAACAAAATGCTTATGGGTATCATGTAGTTCCCAATAGATCAAACAAAATTAATTGAGTATTAAAATGTTTCTGAAAAATAAGTCTCAAACTGGCTTTGCATGTGCTTGTCCACGTTTACTGTTGTGACCCAATATCCAAGTTGTTCAGTTTGCAGATACAAGTATTGTGTTAACAGCCTTGCCAGTTCAACGTGGGACCAGAGTCATAAGCTTTGTTGTTTTGGTTCTTATTGCTGCTAGTAACCACCATGTTTTGGCCTGATTCTCTCATTAAGTTCCTTGTGATTCCCAGAGCAGTGTGAAGGGCGTTCACAGTGTCTGCAAATGTAATTATGCTACCAGAGTTGTATATGAGTGCCTTTGGACATGTGTACACTGCAGTCAAAGATGTGCCTTCAACACAGGTAAGAATACCCAAGCTAACTTTAATCTAGGAAGTATGTGTAACATATAGCAACAAAGATGCTGCAGCACAGGCTTCGGAGTGGAGTGTACAAGCCTGTTGGAAGGATTCTGCATCTATATTGGTGTTGCTAACCTTCACAGCCATGTTTCAGTGCTGTAATCTGTACTAGTTGGATAACATGAATACAGGTGTGCCTACTTTCACTATAGTAACACTTTTTACTTACTGTATAGATCTACCCTTAGACTAAATAAAAACCCTCTGATGCTGCAGATCAAAGCAGAATTTAACTCTCTCCTGTAGTTGTACTGGCTCTGCCGTACAAGCTTAGAGAGAAAGGGAAGCTTTTAGTATGTTTTAAGATTAGATATGAATAAATAGGTACATGCAGCAGACTAGCTGAGTTCAGTGCCTTTTCTGACAATGATACTTGAAAAGAAAGGAACTTATTTGACATGATTGATTGATGCATGTGATTTGTTCTCCATCTGGAGGGTGGGGGAACTGTTCCTGTAAAGATTTAGTTCAATTTCATAATGTATTTGCAGGGGGAATATTGCCAGACAAGTTACCTGAACTACAGAAGAAGCATTTAAGAATAAATTTAGTGGCTTTGTATCAATTGAGATTGGTGCCCCAGCATATATAGTGCATAGAACAAACACCAATCACCTCTACCTTTTTGAGTTTTTATAATTTAAATGGACAAGGAGAAAAGGAAGAATCATAATCCCTGTTTTAGAGAAATTGAGTGGAGGCATTTAAGTGAAGTGGCTTGTCTGAATTGACATGAAAGTCTGCATCTGAGACAGGAACAGAACCTGAATGACCTCAACAAGTACCTTAACCACAAAATCATTCTTCCCTTTTAAAGCCACTAAACATTGCAGTTTGTGAGCAAGGAGTTTCTCAATTTAGTCACTGCAAAGATAAAGGAAGAGAAACATGTTGTCCTCCAGCAAGTTGTTCATCAAAAACAGAGTTGGCATTTTAAAATCTCTAAGATGTTAAAGCAGGCAGTGGCAAACCTTTCATGTTTGTATAAATCAATGGAGCAAAAGAGGAGAACAAGCCAATGTTTGAAAAAAAAAAAACCTGTTCATGTGCAGTTTTTAGATCAGAATATGTGCTTTTTTTTGTGCTTTCATTTTAGAAGATCTCTGGAACCCTGGGCCACGTCCAGATAAGTGCGGCTGTAGGGTATGTGGCGCGCAGATTTGTCTGCAGCACCACATACTGCACATTCAGTTGTTCTCCATGCTATAGAGAAGTTTACCGTAAAGAAGTTCTTCCTTACATCCAACCTGAAACCATCTTCTAACAGTTTATGTCTATTGCTCCT
The DNA here is from genome assembly GCF_000455745.1 of Alligator sinensis. Taxonomy (NCBI): domain Eukaryota; kingdom Metazoa; phylum Chordata; order Crocodylia; family Alligatoridae; genus Alligator; species Alligator sinensis. Next base: position 4,007,969 of record NW_005841862.1, read on the forward strand.
TGTCCTCCCCTGGGACACCCTAGGGAACAGTTTTTCCCCCAGCTCCCAATATTCACCCCTTACATACTTAAAGGCAGCAACCAAATCCCTCCTCAGTCATCTCTACCTCAGGCTGAACAGTCCGAGATCCTTTAGTCTTTCCTCATAAGGTTTGTCCTCCAGGCCCGTAATCATTCCTGTGGCCCTTCTCTGGACCCTTCCAAGATTGTCCACATCTTTTTTGAAGTGTGGTACCTAAAACTGGACACTACTCCAGCTGGGGTCTCACCAGTGCCAAGTAGAGAGGAAGTATCACTTCCTTAGCCCTGATCGCAATGCTTGAGCTAATGCATCCCAGTAAGCTATTAACTCTGTTGACTACAGAATTGCACTCATGGCTCATGTCCATCCTGTGATCAAGCATAACCCTGAGGTCCCTTTCAGCCATCATGCTGGCCAGGACATCTCCTAATTTATATTCATATCACTGGTTACTTCTCTTAAGAAGGACTTAAGATGGCAACCTGCTTCATCATGTTAAGCGGTATATATTAACACAAAAAATCTGTTACTGAAGCGCTTGTGGCTTGTGAAATAGCAAAGCTTAAGAGAATGCTGGATCCTACAACGTTAATACCCTTGCGCTAACTTTTAATTAAAAAAAAAAAAAAAGACGGGTCTGAATTGCTTCAGTATTTGCAAAAAGATGCGTGCAACCTCAGTTAACTGTCTACAGTAGAGGTCTTTCCTAGAAAGAATGTTGTTGGCTAATGCTGTTTTCCATTTTCAATGGCCATGTTTCTGATCTGAAAGAGCTTGCAATCAGATGGAAGCATTTTCATTAGAACAGCTGGTTGGTTGAGTGGCTGAACTTGAAGGGACACAGTGGTAAAAACATGAACCTGGTATAATTGAAAACATGAGTTTCATGGAACACTTTCACAGTTGTTAACCACAGTAGGAAGAACATTAAGGGCATTTAGTAATATGTAGGAGGCTATGGGCTGGGGTTAGATAATTCTGCCTTTGCATTGTCACTAGTATTAAAACTCGCACAACGTGCAGTCTTTCAAATTGAGCATGTTATATAGCACTAGGAAAAAGGGGAAGTAAGAGTAGATTACACAGCTACTGCTCTGCAGATGGAAGCACAGAGGCATTATTATATTCATTGCAGTGTTTATTTGAACCATATCTGAAAAAAGGTAGATGGATGGAGGTAGCACAAGGCATCTGATTCTTTTACACAGTGGACCACAGGAAACAGTTCTATTTAGGTGTAATATTTTCATAGGTGGAAAAGAAAAGCCTGGGGACAGGTTCTACACACTGTTTAACCAATGCAATGATGCTGACTGCAATGCAGTAAAACCAGCAGAACAGTGAAACTTGGGCCTTGGACAAATTCTCTTTTCTGGTTTAGCTTCTTTACATGCCTACAGTACCAAAATTTGGTCATCTGAAAACTTGTTGGTGTCAGGAGGGCATTATGGCAGCACAACATATGAGAGCTGGCTTTTCTGTGCCAATTGCTCTGCACAATTTTTGTGTGGGAGGGAGGGGAGAGTTGGTCTGGGTGGCAAGTGAGTGTTGTTGTGACGCAGTGAGGCTCAACTTTTGTAGTCCCCAAGCTCCTCTAACTCAGGCCAGGGCTGATTGCCCCTCGCTCCAAAAACTCCATTGGTGAGCCCTACCAGTTCCATGAAGCTCACCCCTGTGCAGATTGTCTCCTGAACAAAAAAGCTGCTTGCTTGCATTTGTTGGCAGTGGTGCAATTGCAGTGACTGCTTCACAAAGGAGATACTCCACCATTTTAATGTTGTTTGTAAAACCCTAGAAGCATTGGTTTGTTTAAAACCATATAATTAGTAGCTTGGGTGCAGCCTTTGAGTCCTGTTCATCTGAGTGCTGCTCCTGCTTGCAAAGCTTGCAAAGAACTTTTTTCCAGCTATTTAGTTGGTCTAATAAAAGATATCACATCTCCTGAAAGAACCTTGCCTGCTTAAGTCCTTAGATCAACATGGCTACAACCAACAATGCTCCTGGTTGTAACATTAGTTGCTGAAAATGACAATCCATTCTCTTTAGGAGCTATCCATTTCCACATTTACCTCCAGCTGCAATTAACTGGGGATGGAGGCACAAAAACCTGTAAAACTGGTCCGGGGATATTAAGTAAGCAAAAAGATAATGAACACATAGAAAACACTAAAACAATCTCTGTCTGCCCATCAGCCACCACATCACATTTTGGTTTATCTTGCTTTTAATCTGTGAAGGATCACAATGGGCTGCAGGCGAAATATTGTAATCCACCTGCCAATGACCTCTGAAGAAACCAATGCTGATGTTCAGGGTTTTCTTGATCGGGGCCTTGAGTGTGAGTCTTCGGAAGGAAATATGGTTAAATTTGCCTCAGCTCATTCTCTAAATTTAGGGTAGGACCTGTCTTCTGTCACCCCAAACTCTCCCTCGATAGGTCATGGTGACTGCAAGACAGAAAAGAATACTGAGAGATTTGTTTAACCAAGTAGTTGTGGTTGCTGAACTAAATGGCATAGGTGTTGTAGGGTTACTTGCAGACAAAGTATTATAATTAGGATAAAATACTGGAAGGGAACTCCTGGAGAGTTCACTAGTCTACTATGGATGATTCCACACACAGTCAACTGTTGGTGTCCCCTCCACAAATTTACCAAGTTCCAGCTTTCAAATGTGTGCCGGGGGCCAGGGGGAGGCGGGGCTGATTGGAAGCTGCTCCAAAACCTCTCTACTCTTAGGAACCTTCTAATTTCAGCCTAGGTTTATTCACTGCCAATTTATACTCACTTGTTTGTGTTCCAAGTTTTTCTGCCTTTGTTCTGCTAGACAAACAAATTGAGCTCTCTTAGTCTCCTCTAATATGCTCTCCCTTGTCTTTATCATCCTAACAGCACTTCTCTGCATCTGTTCTAGTTTGAATTCATCGTTCTTGAACATGGGTAATCAGAACTGTGTAGAATATTCCAGACAAAATCTTCCTAGTTCCTTTTACAATGACCCTAATGCTTCCTTACCTCTACTGGAAATAACTTTACCGATCCATTCTAGGATTGCATTTGCCTTATAGTTGCACCAGATTGGCAGGTCATAATATTTTTGTGACAAACTAATACACCCAAGTTGTCCTCATCAGTTGTTCCCAAGTGACAGGATCCTAGCTTCCAGCTGAACTTTGTTATTAGTTCCCAAGTACGTGACCTTGCATTTTGTACTACTGAATTGTATTTCATTTCTGTTACTCCAATTCTCAAGGTTATCCAGTTCTTCCTGTAAGATATTCTAGTCCTCTTCTGGACCTGAGTTCCCCAGGGCTCGGTCCTCAGGCCTGTGCTATTCAACATCTTTATCAGTGACTTGGAGGTGTACACGGAAAGCACACTGTCCAAATTCATTGATGACACAAAGATGTGGGGAGAAGTGGGCACACTGGAGGGGAGGAACAGAATCCAGCTAGATCTAGACAGGTTGCAGAGGTGGGCGGATGAGAATAGGATGGAATTCAACGCAGACAAGTGCAGGATGCTGCATCTAGGAAGAAGGAACCACCTGTAGGCTGGGGAACACCCCTCTTGTCAACACAGAGGCTGAAAGGGAACTTGGAGTCATTGTTGACTCCAGGATGGACATCAGCTGCCAGTGCGAGGAAGCCATCAGTAAGGCTAACTGCACCTTGTCGTGCATCTGCAGGTACATCACAAGCAGGTCCAGGGAGGTGATCCTCCCTCTCTATGCGGCGTTGGTCAGGCCACAGTTGGAGTACTGCGTCCAGTTCTGGGCGCTGCACTTCAAGAAGGATGTGGCTAGTATTGAGAGGGTCCAGAGGAAGGCCACTTGCATGGTTGCAGGGGGGGGGGGGGGGGGGGGGGGGGGCGCCCCCGGGATAGACTAAAGGGCCTGAATCTATTCAGCCTCCACAAGAGGAGACTGAGACGGGATCTGGTGGCTATCCATAATTCACCAGAGAGGACCAGCAGAAAATAGGTGAGGCTCTGTTCCCCCGGGCACCACCTGGGTTAACAAGGAATAATGGCCACAAATTGATTGGGAGCAGGTTCAGGCTTGATATCAGGAGACATTACTTTACGGTTAGAGCTGCCAGGCTCTGGAATGGGCTCCCAAGGGAGGTGGTGCTCTTCCCTACCTTGGGGGTCTTCAAGAGGAGGTTGGATAGATGTCTCACTGGGGTATTATGATCCCACCACTCGTTCCTGCCCAGGGCAGGGAGTCGGACTTGATGATCTGTTCAGGTCCCTTCCGACCCTAGAAACTATGAAACTATGAAACCTACACTTTGGAGTCACCACACTTTTACTTAAATATCTGGATCATTAATTAAAATACAAACAAGATTAGTCCCAAAATTAATCCTTTAGAAACTCCATTGGTAAACTCCTTTCAGCCTGATATTTTCCTTCTCAGGGTTACCCAGTGTTTTCTTTATCTAGGTCCTTGCCAACCTCATAATTTTTCTCCTAATCCTTATTTTCTCCTGCTTCGCTAATAATTTTTCATGCAGTACTGTAGTATTTACTGAAACACAGATAAAATGAGATCAAATATATTTAATCTGTCTAGAAAATCAGTTATCAAAAAAAGCTGTCAGGTTACTTTGACATAACCTATTTTTGGCAATCCCATGTTGAATTTTACCCTATTTTCCATTCCCATTCACTTTGGTTGCTCTTTCTCTTAAAATTTGTTTTAAAACTAATAGGAGAGTAATTGCCCAAATTAAAATTTCCTTTCAACTATAGGTACCATATTTGCTGTTTTCTAATCAGATGGTACCAGACCCAACTTAGTAGACATATTCAAAAATTTTCTACTGAACCTATTATTTAATGGGCTAGTTCTTTCAGAATTCTGGGAATTATCAGGTCTTCTCAGCTTGAATGCATTAAACCAGGGATCAGCAACATTTTGAGTAAAAAAACCCCACAACCTTGTCTTGGAAGATGTTGGCATGCCAGGGGCAGACATCAGGGAGCTGCGAGAGGCCTGATCCTTGTTGTGGCCATGGAGCCCTTGCCTTGGGCCCCTTCCCTACCATCTGCCCCAAGGCATGTGTGCACCTGCCTCCAGCAGTGATCCAGGCTGGGGCTCCACAGAGCCTAATGCAGCCACTTGCAGCCTCCTGGCTGCTTACCACAGCCAGCCTGCGCTCTGCAGGCCCCTGCCACCAACCATGGAGTTTGGGCTGCTTGCAGCAGGTGGTAGGCAGACTGCAAGCACCTGCACTGGGATCCACAGAGCCCTGGCCCAGCTTGTCGGTGGCAGTGGGTGCATGTGCACTTTGAGACGGACAGGGGGGAAGGGGCCCGGGGTTCCCTGCTACAAGGATCAGGCCCCTTGCGGCTCCCCGCTGTCTGCCCTGAGGCACATGTGCCAAGTAAAATGCCTTCGCGTGCCACGTTCTACCATGTGTACCAGGGGTTGCCTACCCCTGCATTATACTCTGACTTTTGCTCCCATCTAATTTGAGGTTATTTGCATTTTGATGCCCTCGTTCTTATCTATCTTGCCTTTGCCACATTTCAAGGTCATCCTTATCGAAGGAACATCTTTGTTTTGGCCTTTGATTCACACACACAGCATCCTCAATTTCTGTGTATCCTCATGACCTAGCGGCTCCCTCTAAACTTTCCTTTTTCTCTTTTATGTCACTGAAGAATGTTTTGCTCTTTATTATATTTGACTCCGGTCAATCTAATTCTGCTTGACTTGGGCGATTCTCACTTTAGCCCTATGCTTCTTGGTCTCCTAGCTTCTCTTTTTCCAGCACTTGTAAGCTTGTCATTTAGTTAGGGCTGAAGTCCCTTCCTACAAGGCCTTTCTGCCACCCTGCGGCTTTGGGAACACAGACCCCTGTCAGTTTTACCATCTCGGACTGAAATAATTTCCAGGCTTCCTTTCCACTCAAGCCATTGAGATCCTCAGTGCAACTGACCTTGCTGACTGGTTCCCTTCATTTATTAGAGGGAAAGGCTTGTGAAATGGAAAATCTTTATGACAGATGTACTGGAGCTTTATTTGTTTCATCACCACTCTTTACTTTTTATTATTATTTAGTATTATTACTGTTAATAGTAGTTATTCTCATTGTTACCAATCTCATCCTAGTAATAATAATCCTTATTTGTTGTTTATGTACTCTGTGTGTGTGTGTTTGGATCTCGTGGGTGTGTGTAGGAGTGGGGGTCTCGGGTGCATGTGAGTGAGGGTCTCGTGGGGGTGTGTTTGTGTGTAGGGAGTGGGGTCTAGTGGGTGTATGTGTGGAGGGAGCGGGGGTCTCATGGGTGTTTGTGAGAGTGAGTGGGGGGTCTCGTAGGTGCATACCTGTATAGAAGTGGGGGTCTTGTGGGTGTGTGTGTTACAGCAAGGGTCCTATGGGTGAGTGGGGGGTCTCAGATATGTGCATAGGAGTGGGTGTGCAAGGAAGTGGGGGTCTGAGGTGTGTGTAGGAATAGGGGTCTCATGGGTGTGCACGTGTAGGTAGTGGAGGGTCTCATGGGGTGTGTATGTAGGAGTGGGGGATCCTATGGGTTGAGCATGTACGGAGTGGGGGTCCCGTGGGCGTGTGTGTGAGTGGGGGTCCCATAGGTGTTTTTCTAAG
>NW_005841862.1:4015109-4018062 GCF_000455745.1 Alligator sinensis
AGGTGCCCCCGCCGGGCAGGGGTGAGGCAGCGGGGGCTGGGGCTGCTGTGAGCGGGGCTGGACGCGGCCTCCTTTTCCCCCCCTGTGCTACATTCCTGTGCCCATCCCTGCCCTGTCTGCACCCAGGGCTGTGGCACCCCTGGGTGCCCAGGGGTCCTTTCCCCAGTGCTGTGGGGTGGCCTGCTGTGCTCGCTTTGTTTGGGGGGTGACTTGGGGACAAATCCAGAGGTTCACATTAAGGATGTGGGGTGTCCCTACCCGCGCAGGCTCCACTGACTCTGCCACAGTCGGGTGACGCTGGGGTTTGTCTGCCCTCGGGGGGAGGGGAAGATTGTAAGATAAGCTGGCGTTTTGCAAAGGGGGATCTTGAGCCTCAGAAGAAAAAAGTTAAGACCCACTTTCCCCTGCCCCCTAGTCTGTACAGACATTTTGCTGTACAGGTGACCATGTGTAGAAATTGGTGCGGGCACCACATGCTGACCGGACGCCACTTTTAGTGCAGGCCGAGCAAACAAAAATAGACTGAAAGGCAGGTCGGCACCTCCAGGTGGGCAGTGCTGTGTGTGGATGCCGCCGCCAAAAAAGAAGCAGGACTGGAAGGAAAATGACTTTGTTGATTGAGAAATGGCACAAACTGGTGTTACACCTCAAAAATGTAGCCGGTGTGGTGGAGGAGCGTAAGGTTGGAGTGAGCAGCACGTAAAGGACATCAGGAATGTTGCATAAGGATTGTGATGGAAACTTCTCTTCGTCACAAGCAAAAGGCCTGAAGGGAAATAGTGTAATGTCATTGGAAGAAGACCCCAGCAGACTTTCCGCCTATGTCAGATGGGGCTGGACTCGATCTCATGAAGTCCCTTCCAGCCCCTCATCTATGAAGCACCTGGGGAACTAATCCGTACATTAAGACCAGTGCAGAGCAGTGCAAGGAGGACACAGTGCCCATAATTGCTTGAACTGCTTTGGCAGATAGGTGGCTCTAAATAAATGGTAACCAGGCAGGAAAGAGAGGCCCAACTTTCTTTTTTTACAAACCAATGAAAACAACTACTTAATATTGGTTTGTTTGGGGTTTTTTGTTTGATTTTTTTGTTTTGTTTTGTTTTGGTTTTTTTTCAAATCACTTCTAGGCATTATGATGCACAAACATTTATATTGGCTTTTAAAGTTTCAGAAATGAACTAGACAAATTCATGGATTACAGATCCATTAATATGTTAAACAGAAGAGCTGGGGATGTATCCTTTGGCACCTCTAACCCAATGATGGTGGATGCCAGAGCAGGCATGATGGAGAGATCACGGTAGATATACACTGTTCATATGTCCTCCCTCTAAAGCGGGGCTGTCCAGCTTCTTATTGGCTGGGGACCATGCTGCATACCATAAGGGCCGTGGCCTCCCCTAACTTCCCTGGCTACAAACTCCCTTGGCACCATTGTGACAGACAGCTTCCTGCCTGTTGCACTCTATAAGTGGACAGATATTCCCGTGTCCCCAGCTGCTATTGCTTGCACAAGCAGGTGGGTGGCCCCCTGCCCCTAATGTCTTTGGCTGTACGCTCCCCTGTTGTGCATGTTCCCTCAGCATTGAAGGCATGCTGTCAGCCAGATGCTCTGAGCCATGCTGTCCTGAACCCTGGGGCAGCAGGAGGAAGTGAAGGCCAGAGAGGAAGGAGGAATCTGGAGACCCTGGCCGCAGTAGCATCCAGAACAGCTAACTGGACAGGAGGAGCCTAGGGGCTGCAATTTACCCTCCCACCGGTCGCAGGCCACCAGTTGGACAGTCCTGCTCTAAAGCATTTGCTCCTGCTCCTGGTGCTGTCACAGACAGGCCTATTTATTATGCCCAGAGAAACATTAGCCTGGGCCCACCAAGGGACCTCAAAGCCTCCATTAATCAGGGAGGCCAGTAGAGGCAAAGCAACTGATAACTTAGGACAACTAAAGTGGAACATGGACTAGAGTATGAGTCACAGGTTTATAGTGTGTATTCCAAGGGGAGAACACTGATCAGAGTACACCAGCCAGTGCTTGCCGGTCCTCAAACAAGTCCAAGGAGCTAGTGAATGCCATCCAGTGAAACTTGGACCACGGCACAGGTGCTCAGGTGGGCTGGATTGGTCTGACCCAGTATGGCACCGAGTTTCTATGGCACTTAGAATCTGTGATTCACATGATTTTTCAAGGGGGGCATGGTGTAACCCCTTGCTGAAGAACTGTCATGACCCCAAGGCTGAGAATAATACCATATATAAATAATTCAATTATAAACGAATTGGCGAATTGGCTGGAGGGTTGCACCCAGAGAGTCATGGTAGATGGGTCGGTTTTGACCTGGAAGGGTGTGGGCAGTGGGGTCCCGCAGGGCTCGGTCCTTGGACCAATACTCCTTAATGTCTTCATCAGTGACTTGGACGAGGGAGTGAAATGTACTCTGTCCAAGTTTGCAGATGACACAAAGCTATGGGGAGATGTGGACACACCAGAGGGCAGGGAACAGCTGCAAGCAGATCTGGACAGGTTGGACAAGTGGGCAGAAAACAACAGAATGCAGCTCAACAAGGAGAAATGCAAAGTACTGCACCTAGGGAGGAAAAATGTCCAGCACACCTACAGCCTAGGGAATGACCTGCTGGGTGGCACGGAAATGGAAAGGGATCTGGGAGTCCTAGTGGACTCCAAGATGAACATGAGTCGGCAGTGTGACAAAGCCATCAAAAAAGCCAATGGCACTTTATCGTGCATCAGCAGATGCATGACAAATAGGACCAAGGAGGTGATACTTCCCCTCTATCGGGCGCTGGTCAGACCGCAGTTGGAGTACTGCATGCAATTCTGGGCGCCGCACTTCAAGAAGGATGCGGATAACCTGGAGAGGGTCCAGAGAAGGGCCACTCGTATGGTTAAGGGCCTACAGACCAAGCCCTACGAGGAGAGACTAGAGAAACTGGA
>NW_005841862.1:4018217-4019791 GCF_000455745.1 Alligator sinensis
CTGCTTATGCAGGGGGTCGGACTCGATGATCTATTGAGGTCCCTTCCGACCCTAACATATATGAATCTAAACTTCCACGGTAATGCTCTCACTGTCGTACGAGGTTCAAATTCTGGTTGCTCTTATTTGAAAAAATACCAAGGAAGTAAAAATATCTAGAGGGGCAATAAAAGTAATTAGATGCATGGAAAAATTAATATGAGGAGAAATCTTAAACAATTAGAATTGTTCAGCTAACAGAGATGAAACCTACACTAGGACATGATAGAGGTATATATGAACAAAAGGATAGGGTAGAGAAGGTCAGCCCTATTTCTAAAGGGAGCTAGTCAAAGTAGAGGATACCATACTCAGACAGAAGATGCAGCATCTGCAGATATGCATCCCATACATGGGCACATTCCTGTATATGTGCAAGTTCCCACATAGATGCACCTAACACGTTCATCTTCATGCATTCACAGAATATAGAGCCAACACCTGAAAGAGGCTCTTTCCCAGTACATCAATATTCACCAAACATGCCTGTACGCTTAATATGCACCTGTGAGTTGCATACATTCTCTTGCGGATGTCCACACAGACTACGTACACACACGCACTAACTTTCAGTGGTCAGAAACAAGCTTTTGGTTTAATATGTGCAAAGCTGTGCATACAAGCCAATTGCCACATGATGAATGTCTCCACATGTGTAGTAGAATTTAAACATTACATTTGTACCCACCCCTTCGTGGACATTCAGCCATACATAGGTAAGAACACAGAAAGTATTCTGTAAACCAGTGTTCGCTAACCAGTGTATCTTGATCCACTGGTAGATCTCGGAGCCTCTTTGAGTTGATCCAAGGCTGGGTTGGGGGGCTGAGTGCCCGCGTGCATGAACGTATATGCCCCAGCCCAGCAGGCCAGTCCACAGGGTGGGGAAGGGGTGGGGGTTAGATTGAGGCCCCCGTAGTAAGGGATAGTGCTGCAGAGGCAAGAGCAGCGGTAAGCTTAGTGGGTCCCAGGTCAGGTAGGACTTACCAGCTGTGGAGGCATGCCCCCAAATAATTTTTTCTCCCTCTGCCTCGATCTGCCCCTCTTCCCTCCCCACAGACTTACTTGCTGGGGGTGGGGGGGTGGGGAGTGGCAACACACTGTAGATCTTGGGTTGCTTTTCAATGCCAGAGGTGATCTACTTAAAATGGTTGGAGACCACTGCTGTAAACTTATCACTTCACATGCAAATGGCTTTTTTTTCCATGTATTAATACCAGAGGCATGGTGATTATATTGGTAACTATTTTTTTTTGTATTCACTGGTGATTTGGTGTGGTATTGATGTGCAAAGGAAGGAAGGAAGAGCGATAGTGTTTAGGAAAATAAGTTTGTGTAGCAGATTTTTATGAACCAAGATGAAATGTTTAGAGAAAAATAAGTCCACCCATTTGTTGTTTCTTATGGGTGCTTAGGGACAGTACATTTTACTGTCCTTGAAATCAGTTGTATTTTTATTTATTGTATAGATCTTCATACTTTTATGTGGCAATTTAGTTCTTGTTCATTTCCTTTCCTTTCAGCAGCTCTTTCCC
>NW_005841862.1:4019822-4024937 GCF_000455745.1 Alligator sinensis
GAAAGGTTCCTGCTTGACTACCATGGTCAGCAACCTACAACACTGTTATTTTGTGTATTCAAATTCCAGTAGTTTTGCATAGATAGCATTTATGGAGCATTCATAAATGAATTTAGTAATTTAGTTACATATGGAGCATATGTAACTAAAACGACACATGTGCCAAACCAAACCTACTGCATTTAGTAACAATAATCTTAAATGCATACTGTGGTATAAACTCTACTGGGAGGGACCTGGCTAGGTGAAGGTGGATGAAAAAGCATGTAAATAAACCAAATACTTCTAGTGTAAAGATAGTCTGCTCTTTCTCAGAAAATCTGGAGTTAATCTCCCATCGGACATAGGCAGGCAAGGTTCTTTGGACAGATGTGATATTATCTTCCTAAAGAACTTTGCCTATCTATGTCCTGAGACCAACATGGCTACAAACAACAACCCTGTCTCCCCTCTGATAGTCATTTATATTTCCATAGGCTTCATTGCTTTTTATTGACCAAGACCATAAACTTCAACCTTAGAAAGCAGTTTGGGAAGACCAGCTGAATATCCTGTGCAGATTAACAAAAAGGTTGAGTAAAATCACTGCAGTGTTTGGAAATAACCCAGCTCTCTAACTTGAGACAATTCAGTCATATCTACTACACTGCAGTGCCTTTTGACTGTATCAGTTTTGATTATCCTAATTATATTTCCTATAAGCCACAGTCCTCCCTGACCATTGAGAATAGAATCCAGATTCCTGATCAGTAATAAATATTTAACTGCTGACTGGTAAACTGTTGTGTAACCTGTGAGAAAATGTCTGTCAGTATTCTGTTCAGCAGCTGATCTAGAAAGGGGCTAACAGTTCTTCATTTAGTCAAAGTTTTAAAGTTGAGTTGGGAATATAAAGGTTGAGGAGTTCAGACTCTGCTACTGACAATGTCTGTATGGGATTTGAACAGTAAGAAAATGTATGAGAGTGTGTGTATGTTAAAAACCATGATACTCTAAATCAGAGAGTAAGTCATCAGAGCATATCTTACATTTCGGTCACTTGTGAGAACTTGTACAACTTATTGGTCAGGTGTATTATGCCTCTTCTCTATGTCTGTTTGTGACGAGTCTTGACCTGAAAGTCTGGCTGTTTAACACAAGCTGTAGTGACTTGTTCTTTTACCTCTTAAGCATCAATTCAGCCTCTGATGCCAACCTAGATGGTGTCTGTCATACATCAGCCAGTATGAAACCTGAGCATTGCTTGCTTTGGATTCCCCACCTCTGTTCATTTGGAGGGGAAGCTGCTTCTGGCTTTCCCAGTTATCAAGAAAGACTGCAAGCACATAGTGAGTGAGACTCCTTCAGAGATCCACTCCTGCTGACCAGTTCTGTTGCTGCTGCCAAATATGGCAAGCAGGTCTTGAAACTTCCTTTCTGCATGTCTACAGTTTTATGTCTACTAATTACTAAAGCCCTCACAGCCTTTCTCACCCTTCAGGAAGTCTGCCAGAGCTCAGTAACCTACAGCCAGATCTAGCCTGCAAAGGGTTTGGATCTGGTCCATAACAGCAAGGGTTGGGGCTGGGGTGGGAAGACAGGAGAAATATCAGCAGCATGGACACCAAAGCATTCCTGTGCACTGCTTTGCCTTTTCCCCTCCCATCCCCGCTGTCTTCCTCTGCTTACCTTTACCACTGAAATTTCCTCCTCTGCAAGGCTCTGGCATGTGAATCTGTAGTACTTTGTGGCAGTGATGAGCAGAGACTGCAAGATCCATGCACAAGAGAGAGCTGGGAGAGTGGGCTATCAGCTGTCCTCATTGGCACCTGAGTTTGCAAGCACTGGCCTGCTGGCTGTAAAGTTTGCCAACCTCTGGCTTATGCAGTAGAGTTTCTCTCATTTCCAGGCTCATACAGTTCCTGATTTCCCTGATCCTTGGGAGCTGTCCAGTGAGGTATGCAAAGTCTTTGTAAAAAGCAGTGAAACTAACTATTTTCACTGAAAGTTAAAATTTCATTAGGACACACTCTCATAATGTTAAATATGATAAGATATAATGTTAAATAATGAGGATTTTGTATTTCTCATCCTGTTCATGTTGTCGTGTTATCAATAACATTTCAAAAATTTAATTTTCATCTCCAACAGATATCAAAAACTAATATATACTGTGTTTTTATCTATTTTGCACTCTTACTCAGAATCTAATAAGCAAGGTCAGACTCTGGTATCTGGCTGGAACATGCCACTCTTGCACATTCCATGCATCTGGAAAGTTAATCTGCTTTAACTTTGCTGAGATTGTCATTGATGTTTTGCATTGGAGTACAAGTTTAATGCACTTGGGTAGTAAAATATATGAAGTATTGGGGTGTTATAGAGAATGTTATAGGCATTATGAATGTGGCAAGGAATACAGGAGACTTCCTTAACCTTGTGTTTCTATGCTTTTCAAGTTTTGATGTATTGAGTATATCCTGCTTCAAATTTAACTGTCACTAAATATAGTTTGTGTTAATATAATATTAGAAGTGAAGAGGAAGTGTTTTAGTCAGTGTTGGAACCAGGACTTGCTATATTACTTTGAGAAATAATTTCAAAGTTTAAATGACATACCCAGCCTGTAAAATGGAGGATTTACCTAAAAATATTGTTGGAAATTGTTAAAGCAATGTGTAATGTCAGTCACTGACACTTGTAGGATTTAGGACTCCGTATCTTCAGTCGTGTGTATAGCTCATTAGTTCATGTGGATTTTCAGAAATGCATTCTCAGTCAGCTTTTCAGACATTTTGCTCAGGATGGCAAGATGGACTTAAATTCTACCACAAGATTCCTGGGGTTTGCAACACACTAGAAACTGCATCAACTTCATTTGTGATGGAAACCTTAAAATGAGCTTTGGAAATGATTACAGCACAGTAACTGTTTGATAAATTGAATTTTTTATATACTGTCCAGGGGTATAGGTTGTACCCGTGTTGGTCTAAGGACATAGGCAGACAAGGTTCTTTGGGTAAATCTGATATCTTTTATTAAACTAACTCAAAGAGCTGGAAAAATTCTTCTTAGCATGCTTTTGGGTTTAAAAACCCTTTGTCACACTGAGGAAGCATCTGCAGTTGGTGTGCGCTCTTCCTGGATGGAATGAAGTTGGTGTGCTCTTCCATCCAGAAAGAGCACACACCAACTGCAAATGCTTCCTCAGCCTAAGGGTTTTTAAATCCAAAAGCCAATAAGAAGAATTATTCCAACTATTTGAGTTGATCTAATAAAAGATATCAGATTTACCCAAAGAACCTTGTCTGCCTATATACTGCCCATACATTTCAGTGTTTGATATACCAGTGTTTTACTGTGACACTGCACAAATGCTCTAGCCATGGAATACAACTCACTAGTCAGGGGGCATTTAGATTTCCTGACCTGGAGAGGGAGGGGCAGCTTGGAATTGTAGAAGAAACAAACAGGGTGTGTATTTAAATGAAGTAGTAAATATTGATGCGCTCATTTTTCTTAAATGTAATATGCCATTGAAATGAACAGGACCTCACACCTTTGATTTCTGTCAGTTTGCAGACCCAGGAAGACAACAATGCAATATTGTACGCACATTCCCATTTTAAAGATTTTCTTGACAGTCAAGGGGGCTAGAAACCTTTTAAAGAAAACTTACAGTTTGGCGCACAGATCTGGGAGAAGAGGATTCTATAGCAAATCATGCAGTAGAACAGGGGCGGGCAATTATTTTGGGCAGAGGGCCGCTTACCCTGTTTTGGCAGGCTGTAGAGGGCTGCATGGGTAGCCCTGCCCCTTGACAGGTGCCCCATCCCCTAGTCACCATCTTGGGACCAATGTCTTAGGGCCAACACCAGCGGGGCACAGGCCGGCAGGGGTCAATGGAGCTGGGCTGGGCTGCACCAGCAGTAAGGGGAGAGCTGGCCTGGCTCTCCATAGAGTCCCTGCCAGCTGGGACCCTGTACTCCTAACACCCTGTTCTGGTCCCCGCCAGCACTGGCCCCGGGACACTGGTGTGGGCCCTGTGCTCCCACTGGCTCCCCACCCATTCACACCCAGTGCCCCCCAGCCCCGCGGTACAGGTGGGGGGCAGCGCACAGCCCCGAACTCCTGATCGCCAGCAGGGAAGAAGCTGGTGCTGAGCATGGGGAAAAGTGGCCCCTCGCCTGCCCCATGGCTGGCGCCCCGCGCTGCAGGCGCTTACAGCCTGCGCGGAGCTGTATGGAGCAGACACATGCAGCCTCGTACAGGCTGCAGCGTGTGGTGCTGGCCATGGGGCTGGGGAGGGGCCGCTTTTCCTCACACTCAGCCCCAGTTCCTTCCCTGCCCACAGTCCTCCCCTGCCCTTCCCCCCCCCCTTACCTGAGGGAGAAAGCCCCTCCCTGCCCCATGCCCTGCACCCCGCACTGGAGCCACTTGCAGCCTGCCTGGGGCTGCCTGTGCTTGGTCCAGACAGCCCCATGTGGGCTGTGAGCGACTGTAGCGCAGGGCGCTGGGCATGGGGCAGACAAGGGGCTGCTTTTCTCCATGCAGGGAAGGAGCCGAGGGAAAAGCTGAGCATGGGTGGCGGGGGGGGAGCGCCCCCCTCCTCCCCCTGCATGGGGCTGTCCAGAGCGGGCACAGGCAGCCCCATGTGGGCTGCAAGCAGCTGCAGCGTGGGGCATGGGTGGGGAGGGGCCGCTTCCCCTCCCCCCACGCTCCTTCTTGCCTGGGGTCATAGATTCATAGATGTTAGGGTCGGAAGGGACCTCAATAGATCATCAAGTCTGACCCCCTGCACAGGCAAGAAAGAGTGCTGGGTTTAGATGCCCCCAGCTAGATGACTATCTAACCTCCTCTTGAAGACCCCCAGGGTAGGGGAGAGCACCACCTCCCTTGGGAGCCCATTCCAGACCTTGGCTACTCTAACTGTGAAGAAGTTCTTCCTAATGTCCAGTCTAAATCTGCTCTCTGCTAGCTTATGGCCATTATTTCTTGTAACCCCTGGGGGTGCCTTGGTGAGTAAAGCCTCACCAATTCCCTTGTGTGCCCCCATGATGAACTTATAGGCAGCCACAAGGTCACCTCTCAACCTTCTCTTGCGGAGGCTGAAGAGGTCCAGGTGCTCTAGTCTCT
>NW_005841862.1:4025780-4042611 GCF_000455745.1 Alligator sinensis
GCAAAGTGGGGACCACATTGGCTGTTTTCCAGTCCTCCGGGACCTGGCCCGTGCGCCACGAGCGTTCAAATATTCCTGCCATTGGCTGCGCAATGACGTCAGCCAGTGCCTTCAGTACCCTCGGATGGAGCTCATCCGGGCCTGCCGACTTAAACGCATCCAGTTCCTCCAAGTGCCTCTGCACCATCTCAGGGTCTACGCTTGGTAGTCTGGCATCCTGCTGCTGCCTCTCTACAATCCCAGTGAGAGCCTTGTCTTGCCCCTCGCTTAGGAACACTGAGGCAAAGAACTCATTGAGTAGTTCAGCCTTGTCCCCCCTGTCCGTCACCAATTGCTTCTGTCCATTTAATAGAGGTCCTATTCCACCCTGGGCCTTCCTTTTACTCCCCCCCCCCTCCGCTTACCTGAGCTTCCTGCACTGAGGCAGCCCAGAAACTGCAGCTGGGGCTTCCAGCTGGGGGGCGGGGCCAGGCAGGCCCGCTGTTGTTGGAGCCCGCCAGGTTTTCCCCGGGTCCTAGGCAGAGAAATATTAATTTTCTACATTTTTTTAGGGGCCTCGTGGGCCGTATTTTGCCCACCTCTGCAGTAGAAGACAATTGAATACTGAGAGCCCTGATTATACTTCCTTCAAAAGCCCTGCTCTGTAGCAGTAAAAGCATTTCAGATATTAGTCATTGAATTTATATATTTTGGAGACTGTACTATACAAAATATGGCTGGTGCCTAGGAATTAGTGTTCCAAATTTAGGAAATGAAGGCATTTTCTTTCTAATTAATTCCACCTGTCTGTCTTACCCTACTAGCACTAGCAGTGTAATTTGTAGAGTACCATTCTGTAACATTATTGTAAATAGGATGCTCTTCCATTACCAGGGTCCTTGGAGTGCTGTTGCAATCTTTTGATTGCTATGTAAGTCCATTAAAAAAAGCAACCATTTTATTCTGTTGTGAAGTATGGGTCATTGCTGCCAAAGAGATAGGAGCTACAGAAATAGATAATGTTTTGCAATACACAGCTGCCAAAATGTGTGGCATATTTGTATGATGTCAAGTAAGCGTTTTGCCCTTAAAAATATATATTTATTAAATCTTAAGTAGGAAGGCATTTAACATGCTCACATGGTATTATTTGTATCGGTTAGCTTATAATCAAAATTTGACCTAGTTTACTTGGATTGAGAATGTCCTCCACCATTCTAAATGCATTTGATCAATCAGTCCTCTATCATAATTTTAAAGGCTACTTTTTTTGAACCACCCAGGCTAAACTTATTTTTATGCTCTTGTTGTACATACTTTTGACTTTGAGTAGAAGCTGCAAAGCTGCAGAGTCGGGACCAGTTCTGATGTCATTACTGTAATGCTGGTGCATAAGCAGGGAAGTAGTATTGTCATTTTGCTTATTCACAGTGATTTTCTTTCTTATTAAATGTGTTTTTGTGACAGTCTTAGTCATCCTCCTGTATAGATACATTCCTAGGAACAACATCATAGGTTCTTCACCTCCCCTTATGTCTCCTCCCAGTGTCTCAACCACTTTAGTGAGAGAAAAGTTCAGTTTCCTAGAATATCACTCATGATATTCCCACTAAATGAACAAAACTGTTATAGATATTATTAACTTTGGTGATTTGAAGAAGTGGCCTGCATTAGCATTTATCATAAGTAGCTAAAGCTAAACAGAGACTACCTAGCTACAGGTCACTGACCAGTCATGAAATTGTAATACCTTTAGCTTCTACCAATAGCACCAGGTAAAGGTATGTATTTTTTCTCATATTTCACCTAATTACAGTATCCATAGTTTTGTATTCTTTATAGATTGCAGTTTACAGGACAGCTGGATCACCTCACCTGTGTACCTGCCACATTTCTTAACAGTGTTTATAGCTGCATTCTGAGAAAATATGGTCATCCAGTCTATGTTGTCTGAGTAGGACGGGCACCTTAGAACATGCCCAGGATGCCAGCCCAAGAACACTTGGAGCAGTTCACTTCAGGAGAGCGTAGTGCAGGGGCAGGCATTTATTTTGGGTGGAGGGCCGCTTACTGAGTTTTGGCAAGCCATCGAGGGCTGCATAATAGGCAGCCAGGGGCATATAAATATTAATTTTCTAAATTTTTTAGGGGCCCCGTGGGCCAGCTAGAATGGCCTGGTGGGCTGCATCCGGCCCCTGGGCCACATTTTGCCCACTCCTGGCATAGTGCAATAAAGATCCATGAGAAGAACCAGCCAAATTGGTTGCACTAGCACACTAAGCTGTCCCATCTGTGACCAATGAGAGGGAAAAACACATTTAGCAAGTTACAAAAAAACAAGACTCTGAGGCCTATGATAAGTGAAATGCTGAACTATCCTGGCAAACAGAAGTTTACAAACAAAAAGCCATCTGCCATCAAACCGATGCCTGGGGAGCCAGCTTTGTGCCCAAAAGGTTATTTAACACTCCCAGCTATATAGTTGGTCCAGTAAAAGATATATCACTGAAAAAGTCTTTGTCTGTTGTATGTTTCCTGGGCTATCACAGCTACAACAATGCTCTAATCTACAGAAAAAAATACAGTAATTCTTAAATGCTGACAACCCCTATGTTATCATTTATATTGGAAGCCTTTTATAGACTTAAGTCCTTTTAAGTTCTCTTACCCCTGAAGCAGAGGCAGTTCTGTCAGCATCTAGCTCTCCTTGATATTACCTCTTCCTCTGGAATGAGCTGGGTTTGGCAGAGGCCACAGACCACTCCCATCAGTTTAGGCTTTCCCACAGAATAATTAACCACACCATCTTTAGAGCCAAACCTATTGTTAATTACACCACAATTTATAAATGAGTTTGTAATCAGTGCCAAAATCATTGCTGATCAACACTGGATTTAACATGGGAAAGGTTTTGTGTCCTGTTGTCAGATTGAAGCAGCTTCCTAAGTTGGTGCATGTGTGTGTGCAAGCACACATTATCAGAATTTATTAAAATAGTAAAAGGTAAAAGTTTTTTAAAATAACACCTTTAAAAGGTAAAAGTATTTTTTCAACTTACTATTACAAATAATAGAGAGTTTAAAATATTTTGTTTCACTCCAAACTGTTTTGTTTTAAGAAGCACTTGTTTGTATTCCTGTCTAAAAGAAGTATAAGACCAGCTGTGGAGATGGATTAATATAAATTTCAGCCTGCACTAGTTTGTTTCATGTTGGTACAAGCCAAAAAGTACATGCTACCCATGCTCCATGGTTCCTTGTTCACATCTCATTGAGACACTTTGCCTCTAGTTGGTTTGGTTGTTATAGCATTCCTGGGCCAGAAGAAGGGGAAGTTGATCACTATTCAACTTGAACTGTATTTGTTTGTTCATTTGTTTTGAGTGGGGGAGCAACTGAGTCTGCTGCATGCTTCTATAATCTCCAAGACCCTACCTCATATGAGAGCTGCCTTCCTTTCAGAGAAACTGTACTTTCCTTTTTAACCCATTAATGTTGCTCATGGATCATTTTGAAGAGATGTTTTAGGTCATTGTATAAGGGCTCTCCTTGGCTGAGAGCAAAAGCCAGAAACTGAATTTTGATGTTGCATGAGATATCAGAAGGCACCAACATCGGAGTTAACAGAACTGTCTCTGGGTCTCATGCTGAATGTAAGAACTGCCATACTAAATCAAGCTGTCTACTCGGGCATCCTCTCCTTCGTTGTAACCAATGCCAAAGCATTACCAGGAAAACGTGAAAATCCTCATAGTAGTTGTTATAGCGTAAAATGCCCTAAGAGAATGTTTCCTCCTATTCTGTCCATTGGTATTTGGTTTATGACTCAAAGCATGAAAGTTAGCATCCATTAATGAAAAAAATATTATCATATGGCATGTGACTGTGGGTGTTCTCCTTATCCCCACTAATCCCTTTTGGACTCCTCCTAAGCTCTGGGCCTCAATGGCTTGGATTTATTTTTGTCACATTTTGTTATGGTCTGTTTTGCATGTGGGGTTTGTTGTTGTTGCTAGAGTATTTTATCTGGTTTGAACTTTATTTTTTGTTTCAGTTTCATTATGTGTCCATTCCCCGATTCCTGTGTTAGTGGAGGGGGGAGGGGAAAGGAGTGCCACGTTTACCTGTTCTGTGCTACTCATTATTTTTTATATTTATATCACATCCACTTCCCCCCCACTCCCAAATTAAATAGATTCAGTATCTTTGCATAGAATTTTTTTCACACATCTAATGGATCCCTTCTATTTCTGCTTTTCTCTTTCTCTTTTATTTCTCTTTTTGGGATAGTGGTCAGAACTAAACACACCTTTGGTTAAGTTTACATAATGTGCACCTTATATTTTAAGAATGTGCTATCTCATTTATATACATCCTGTAATGTTTTCTGTTTCAACTATTGCAGTGCAGTGGCTAATTTTGTATATTTTTGTTAGCAACCTGGTCACCATATTATTGGGTTTCTTTAGACTTCTTGGATGATTACCTGCCAGTCTAATGAGTCTCTTTTTAATGCAATTGAAAGCCAGTTTTGACAAACTTTAAACATTTTTCTCTAGTACTATCCTATTTCTTCTTTCTCTCCATTTCATATCTTTCCTGTCCTAGAATAATTCTCCATTGGGGCTGCCTATTTCATTTTTTAATTCACCTCTGCAACCACTATAAATGAAACTATGAATTGAATGTGCTCTGAAATCAGGGCTTTCCAACTCATGGCCCATGGACCATGTGCAGCTTGCAGAGGGATAATTTTTGACCCCTTGGGTTTCCACCCAGATGCCATTCCCCTCCAGCAGCCAGGCTCTTTGAGGTTCCCCTCCTTCGCCTGGCTTCTGCTTCCTGTCCCCACCTCAGGGGACAGTATGGTGTGGCAAACCTGCAGTGCCATGGAGCCTGTGGCCCAAGGAGCTGAAGGTGAGGCCAGGGCGCCCATGCATGCAGTTAGACACCAACCCTGTGAAAACAAAAGTATGTGCTTTCTATCTGAAAAAAAAACATGAAGCCAGCCACCAGCTCAGCATGACATGGTCCGTCCGGGACCCCACTATCCTACTGTCTGAACCCAGTTTGGAGTCTCTCTCAGCCCTCTCGCATAAAAAACACATCATGAAGACAAAAGTAAAGGTGCACGCTCGTAACATTTTATATAAATTCACCAACTTGAAGACAGGGAGCTAGCCCCTCAATCATCTGAACCACTGTTTTGACTCTCAGCTTCTCTTCTGCTGAGTGTGCATGCCCTGTATGGGAGAGTCCGATACATGCTAAATGCCTTGACCCCATTCTGAATGCTAGCTGCTGATGCATCACAGGATGTCTAAAGCCTACCAGCCTAAACAGTGTGTACCTGATGGCTGGCATTGCTCTGCCTGGCATCAGAAGAGCAGTAGCCAGCAGGATAGAACAATTGAGTCAAACTAAAGATATGAGACACCAACTGTGACTATCCCACAATGCACAAACGTCTGAAGTTACACAGGAGTTGCCTCACCAGCACTCATGTATCAATGCTACAGCCAAGGAGACATGACAGCAGGTGTGAAATGAGAGGCTGAAAAAAATACCTGACAGCAAAAAATGGACATTTCAGTGGCCTAGTGATTGCCACCAGGGGCTGACGAACCATAGCAAAGGTAGCAGCGTCTTAGCTACCTACATACTGGAGTTGGATGCTCCAAGGAACTAATGAAGAAGTGGGGCTATACCACTGATTCAACCACCTGTGACTGCAGCACAGAGCCTCAGACTATGCAACAGCTGCTGCAATGCCCGCTGCTTGAAGGCACATGTACAATGTAAGATCTTGCAAAGTAAAATAAATGAGCAAAAGCAGGGTAACAAAATGGTCAAAAGTGGTGCAGAGGCACAAGAAGAAAAAAGTAAGGGGTTACTTGTACATGCAGTATCCTGGATGTGTGTTGGGGGGGCACTCATGCAGCATGCAGCCAAGGGGAACAGTGGATCACTGATGCAGCCTGTGGCATGTAGTCCCTGCTGTCTTGTGGGGCATGTGGCCCCCAGCTGCTTAGAAGTTAGACATCCCTGCTCTAAAGTGAAGGGAAAAAACCCCCAGGAAAATGAGGAAGAGTTGTACTTGTTCTTATAGTTTACTCACAAACATGTCTGTGTTACGTATTTTAATATATGGACAGAGGGGAAATTTATACTGAAAAGAAATGTCCTACTATTGTTGGAGGTTTTCAACCATTGTTTACATTTGGTTGTTCTTTCACTTTCCTAGAATAGTTCTGCCCATGTACAGTTGCTTGACACTTTCTACTGTAAGAACCTGGTTTAAGTTGCTTAAAACTGCCAAATGTTAAGCATTTGGACTCAGTTTTTTTATATTGGGTGCTTGTCTTAAGTCTTTTCTAAGAAAAGATTCAGCAAAAATCATTCAGCCACTTCTGAAAATCAGGTTAGGAAAGTGCATTGTTTTGCCAGTGACAAATGCACAAAAAAAACCGTAGCCACTTAATTGGAAAACTCTAGTGCCTCCATGCTTTGGAGCAATGACGTGACATTTGGATGGGATATGGCCCTGGAGAAAGGAAAGTAGAGTGTTCTGTAGGCACTGAGCATGCTGCTCCTTCCGCAGCATTTGTCACCAATCACTCTGAGCATTCTCCACATTAAGGATGAACCAGACTCTTTTTTGCAAATACTTAGCTGGTGGAGGCAACTGTAGCACCATACACAAAAATTAAGGCTGGAGAAACTGACTCCTGTGCTCTCTGTACACTTCCTAGTGGTGCATCTATACAAGACGCTGATTGCGCAGTAGTCTCAGACTATTGCGCAGTAGTGTCACGAGTAGTCTCAGGCTGCTGTGTAGTTAGCATCACAGAAAAGTTGTTCAGTGCTGCTGCGCAGTTACTGAGGTCAGCGCTGCTGTGTAGTAACTCTTGTTTATACAAGTACTAAATGACTGCACAGTAACAACTACGCAATCACATCTTCTGTAAATGCAGCCAGTGGCAGTCAGGCTGCATAGAGGAGTAGAGGGAAGCAGCCTGAGTCATATGTACCCACACATTTTGCTTTCTGCATCCTCTTCTAGCAGAGGGTACGCAAGACAGATCTTCTACAGCTACCAGTCATTCCATTATCTCATGTGGTAACGGTCTGTGATTATAGATGCAGCCTTGCATCTAATTTGAGTGGTTAATACAGTTCTATAATGTGGGATTTCTGTTTTAAGTAACAGGCTTTTTTAACTAGAAAATATTTAAGACAGGGCTGTCCAACTGGTGGCCCATAGGCTTCAGGCAGTCTATGAGAAGTTAAGTTGTGGCCCCTGAGCTCTTGCCCAATTTCCACTCTGGCTGCAACAGCAGTTGGAGTCTGTGGGCTTCCCCTTCCCTCCATCAGCTTCCACTTCTTGCCACAGTCCTAGGGGGCAAGGTGGTGCAGCATGGCGCAGGGAGCTGAGGGTAAGATGGGGGCTGCTGGGGCACATGGTGCAGCAGTGGTGCGGGACAGCATGTGGTACAGTGGGAAAGGGAGTCTGCATGGCATGTGGTTTTGCTGGGGGCATGGCTCATCTTGGTGCAGCCCTCACTGGGTCTTCAGCCACTTAGAAGTTGGACAGCCCTGATTAACCATTGGATCACTCTAGATATACTGAGTCTTCCCTCTCAGTATTAAGGAAGAAGGCAGGGCAGGGTGGCACTGATTAACTTGTTCAGAGAGGCATGAGCTTTCATAGGCTACAGCCTGTAGTGATCACTATTCAATAGATACAGGCATACTATGAATAAGAAGAAATAACTACAGTGGACTTTGCTGTGGAGCAGTAGGCAACTTCTGCAGACCTTCTGTCTGTCTATAATTGAATAACCTAACTGAGAGACCATCTCCTAATTCCCATCTTCTATAGTCTTCTAAGTAAAGGAATGTCTCAGTGTTATAACTTGTATCACTACACAGTGTACTTCATCAGATGCTATGAATGGACTTGCAGAGATCTGAGGTACTAAATAGAAAGGAAAAGGTCATTTAAATGCAAAGGATAGGGAAAGGGAGAGGAAAGGAAGCACCTAAGAGAGGTGAATGGGAGGTAAAGCTCAAGGGGGATAAACAAAGCAATTAACCCATTGAAGGATAGAAGGGTTATAAAAGCCAATCCAGGTAATGGGATAAGAATCCAGTTCTCTGCTGAGACCATACTTAACACAATGCAATTAGTGGGTGGTTTCTGTACTGCAATTTGTCAGTTTCTAAAGTTGTATTTTTTAAGAATAGCTACTCTGAGGTCAGTGATAGGATGTCCAGGGAAGTTAGTATTTTGCCACAGGTTTGTGTGATTTTCTGGAACTGATGTCAGATCAAGAGCCACTCATTCTTTCATGTAGGGATTGCTCTGACTGCCCAATATAGACAGCAGAGGGGTACTGCCAGAAGGTGATGGCATATCTGATGTTTGTAGAGGAGCAAATGAATGAACCCCAGATATTATAATCCATGTTGTTTGGTCTAGGAACAATCTGACCTTTGTTGATGAGGGGACACAGCTGGCATCTGGGTCTGTTGCAAGTTTTGGTGCCTCGGTGAGAATAGCAGTTAGGTAGCCTGTTACTGGAGAGAGACCATTTGACGCTGCCTGTAAGCCAGAACAGGCTTGTCCCCGAAGGCTGCCTTGAGATGGTCATCATTTGCCAGGAGGAGTTGGAGGTCATTACTGATGTGGCCAAGGCTCTGTAGGTTACAACAAGAGGGATTTTGTTGTCCTTGTTGTCACAACCCAAAGTTGTGGTTTTTTGTTTTTGTGTGCTTTGGCACTGCTAAATTATGTTCCCACCAAATTACAGCTTTTTTGCATGGTAGAGTTTTCTGCTGCAATAGGAGAACCCGCGTGCAAAAGAGTATTTCCCGCCATTTATAGCCTTCTTTGCATGGTGCATTCCTTTTGCATTATAGTGATGCACGGTGCAAAGGAGTTCCTGCCATTTGTATTTAGATTTGTGCCACATTATTGGCTGGTTCTAAATGTAGGTATATGTGGCAGCTAGCTATTGGCTTGCTAGCCGTACAAAAGACTTGGGTAGTTTCCGCCCAAGTTGGAGAGAGAGGAAACCTGGAGAGATACAGAACTCGCCAGGAGGAGGAGACTTCGCGCTGTGTGAAGATCTCCAAGCGATGTGGACCCTTGCGGACCCAACGCACCTTTCTTAAGCAGGCAACGGAGGTCTGTTTAGCTTCTAGCCTCTCCCCGTCACCGAGCGCAATCCTAGACGTATCACTATCCTATATACCCAATTTTCAAACCCACGGAGTCTTAACAGCTCCGGGGGACCTGGGAACCAAACAGAACCCACGGAGATTCAGCCACTCCGTGAGGAAAGAATTGCCGAACCTGCGGAGCCTAAACCACTCCGGGGTCAAAGAACTGAGTTTGTCAGAGTCCTCCAACGAGGATTCAAGCGGAGCTACGCCTGGAAAGCTGTCCAGCCTACACTGCGAACACCTTGGGTGTAAGTAAATAATCTTTTCAATCAACCATTACGCCTTCGTAACTGATTCTAGCTCATGCGTACCTTACCGCCCCGCGGTCCCTTCTGACCCCACGTGCCCGGGCTGCTGGCCACAGTCCGCGTGCACAAAGACGGGCCCGGCTCGCACATGGCGAGGATGGGATCGGGAGCCAGCCCACACACTTGTCACTGGGTTGGTATTGTAGCAGATTTAAGTCTGGCCCTGTTGATTTTAGTGGCTACAGTTTTGGGATTGTATTGTAGGAGTCCCCGCTTCAGATCCATAAAGTGTGCATCCTGGTCAATGGGATCAGAGCAGATAGTTAACTTCATGATCTTCCTTAGTCTGGGGAGTTAAAATCCAAATTTATAATATCCATGAATAATGTGTTATTGCTGCTCTGTACTCCTTCCAGTCTGTTTGTTGTATAATGTTGATGTCAGTGGGCAATGTCTGACTTACTCTTCAAATATTACACCAAGCACATATGCATTTATATTGCTTTAACCCTTTTTATTTTTAAAAATAAAATAAGATGGTTCATTTAGAGTGGCTGTTTATGTCTGTATCTGCCATTTAAGCGGGTGAATACTATCCACTTTTACCCCTTCAATTACCCTAAAGACCTGGGTTTAACAAGCTCCTTCTTAGTGACTGATCTGCGTGCTGGTATTAATTCACTGAAGACCAGGAAAGTGGCTGGCCTTGACGACATACTCACTGAACAAATCAAGCAATTTAGACCCAAGAGTGACTCCTCTGCCTGTACAATGCATGTACAGCCAGTCAAAAAGTTCCAAAGATATGGCAATATGCGCATGTAGTTCACTTCTAAAGCCAGGGATAGATCCATCCAACCCAAAGAGTTTCAGATCTACCTCCCTGCTATGCCACACATACGAACTGTATGAACGAGTGATATTGAACCAGCCTTGCCCCATATGTGGATAAACACCTAATCCCTGAACAGGGTAGCTCTTGCCCTGGAAAATCAACAATGAGCCAGCTGCTCAATCTAACAACATATTGAGGATAGTTTTGAAATGGACCAAATCACTGGACCTGTGTTTATCAAACTAGCTGCCACCTGTGATGCAGTTAACCACCAACAACTCCTCCACAAGACCCTGGAAATGACAAAAGATCTACATTTTATAGAGCTAATACAACCCCTGCTTGAAAAAAGATGTTTTTCTATTGACTGAATGGAAAGCAGATGGAGGTGACAGATTAATGGCTTCCCCCAAGGAAGCATACTTGCACTGCTGTTAACATCTATACAAATGACCAGGCAATTGATTTAGAAACAAAACATTTAATCTATGCAGACGACCTATGCATAACAGCCCAAAACACTGGCTTTAACCATGTTCAAAACTCCCTGAGGCACTAATTGGCCTAACTTCATTCTACATTGAAAACCAATTACATGCCAACCCAGTGAAAACAAGTGTGTGCCTTCCATCTGAAAAACCATGAGGCCAATCGCCAGCTCAACATTACATGGTCCGGGACTGCACTATTCCACTGTCCAAACCCAGTTTACCTTGGAGTCATCTTTGATAGAACGCTCTCGTACAAAGAAAACACGAAGACAAAGCAAAGGTGAGTAGTCATAGCAACATTTTATATAAGCTCATCAATTTGAAATGGGGAGCTAGCACCTCAACCATCCTAACCACTGCTCTGGCTCTCAGCTTCTCATCTGCCGAGCATGCATGGTGTGTATGGGAGAGATCTGTAAATGCTAAGCACCTTGAACCCCATTCTGTATGATAGCTGCTGATACATCACAGGATTTGTGAAGCCTACAAGCCTAAACAGTGTGTACCTGCTGACTGGCATCATTCCGCCTGGCATCAGAAGAGCAGTGGCCAGAAGGATAGAACAATCAAGGCAAACTGAAGGTGTGAGACACTGATTGTATGACCATCCTGCAGCACACACATCTGAAGTCCTGCAGGAGCTTCCTCACCAGTACCCAGCTTCTCAATGCCATACCCAAACACGCAACTACAGATATGGAACACAAGACTGGAAAAAATACCTGACAGCAAAAAACTCGACATTCCAGAAGCCAAGTCTTTAGCACCAGGGACTTACGAACCATGGCAAAGGTTGTGCTGTCTCAGCCGCCTGCATACCGAAGTTCGATGCTCCAAGGCGTTAATGAAGAAGTGAGGCCATACCATTGGTTCAACCACCTGTGACTACAGCACAGAGCTTAGACTATGCAACACTTCTTGCAATGCCTGCTGGTTGAAGACATGTACGATGAAAAACCTCACCAAGTACAATAAATGAGCACAGGCATGTGTAGCAAAATGGTAAAAAGTAGTTTTGAGACATGAAAAGAAGACTGCAATTTTAGTTTAAGAAATTATATTTACTAAACCTGTCCTGAGTTCTCTTGTCACTTTGTTTCTTACAAACACGTTAATATGTATTAAAGTGCTTTTTACTCCATTACTATATGTAAAACCTATGCAAATGAGTAACAGCGAAACTGACCTGTATACAAAGTGCTGCCAAATGCAATTAAACCAAATAGAAAAAATTAAGAAAAATACTTGTTCTCTAAGCTTGCTTAATTTTGGCAGTCACTTAACTAGAACACTGAAGTCAGCTCTAATTTAGGGAAGGGACTACTTTAGTCAAACAAGGAAATTTGCTGGCATAATTATTCTGGTATAATTAGTTGTGTGGATACTTTTATTTCAAAATAAAAATGCCCTTGGTTATGTTGCTTAGTTGTGTTGCTTCCAAAGCAATGTAAATGAAAGTATGAAAAAGGCACTTTTATTCAATAATGAGAGTGTCCGCTAGGAAGTTTAAACCATTACATTTCTTCATGTAGAGTCAGGTAGAAAAGCTTGTTTCTGTTGAACTGGTTGTAGTGTAAAATTGTAGGATAATGTTGACATCCAAATAAACTGTTATAATTGGAATCTTTTAAAATAAAATGTTTCTGGTTTTATATTAGATTTTGTAAAAGTTCAACATAAAATACTTCAGATACCTGATAGAGTCCCTAGAATCTAATTCACCAGCAAGTTTTCAGGTTTACATAATTAAGCTATTCATTATGGACCAGACAAAGGGCCAGTTTGGTCACTTTGTGCCAGACAGGCACAATTCTCAGCTGTTGTAAAGCTGAAGAAGCAGGCTCTTATGCCAACTGTATCTAGCCCCCCAACTTATCAAGGTGACGGGAGCACTTATGAACAGGGAAGGTGCAGCACAGCTCTGCCAATTTATAGCAGACTTGTGGTCTCTAAGTGACCACACAGCAGCTGTTCTAAATCAGAGCAGCTTACGGGGTTAGGTTGGGACAGGGACAGCTAACACATCCATGAGCTGTATCAAGGTCCATGATGCACCCCCCATTCTTCTGTAAAAATGGGATGTCAACACAGAGGAGAATCTGGCCCTATATTTTTAATTCTGTAGATGTAATAAGGTTTTTATTATTTAGTTATTTTAGGATAAGGAAATGAGTGGTAATAAGATGGTAGCAAACATTCTGGAAAAAAATGATACAGTAAATTTAGTTTTTGTTGTCATCACTGGATATGTTACTCGGAGTTGAGAGGCATTGTATTGTTTGCATTAATAGCTGTCACAGAACCAGAACATACAATTCAGTGGGAACAGACTAGAACTCCTTTGTTGCTCTTGCAAAATTTTCTGGGAATCGGAGATGTGTGGGAGTATGTACACATACATGGTTGCCACAGGAAAACACACCTCCAAATCTTTGTAGAAGAGAATCATCCTGTAGGACTATCTACCCCTCTGTGCTGCACCACTCTATAGTTTTACCAGGTCAGTTTCTCTGACAACCTAGCAAGCCAGTCCCCTGTCACTGTGCAGAAGCAGTCTCTGAGAAGGCTCCATGAGGGATTATACTGCTGCAAACAATTAACCCTCATTGGAATTTCTTTGAGAAAATCCATAGATTAAAACAGAAATGTAACTGTGGTGGGGAGGGTAGTTGTTTCACCCTGCTAGCCCCCAAACCCTAGAGATCTCCTTGGAAGTACCTGTAGAGGGGTTTCTATATGTGTTATGGAACTTGGTACAGGGTTAATTGATGAAATTTGGAGGCTTGTATTATACAAGAAGATCATATAAGATTATCTAACAATCTCTTTTTGGCTTTAATATATGAATCTCTGGGTCTCTGAGAGGAGAAGGTTGCACCAAAGAGAATTGTGAAAGGGCATAATTAAAGTTTTGAATGTGGTTTTTTTTAAGATCTGTTGAACATATGGGTGTTGAG
The DNA here is from genome assembly GCF_000455745.1 of Alligator sinensis. Classification (NCBI taxonomy): domain Eukaryota; kingdom Metazoa; phylum Chordata; order Crocodylia; family Alligatoridae; genus Alligator; species Alligator sinensis. The sequence continues at coordinate 4,039,518 of NW_005841862.1, forward strand.
GGCATACTTTTCACTGACTCAATAATCAAAATGTTAATCTAAAAATAATTCCTTTTCCTTTGCAAGCAGGGCATTATGCAACTGATATGTAGATTTTATACTAGTTGGAAACACACTTTGAATAAATACTTTGATTTTTATGGACTCTTTCAATGTATTGCAGGCTCATCAGCAAAAGCACTCGTGAGCTTGAAAGGTAAGAAATGCAATTATTTATTTAGGTGTGAAATAAACAAGACGGATAAACTGACTAACGTAATAAGAGGTCCTTGTTTCAGAAAGTTTTGCCCAAGGCAAATAATGACAATAGTTTTTATAATACATAAGCTAATTGTTTTATTTTAGATTATCTGTAGATTTAGTAGTCTTGTCCTCATTACTCAAATCCCAGATATATTCAACATTTTTTGGATACTGCTTTTGAGAATGAAACCCTTTAGCAGTTACTTTCTGGGAACACATGATTTCTCTTTATGTACTGCATAGGCCTCAGGTTGGATAAGAAAATTAAGGCATTTTTTCCTTCTTTTGGGGTATGGTAAGAGAAGGGTTCTTAGTTGGATCTTTACTTAACATGAAATTTATATATTGTGAAGGAAACTTGTAATCTTGCTGTGTTTTCCACCAAGAACTAGTGGACTAACTCAACAGAACTATTTATTATCTGTACTGTTTCGTTGCAGAAAAATATTTTTTGTGAATACTGCATCAAAATTGTACTTTGCCTGGCATCAGACATTTTGTTATATATTAGAAGGCTCCCATTTACAGTGGGGAGAAAATACAACCTATTTATTGAGCTAGCTTTAAGTAGCCCATATTTTGTTTGGGCGATTTAGTTCCCTCTGATTTATGGTAAAATGCATGTGTTCATTTTAGAAAAAATTGTTCTACAAAATTATTTTAAGTAGTAATACTAAACAAATTATGTTTGTAGGTTGACCACTTCTAAACACCATTTTGAAAATAATCTTGCTAATACTGCCTTATTCCCAGAGTAGATGCAAGCAGCATCTTTTGCATGCTAGGCTGTTAGCAAATGGAATGCCTAAACATTAATTTCACATGGATATGTCTGAAAGTGCACTCTGGATGTGTGCTGGAATATTTGATAGAAAAATATTAATTCTCTAGTCAAATGTCTTCTGGCAGAGGCTAATTTAAAGGCAGAGTGTCAGTTAAAAGCCAAGTATTTTTTCTGTCTTGAAATGGCGTAAAGTGTTCTTTGGATTCTTTATATCCTATATATCACTTTACCAAAAAAAAAATCTTATCTGCTCTTTAGCAAAGTGATAAAACACTGCCTTCATCACTCATTATATGAGACCTACAGTTTTGTTAATCACTGCAAAAATTAATTCCAAAAACTGTTAAACCACCATCATTGATGCCTTTGCATACGCCTGAAAATAGTGCAAAAATGAATACACAAAGGAGAAATCTTTTTGTAAAGATACCATCCATACAGGATTATCACTCCAGGATCTCAGCTCCCTGTCATGGAAGAGATGGAACTCCCAAAATTTTGAAGGTATTTTTTCTTTTTAAAAAATATTTTTGGTCCCTACAGACAGTGGTAGCTGATAGGAGCATGAATCAGAATCAGTCTCCCCTTCATCAATTATGATGCACAGTCACCAGTGTGTGGGGGGTGGCAGAAGGGGCTGGCTCATGCTCCTGCCTGTTACTGGTTCTCTTATTGGGCCAAAAAACCTTAAGAGCTTGACAAGTTCCAACTTTTTTATGCTACAGAGTTGAGACCCAGCAGTGCGAATCCTTCAAGATGGTAAAAACAGAACTACAAGGTAAGTTCTTTTTTTCACTTTTCAAGTGGTAAATAACAAAATTGGAAATTTCCAATTTTTTTCAAGTGTTATTATCTTTAGCAGTGTTTAATGAAAGACCATGCAATTGATCCAATAACAGATATCACCCAAACAAATCTTTGCCTCTAAGAAAAGCCCCTAATATTAGGCCATGGCTATATTCAGTACCACAAGGCTGAGCCTTGTGTGTAGGCTCTGACTACATCCATTTCTTAGGAGTTCCATTCATTGTATCTAATCTTGGAAGGATATATGCACCTGCTCAGCTTTGTGTACTTGGAGTAGTTGCATGTTAGAGTATGACCATGTGAACAAGTTTCCACAAAGTAAAAGGGAGAAGGGATTTATTGCATATCAGATGCTCCTTGGTAACTTTTCATATGCACACTCTTAACCATAGTAGAAGAATGCTAGACCACTTATTGAGGACTAAGTTACCCTTGGTTACTCTTAAGTTACTGTGGAATAAGTGTGTGCTTCTGACTAATTACCCTGTAGCAACTGGTAAACAATATATTTCTGCCCACCTTTTGCCTTACAGAATATTGTTCAGATGCCAGTGCCCGAAGTATTCAGAATTAGGCCAGTCAAAAGTCCTCTACAACAGTATGAAAACCCCTAAGTTATGGAATTCACTATCCTTGACACCCATTTTTATCCATCTTTACTTACTTTCAGACAAAATTTAAACTTTAGTTTTCAAAGTGTTTTCTTTTGTTTGTTTGTTTTATGACTACTGACAGTGATAACCACTGATGATGGTGATTCAGAAAGTGTCTATGGCAGTTATGCAGTTGATGATAAACAAATGCAGCAATGAGGTGTCTGTTTGCTAAGACTTAAGGAATAGAGCATTGATACAGATGTCTCATTCTATATTCCAACTTGGACAGTTGTGTTCTCCCGACTTGGATATCTACCATAATTTGCTATCTTTCATAATTGTTTTTTGATAATTTTCTATATACAGTTTTGTAGTGCTGTTATATGCTGTTAAAATGGTCCCTTTCCACCCCCAGAGAAGGAAGGTAGATGAATAATTTTGCATGTTTTATTATAATCCTTTGTCCTGAATTACAGATGTATTTTTAAAGAACTCTTGTAAGTTGTACAGTGAACTTTTAAAAAAAGATTACTTAAAAAATATAAACATAAACTGGCTTTACATATCCGTGTGGTTCTGTGCTAGCTGTGATAGCTGCCTAGGTAGCTCCTATTCCAATGTGACATTTAATGGCAGACATGGATTTCAAGAGATCTAAACACTT
>NW_005841862.1:4042621-4083006 GCF_000455745.1 Alligator sinensis
AGAGTTTTTAGACTTTAATGTGCAGCATAATTCATTTAGCCTGGTTTATATGGCATTTGGAAAAATTTGCTAGAGATGGTGAAATTTTAAATCCATTTGCAAGTAGCCTTTAAGAAAGTGTTAAAAACAGCAAAGAAAAATACTTTTAAAGTGGAATTTAAAGGTACCTTGCTAACACTTTTGACAGTAGTTAGATTAAAAATGTATTAATGATATATGTCTGGTCAACAGAAGGAAGCTTATCCAGCACGTGGAATGAAAAGTACAGTTCCCTACAGAAAACCCCTATTTGGAAAGGCAAGAATGCTGGCTCTACTGTGGAAATGGTAAGAAGCAAATACTGATTTCTAAGAAGTGATGTAAATTAAGTTTATTGTTAATGTAGTCATTCTCTAAAGTAGGGTTGGAGAGTTGTACCAGTGATGGTCCAGGAAATATCTGAGAAGCAAGGATTTTTTTTTAGTGATACCTTTCATTGGACCAACTGTATAGTTAGGAGAGATATTAGACTTTTGGATACGAAGTGCCCTTCTGGGATGGAAGCAGGTACTTCTGAAGTCTTCCCTCTGCTCTGTTCCTAGTTTACAGTCCTCCTCCACTCCTTTAAAAGCCTATTTTACTTTACATATCGAATTAAACTCAAGTCCCATTGTTTTATCTGATATTTAACTTAAGCTGTACCTGCTGCTTTCCCAGACTCAAGGACCTTGTGTGACATCTCTCCCAACTATACTGTCAATCCAAAACAGCCTGTTTCTTGCATAATACCTTGAAGTCATTTGTAAATCAAGTGTTATTTCATAGTTTGTGAATGCCCTCTAAATCAGTAGCTACATAAGGAAAATACTCTGTACAAATCAGTGACAGGAAAGCATATCATGCATATAACTAGTAGAATTAAATCACTAACCTGTTTCAAGATAGTTCTCAATCACTTGCTACTTTATCATCAACAGTTTGGACTTAGCATGGGTGTCCTGTAGTTTCCTGGCTTTCTCCCACACTTTGAGTCTGATTTGGATCTGTCAGGGCATGTCTACACGAGACATTTACTGCGGAGTAGACTAATTAGCTACACAGTAAATGTCTTGGCATCTACACGTGCAGGGCTACTAGGCTAAAGTAAGCTAATGAACTCCGCAGCAGGATAGTATTTGTATTTACAAAAATACAAATACTATCCTGCTACTGAGTTTTTTACTCTGCAGCAGTGCACATGTAGATGCTACCCCAGCTGGCTGGAGCACGAAGGCACTTCAGTGTAGGGACTGTTGTCTGGCTCTGTACTGGAGCACCCTTGTGCCCCAGCCAGCCCCTGTGCAGTACGTTGAGCCAGGTCAGAGCAGCCCTGGTCTGGCAGCCTGACATCCTGCCACACGGGGCTGCTCTGACCCTGGCTCAATGTGCTGGGGTACCAGGTGAGCATTCAAATGTGGTGCCTGGTAGCAATAAACTCTGGCATTATATGCACCAGAATTTATTGCTTCAAATTAATCACACGTGTGGATTCATGTAAATTAGGAGTAACTCCACTGTTCTTGATAGAGAAACTGCTAAAAGTGAGGTCTGCATTTAGTTTTGCCTCTTCCCAGCCCCTTTTAAACTGGCATGCACCAACAGTGGACCCAGGAACAGGTCTAGCACGGGGTGCACCGCCCCCCGCACCTGCCCCCTCCCCCCCACTTTGGCTCTGATATGCATGCATAATGAGCTCTGAGCTCACTGCCTTTTTAGAGTGGGCTCCTGATGGAGCTCTGCATGCGTGAGATTTTCAAATTCACTAGGTGATCATTGGAAGCCAGAAACACCATTTTCACACAGCTTCAAAGTCCAGGGAGTGAGCACCACCATTGATCATCCCCTCTTTTCCCCTGCTGCTGAATTCAGGGGGAAGGGGAGGCAAACAGCACTCTGGTTACACTTGGAGCTCAGATTGACCAGGCGGTTATGTTAGAGCTCACTCTGCTTGTGTGACAGCCAGAGGGGAATGGGAGAGCACTGCCAACCTTCCCACCCCTGGATCCACCCTTAGCTTGCACCACAGGAATTGCTAGCAGGGTGCAATCCTTACGTTAAGCCGGCTTGTGGGTTGGGGCACAAGATGAGTGTAGGAAGAAGGGGAGCTCAGAAATCATATGCAAGAACCTGTTATAGTCCTATCCTTTATTTTTCTTTAGTGAAGACCATTTTCTTTGGCATATTAAAAAGAAATAACAAAAAAAGTGTTTTGAAAACAACATGCCACGCATTTGCAAATTCAATTTCCAGTTTTCTTAACCTTTACTATTTTTGTATTGGATCTGTTGTGATTTACAGTTAGCATTGAACAGATTTAAATCTTAAATTCCTTCCTTCCTTGTTCTAGATCTTTATATAATTTAAACATTGTTTATCATAGTTCCATTTTTAGCATTTTCTGGTATAAAGGAAGTTTTCAGGGTAGAGGTTTTAAATTTTTTTTAAATACATTGTTTGGTCCATAGTGATTCTTGAAGCAACACTATAAAGTTTATTGTCGTAATCCATATTTTTGTGCCATTGTGTATTAAAAATGTGCATTATGTATACCAGTTGTTTAGTAGTAAATTAAAAAACTCCTTTTGGCAGGAGCTTATATCCAACTCATTTTTTTATTCAGACTGTATCAGAAGAAATGTATTGCTTGAAGGCACTTTTCTCTTTAAGTCCTGGCAATTTGCTTTTAAAAGGTGAAACTAATGGATCCCCTTAGCATAGCTGTGCTATCAGACAGTGCTTCATAGAAATAATTATGTATCATTCATCCGAAAGCATAGGCAGCAAAGCACAATAGCTATTATGCACATTAGCAGATTGTGCATGACAGGAAGAAATGAGTTTTTTCATTTGTTTCCTTATTTTGATACGTACAGCCCTTCAGAAATTCAAAGCGGAGTCGTCTGTTTTGTGAAGAAGATGACAGACAATTAAATACAAGGTCACCCAAAAGAAATCAAAAGGTTGCAATGGTTACTCAGGTATGTATGTGTCTATATGAAGACATTTATCAGAAAGGGAGGTAAATCTAGTTATATTGATTGAAAATTAGATTTTATTTGCTCTCTGTTTACGTAGTCAATTTATGCATTTTAGGGTGGGATAGACTTGTATACCCTCTCTTTTCCACACCTGGGTTCCTGTCTGTTGTTGTGAGTGTTCATGCTGATTCCCAAATGTAGGAAAATAGGACAGTAGGGCTGAAAGGGGCTCCTGTGTTCTACTACTGCAGGCAACCACGTCACCTAATCACATTCATGATTTAATTGAGCTCCATTGTAAAGCAGTGGGTTGCTGGCTCCCTAACTCCCATAACAAATGTGTTTCAGAACAACATGAATTTGATAATTAGAAATTTTCTAAATTCTTGCTTAAATTTATTCATGGCTAGCTTATAACCATTTGTTTTTATGAAAGCTTTATCCTTGAGCTTAAAATGCTTGTCTTCTTCCTTAGTATTTAACCCTGGCTATATTTGTTGAAAGCGGCACTATCTCCTGTCAGCCTTTGTTCTGCTAGGGCCTATATCAGCCAACTTCTTTTGGTCCCCTGGTCCCCTTTTTGTTCCCTGTACCTGCTCCAGTTTGAATTATTTTTTCTTGAATGCAGGTGGCTAGTCTTATTACACAGTATTCCAGGCAAGGTCTGGTTACTCTGTTAATACCCTTGGGTCTGTCAGGGAAAAATATGAAGTAATACTCTACTATGTTCAAATTTAGGAGTAAGTTAGCTTCTATTTCTGTCCACTAAGGCAACCACTGTTTCACAAACATTACCACATGATTTTGCTTCAATATTGTTTGAAAATTGTTCTTGTATTTTAGACAAGATGTTAGGTCATACCCATAACATGGCTGGTGAAGTTGTTTTCAAACACAGTTAAAACTTGCAGAACGTTATAGGTCCATACCTAGTATGGTTATCAGCTACCAAAAAAACATGTTCAGACACTTCTTCCAAGGCCTCATCTTTATCACACTAATGTTGCTAAAATTTCATATACTGTTCAAGTTAAAGAATAAAAACTGGAAGCAATACTTCAGAAACGGTGCCTGCATTTTAGTCACCATTTCAGGTGCACTTGTTGGGCACAAAATGAATCTAAATATTCTTTCATATATTGGAGATCACCTGGAGCTTTATGTACATTAATGCCACTACCGCTGCTGGACCTCAACTAGCAGTATCCATATGTCCAAAAAAACCTAGGGTAGAGAGCCTGACCAGCTAGTAGTGGGTGATACTATCTCTGTTAGTTTGTGGCATCAGTTTTTTTATTGCTGGCTGTAATCCCTAACATTTTATATTGATATTACCTTTGGAATAAAGAATTTAAACATTGAACAATATATGTGAATTAAAATGTTGCAGGTTCTATTGTGCTTACTTTTTACTTTTAACCAAATAAATGAACTTTGCTTGTCTTGTTGAAGAATTCTAGAATGGCTCCACTCTACCTGATGCATTGTCCCATTTTGTATATTTGGTATTGTAAGTGCTTCATTTTCACCTGGGAGATTAATCACTAGTAACCACTCTGTTGTTTTTTTGTGTAGAAGTTTACAGCAACAGTGCCAACACCAGACAAGAAAGCATCACAGAAGATTGGTTTGCGGTTACGTAACCTACTCAAACTTCCCAAAGCACACAAATGGTGCATATATGAATGGTTCTATTCAAATATAGATAAGTATGTATTATTTCTTCATATATTATGAATTTGTCACGCTCTGGAATTGAACTGTAAATTCATAGGAACATATAGGGTTGGAAGAGACCTCAGGAGGTCATCTAGTCCAACCCCCTCCTCAAAACAGGACCATCCCCAACTATCTCATCCCAACCAAGGCTTTGTCTAGCCAGGTCTTAAAAACCTCCAAGGATAGAGAGTCCACAACCTCTCTGGGTAGTCTGTTCCAATGCTTTACTACCCTCCTGGTGAGAGTTTTTCCTAATATCTAACCGAAACTTCCTTTGCTACAACTTGAGACTATTGTTCCTTGTTCAGTCATCTGCCACCACTGGGAGCAGTCTAGCTTCATCTTCTTTGGAACCACCATTCAGGTACTTGATGGCTGCAGTTAAATCCCCTCAATCTTGTCTTCTCCAAATTAAATAAAATGCATTTCCTTGGCCTCTCCTCAGAAGTCATGTGACCTAGCTCCCTAACTATTTTTGTTGCCCTCAACTGGACTGTCTCCAATTTGTCCACATCCTTTCTGTAGTGGGGGGGGCCCAAAACTGGACACAGTACTCCAGGTATGGTCTCACAAGTGCTGAATAGAGGGGAAGAATCACATCCCTGACCTGTCTTGGCAATACTCCTACTATGCAGCCCAGTATGCTGTTAGCCTTCTTTGCAACAAGAGCACACTGTTGGCTCATCTTCAGTTTATTGTCCACTGTAATCCCTAGGTCATTTTCTGAAGAACTGCTGCTCAGCTAGTTGGCCCCCAACCTGTACAGTGCATGGGATTGTTCTGTCCTAAGTGCAGGACTTTGCATTTCTCCTTATTGAACCTCATGACCAGTCCTCCAGTTTGTCTAGGTCTCTGTCAATCCTAGCCCTACCCTCCAGTGCATCTACTTCTCCCTGTAGCTTGGTGTCATCTGCAAACTTGCTGAGGGTGCACTCCATCCCTTCTTCCACGTTGTTGATGAAGATATTGAACAAAACTGGCCCCAAAACCAATCCCTGGGGCACTCCACTTGATACCAGCTGTCAGCTAAACACTTTGAGCCTGATGATCCAGCCAGTTTTCTATCCACCATTCATCCAACCCATACTTCCTTACCTTGCTTGCAAGAATGTTGTGGGAGACTGTATCAAAAGCCTTGCTAAAGTCAAGGTATGTCATGTCCACTGTTCTCCCCAGGTCCACAGAGCCAGTCATCTTATCACAGAAGGCAATCAAGTTGGTACGGCATGATTTGCCCTTGGTGAATCCATGCTGAGTGTTCCTACTCACACTCTTTTCCAAGTGCTTATCAATAGATTCCTTGAGGACCTGCTCCATGATTTTTTTCCAGGGACTGAGGTGAGGCTGACTGGTCTATAATTCCCTGGCTCCTCCTTCTTCACTTTCTTAAAGCTGGGCACTATATTTACCCTTTTCCAGTTTTCCAGGACCTCTCCGAACTGCCACGAGTTTTCAAAGACAATGGGCAGTGACTCTGCAATCACACTGGCCAACTCCCTCAGTGCCCTTGAGTGCATTGTGGACTTGTACACGTCCAGTTCTTTTAAATGGCCCCTAACCTATTCTTTCACCACTGTTGGCTTCTCACCTTCTCCCCAAACTGTGCTCCCAAGTGCAGTAGTCTGGGAGCTGACTTTGCCTGTGCTGACAGGTAAAAAAGCTTTTCTGCATCATTTGTCACTAGGTTGCCACCCCCATTCAGTAAGGCACCCACACTTTCCCTGATCTTCCTCTTGTTGCTGATATACTTGTAGAAACCCTTGTTACTCTTCACATGCTAGTTGCAACTCCAGTTGTGCTTTGGCCTTCCTGATTTCATCCTGACATTATAGTGAGGCATCTGAACTTTCTGTCTTGACACTGAGTTTTTTCTTTTAAATAAAAAAGAAAAAATACTTTTGCAGTTCCAAGGATTGTGGCTAGTACCCAACTTTAGAGCTCATTTAGTATTCTGTGGGTTTTGCTTTGTGTTGAGGGCTTCCTTCAAGTAGCCTACATCAGGAGCAAGCAACTTTTTAAACCCAAGAGGTGTAACAGCCCAGCTCTGGTCCAATGTAGGCCAGGTAGCTTTGGCTGCATGTAAGTGGCAGGGGCATTTCCCTGTGCCCACACTGCAGGCAGGAAGCTGGGAGCTGTGTCAGCATTGCTGCCACTTCTCCCAGCCCCTGGCTCCTCGGCTGTGGTGCCAGCTCAGCTGCCAGCCTTTGGGGAGTTGCATCTGGCATGTGCAAACTGCACTTTTGCTGCTGTTGTTTCTCCCGTCTCTCCCTTGTATTACCCTGCCCTGCCCTGCCCTAGCACAGCTCCCCACTAGGGCTCTGCAAAGCTTCAGTCCCTAATTCAATTCGACCCAATTCGGTGGCCGAATCTCTGAATCTGAATTGAATCAGAGGACCCTTTAATCTCTCTGAATCAAATCGGAAACCTCCGAATCAGTTCAGAAAGATTCAAAGATTCGGACATAGAGACAGCTTTAAATGTTTTTTCTATGTACCTCTAGGTAGCAGGGGCTCTTGAATGCTGTGATGCTGGGGCGCATAGAGTGCCCTGCAGAAGCACGGTGGGGCTCCCCAGTGCACTCAGCAGCAGACCCGGAAGTGGACCAGAAGTACTTCTGGTCCACTTCCAGCTTTGCCGCTGAGCACGCTGGAATCTGCCTGACCCTGGCACAACTCCTTGCTGCCTGGCCCCAAAACAGGCTCAGGCAAAGCTAGCTCCTGCCTGCAGTCCATATGTTGCTGACTTGGCTTACACCAAATGGGGAAAATGCAAAATCTTCATTGTGTTTTAGCTCCTAGTATAAGAGTGAGAGAACTCTTAGGGAATTTCTTGATGTTTGAGATTGGTGGTAGCAAAGTAGAGCAAGAAACGCATACCCTCAGATTTCCCTTAGATACTACCTCCATAACAATCATGAATGCTGGCTTCTTAGCATTCCAGTGAGCTCCCTCTTGATTTTAATTAATGAAGGAACTTCCTGCTGGAGCTGTGCTACCACATCTTGTTGAAGTTAAGGACGAAAACTAGAAAGAATCCCTCCAGCTCTTCACTGGTTTCCCACAATTCTTTTGGTTCTCCTAACCTGCCTTTCAGTCTGTTTCTAAAGTCTTTGTTTCAGGTGGTTTTGCCCCCTTTTTACAAGATTTCAACACTTGTTCTCCCAGCATCGTTGTTAGGGCAAATAGTGTTTGGAAGTGTGTTGTTGGGTTTTTGTTTTTTGTTTTTTGGGTTTTTTAGTTATTTTTTTTCAACTCTGGTCTCTAATTTTGAACTGGTGAATTTAAAAATTAACCATTACACTTCTGTGCTTTCAGCTGCACTTGGTATATAGCTCTTTCACTGTTGTTTTGGGGTAGCACCTTGCCTCCCAAGATCTCACTGATTCATGGTTATTTCATGAATATTGGGTGGACTGCTGTGTCTGCACTGAGCCTCATTGACTTCAGTAGGGCTCTGCACAAGTGTAGTTGTCCAGCATAACAGTGTAGGAACAGTTGTCAGTTTTTCCACAAAGCATCAAGGGAAGGGGAAAAATGAAAATTAAAAAAAATGGAATGAAATGTAAAACCCCAGATATTGGCGAGAGGACTTAACTATTTTATACTCTCTCTCCCCACATCCAACTGACTTAATTTCAGTGCAGTGGTGTCTCTTGCATAAGAATGACTAAATATACACGTTAACATTTGCAGTGTATCTGTTCAGATTCTTGTTGTGGGGACTGAAGTTTAACATCTCATGACTAAAATTTACAATTAACAGAGTACCAATTGCATTTTAACAGGCCATTATTTGAAGGAGATAATGATTTCTGCGTATGCCTGAAAGAGTCTTTCCCAAACTTGAAAACCCGAAAATTAACAAGAGTCGAATGGGGGAAAATCAGACGATTAATGGGAAAACCACGAAGGTAAAAATATTTTCATTTTTTAAATTCTGAAGAATTATGGTGGTGTGAATTGAAGTTGTTAACTGTTTCTGGACTGAACGTACTAAATGCATTTGCACTATTTTGAGGCAGGTGATAATGAATAATAATAATAGAAAGAGAGAAGCTAGCCTTTATCTGTGCATGTATGAAAGGTTTATAGGAGCTGGCACTTTTTTTACTCTCAGTTACTGAATTGAATATATAGTGCTGTCCAACCTGCAGCCGCAGAGGTTGCCAGTTGTTGCACAGTTACTAGGACCCCTTATCTCTAATGCTGCAATGTCACATGGTGTGGAAAAAATCTGCTTTGCCCTGCCTGAGTTTTGAGGGACTATGGGATGGGTCAAAAGGAATGTATCCTTAGCTGGTGGCTTAAGGTTTTTATATATATATATATATAATATTTATGTTTATATATAGATAGATAGTTATATGTATATATAATGTTTAATTATATACTTTATATATTCTTTATATATATACTTTATATATATATATATATATACACTTTATATATATATAAATAAAAGTATATAATTTTAATTTTGGTTTTAATAATGAAGCCTATATACTCTAGGAGATCCAAGAGAAAGGATGGATAAATTATATTGCATGTGAAAAAGACTGAACAAAATAATAATAAATATAAATACTAAAACTCAAGTATTGAATATATTCTGTAAATCATACTATTGAGTTAAATTGGATAGTTAGTCCTATGAAGGCTATTTCATCTTTCAATTTTTCATGAGGAATAGTAAGTTGTTAAATTAATATATGTTCTACAGTTTTCAGAAAATATCTACTAAGTGATAATCATTTGAGTATATTATATGATCCACCTTTTGAGCTTTGGAATTAGCTTCCCTAGTCCACAAGTTTAGAAAATCAATGCTTGTTATTTTTTATAAGTATAATTTGATAAGGATTGCAAAAGTGTTTCAGCTTTCTCAGTCTTTGTCATAGAGTAAGGTAGAAAAGTTGCTATTAGTATGACAAGTTACAGCAGAAGGCAACTCAGGGGTTAAAATGCTACATGCCCTCACTACCCTGTCACTCCCACTATTGTTATCAACTGTGGCGCCATAACAATGCAAGATTTTAACAGTTTTTAATGCAAAAAGACAACAGAACCAATTTACAAATAGTTCTTACTAGAGAGGTGGTTAGCCACGTTAGTCTGAAGTCTAGCAGAAAGTGTAGCGGAGTGGTACAGTACAGTCGCGTCATACGTGCATTTAACTTGCGCAAATTCAACTATACGTGGGGTGGGAGGGGGACGGGGCTTGAGTTTGCAGCGGCGGCAGGAGGTTTTGGCAGCGTGGTGGTGGGCCGGCGGCACACAGCCATCCCCCCAGCACTGCGCCGCTGCCGCTGGCCGCACAGCTCCAACCACGGCTCTGTGGCGGCGGCGGGAGGTTTTGGAGGCAGAGGCAGTCGCCACTAGTCAAATTGCTGGCAATTTGACTATACGAGATTTTTGCCTTACGCGGTGCCCTCAGAACCTAACCCCTGCATAAGACGCGACATGCCTGTACTATATAGACTAATTCATAGTATCTGATGATGAAGTAGCCTGTTGCTTATGAAAGCTTATGCCTTGAGGCACCTCATCCCTAAAGAGATATCTCTACTGAAAATATTGTGCCTTAATTTTCGGTAATTCTTTTTATTTTATCCCTGTATTATTAAGATGTAGACCAGTGAATCTTGAGATGGATGCCACAGCCCGCTGGAGTACCATGAGATTCTTTTTAGGAGTGTTTCTCAGTATGGTTATTAGATGGGCAAACATCTACACAATTCGCAAAATAAACCCAGAGATTTCAAACAGAAAGCCATTGCATCAAAAACATTCTGATCTGCTGCAGTAATTGCTCTATTATTTTCTGTAGTCAAGAAATGAGTGAAAGCTATAACCTGGCATTTTCTGAGGGGTGCCTTGCATCTAACAACAGGTTCCTGGAGTTTAAAAAAGTTGAGAACTGATGGTTTAGACGATGTCTGTTTGATGATATATACAACGCACTTTTCATGTGTATGTGAGATCCGTGTATGTGGATTTTCAGTGCTAAGTTTCACAGTCGTTTTACCTGATCATATTGTAGATGTTCTTCTGCCTTCTTTGAAGAGGAGAGGTCAGCACTAAAACAGAAACGGCAGAAAATTCGACTTTTACAACAGCGGAAAGTTGCAGATATCTCACAGTTCAAAGATCTTCCAGAAGAAATTCCGTTACCACTTGTTATAGGAACGAAAGTTACAGGTACTTTTTAAAACATAGTTTTTTTAATTTATCAGTAAACATAGCACACTACAAATAGATTTTTAAAAGTTAAAGGTTTGGGGGAATTCAGTATCAGTAAATTTTACAAAATAAAGCAGTTTTAAAACACAGAGTTAATTTCCAGTAAAAATGTTCAAATTTAATTACTGTTCATAAAGAAGTAGCATGCTTTCCAAATACTACCCTCAAACAAGATAGCTTTATTACTGCAATATTAGTTGTAAGAAATCTGTTTTAAAAATTAGAAATATTCAAAGGTTGAAGAGGAAGCTGTTTACGTTTCTTTAATTCCTAATCTAAATCTTCCATTTGGTTGTTATTTTAAAATTTAGGGGGCATATGTTATTCCACCTCTTATTATTAATGATAGACAAGCATGTAAAAGCTGACTTTACCCCAACTACACATTTGGCCAAGTATAAGATATCAGTCATCCTAAAAAGTCCTTGACTATGTCTATTAGGCACCTAAGTGCAATCCTATTCCACCATGTTCAAGTCCTGAAGAATCCAATAATATATCTATTTTTGTAATATGCTGTGACCTTGGCCTCAAAATTAAGTAAAAGAAAAAGAGCAAGGGGGGGAGGAAAAGAACCCTTCCACCGTTTAACTAATATTTTTTCACAGAATTGAGCAGGCTGAAATAGATCAGAGTAGAGTAGGATCTGGCTCTAAGTTTTAAATTTACAGTAAGCTTAAACTACAGTCCTTTGTAAATATTAAAATATCTGTTCCAAAGCAGGTGAGCACTTGATATTGCAAAAGTAATTAAATATTAAGGAGCAGAATTTTTTTTTTAAATGACATTGCTTTATTGAGGAGCCTACGTATGAGTGAAGAATCGGTGTTGCTGAAATTGTTGCATTAATTCTGAATTCAAAAGTCATGCCTCTGTAAAAAAGCGAGAAGACATTGCTGTCTGTGATTCAGACATGTTTCATTTCACAGCTCATTGAAGGGCTGCAAGAAGCTAACACCTGACCTGCCGACTAGAACCTAGCAGCGTTTCCTCCCACCACTACTGCTGCTGCCTCTGTCAGAGCCTCTGGGCTTCCCCTTCCTCTTCCAGCCTCTGCTTCCTGCTCCCACTCCTGGGCATGGGGCAGTTTTGCCCCAGAAGGGACCAGAGAACCTACAGACTGCATAGGTTGGGGGAGCAAGGAGAGGTCATACTGCCAACACAGTGGGAAAGGACCCACATGCTGCCCACACATCCTGCGCTGCCCCTGTGGTGGGGGGGGCCTTGGGGGCCTGGGTGGCTCCTGGCTGCTCAAAATTTGGACAGCTTTCTCTAACTTAATAATTTAGGCTTGTCACCCCACTCTCTTTCCCAGTCAAGCCAACAATATTTTTCACTGTCTAAATAGTGATTTCTCTTGAAATGGATGTGCCTACGGATGCCACTGTTCAGAGCTCTCACTCGCTCTTCTGGAACTCCAATTTTGAGTTGGTTTTCCTTCCTGTTAACTCTCACTGAATTCATTGTCATCACTTGAGTTGGTCAAAGTGGTGCAGATTTGGTGTTTCAGGACCTGCAGAAATTCAGTTTACCTATCAAACCTGTTTCATTGAAGGCAGAATTTATTTTAAAAATAATTCTTGTGACAATGAGGTTTGTGTTTTGGAAAAATTTCTGCCTTGGAAAGATGAATGAGGATTAGACCTTGATGATATTCCTGTTATAATATAGAACTCTTTTATGGATGCATAGTTTCTTACTAACTTGTTTTTATATAGACTGGGCTGTAAGTTGTTCTGTCTATTGCCAGTGCAAAAGACTACTTAAAATTTATTTTCTTCAAAGAAATATTATATTTGTTTCCTCTTTTTTAGCACGGTTGCGTGGTGTCCACGATGGACTATTCACTGGACAGATAGATGCTGTGGACACACTAAATGCTACGTATAGAGTAACTTTTGACAGAACAGGGCTTGGAACACATACCGTCCCAGATTATGAAGTCCTTGTAAGTTTTATTTACCTATTTGTGTTGGCACCAGGAATGCAAAATATTTTTTCCAGAAATACCTTGTTGCTTATATTTTTAATTAAAGCAGAAAAGTGGGGGCTGGGAACGAACACATTCCTGGGAGTTGAATATTAAATATCCTTTTGTAAATGAAGATATGCTTTTTGAATGTTTTTGTTGAGAATTACATGGGCCAGTCTGACAGCAAATTTGGCCATGTAGTTTCTAGGCCCCTTTTTTCTTGTCTTAGTTTTCTATTCCCACACAGAATAGCACAGTTCCTACAGTGTAGTAAAGTGAAGAGGTACTGACTTTTACCTGCATGAAAGTCCAATAGTTTAAAGGAAAAACTTCCTCCTGTGCCATTGTAATAAATTATTAGGTCTTGGGATGCATATGGCCATACCAGTTCACTTCTTACAGTCTTCAAGCCCTGTAAGACCAGGCAATGTAGTTCTACACTGAGCATTCAGTGGTTATATGCCCAGCAAAGCAGATGATCACTAGGGCTTTGCGAAATTCAGTCCCTGATTCGAGTCGGTGGAGATTCGGCCCAATTCAGTGGCTGAATCTCCAAATCGAATCAGGAGACCCTTTAAGCTCTTGAAACAAATCAGAACCCTCTGAATTGATTCAGAAAGATGCGGTGATTCGAACATAGACACAGCTTTAAATGTTTTTTCTACATACCTCAAGGTAACAGACGTCTCATGAGTGCTGCGATGCTGGGGCAGGTGGAGCATCCCACAGGAGCACGGGGGGCTCCCCAGCGCGCTCAGCACCAGACCCAGAAGTGGACCAAAAGCATTTCCAGTCCACTTCTGGGTCTGCCAGGAGCACGCTGGGCCCTACCCCACCCCCTAGCTTGGTGACTGGAACCTCCTGGGTCTGGGGGGGCACCCCAGCAGACCCAGAAGTGGACCAGAAGTATTTCCGATCCACTTCCGGGTTCACCGCTGAGCACATGGGGGGGTCCCCCCATGCTCCAGTGGGATGCTCCATCTGCCCCAGTCATAGCAGTGTTCACGAGCCACGCCTGGCACCTCAAGGTAAATAGAAAAAACATTTAAAGCTGTACCTGTGGCTGAATTGCTGATTTTTCTGAATCAGCATTGAATCTTCAGATTTGGCCGAATCAAATTGGGGACTGATCCGAATCAACAAATAGAATCACTGTCCCCAATTCGGGCCAAATCTGAATTGAATATGGCCTGTTTCACACACCCCTAATAATCACCTTCTAAAACTATATATGTTCAACCCTAAGTTCATTGTGGAAGAAAATGTGGATTGAGTTAAGACTGCAAGGGAAGTTCCTTCTTAGGACTCTAGCAAGAGCTATATGAGATATTTAGAGAATGTTTTACATCTTTTCGTGACTTGCTGAAATTAGTTTTGCTGTTGTTTCAAAGCCTTTCTTGATAGTAAGGCCAATTCTGAAGAAAGTGCCTTTGACTGAGGTATAATTTCGAGTTTAAATTTATCTTACCTGACAAGTATATCTATATACCAGCTTATACTCTTAGACAGTTTTTTCTGTCTAACAAGTTGATCTTTATCAGATGATCATTAGAGAGAGGTTCCTGTTTTCTTTTGTGACATATAATGTCAACTATTGACAGTGCATAACAAATCATGATAAAAAATGGATTATGTTCTGGCTTCAGTTCAGACCATCCCTACTTATAAGAACTATGATCTTCCACAACTCCAACAAGGGAAGTAGAGCATTCTTGTAAACTTTTTTTTTAATTTCCTGATGCCTTGCTAAATAAGATCTCTACTTTTGGGTAGGAGAGAATGTCTCTGATATTCCTCCATCCATTTGAAGTGGGAGTCTCTTTAAACCTGATTTTTCTGGAGTTGGGTACTATTTAATGCTAGCCTACCAATGATCTAACATATATTTTAGTCTGATATGTAAATACATGAGTTTATGATGTGCAAAAAAGGTACATAAAACTTTTAGTTTCATTTAAAGTAACCCTGAAGTAGTTGGTTTTCTTTTTATCCTATCTAAAAGAGCAACGAGCCTCATGAAACCATGCCAATTGCTGCCTTTGGACAAAAACAACGGCCTTCACGATTCTTCATGACCCCTCCCCGATTGCATTACCCACCTTCTCTCCAGTCTCCTATTACAGTAAGTAATGTGTACTGGAAAATGTCTCCCTTCTTAACAAAAAGATATGATGTGAAACAGTAAAATAGTAATTCAACATGTTGTTGAGATTCATTTAATGTGGACAACAGGCAAGATAGGGATTTCTAAAACTGCATTTCTAGAAATAAGTTGTTAAATGTAACTTTCTTTCTTGCATAGGACAATGATCCATTATTAGGACAATCTTGGAAAAACAAAATTTCAGGCACAGATAGTGAAACACTAGGTGGTTTTCCAGTAGAATTCCTTATCCAAGTGGTAAGTGTTAACTGTTCTTCGTTTAATTTTGGCTGTATTGGCCTTTTACATCCGTTCTGTGAATTCCTAGGACATTAATTCATGCTGTATTCATTGCAATTTAATAAAGATAAATGTAAGGTACTCCACCTGGGAAGGAGGAACCCCCAGCATACCTATAGGTTGGGGAGTGTCCTTCTCAGCAGCTCGGAAGCAGAGAGGGATCTTGGAGTCATAATTGACTCCAAGATGAACATGAGCCGGCAGTGTAACAAGGCCATCAACAAGGCCAATCACACCTTGTTGTGCATTAGCAGGTGCATGACTAATAGAACAAAGGAGGTGATGCTCCCCCTCTATGCGGCACTGGTCAGGCCACAGTTGGAGTACTGTGTCCAGTTCTGGGTGCTGCACTTCAAGAGGGACACGGGGAATCTCGAGAGGGTCCAGAGGAGGGCCACTCTCATGATTAGTGGCCTTCATGATAGACCCTACGGGGGGAGGTTGAGAGAGCTGAATCTCTTCAGCCTTCACAAGAGATGGTTATGGGGAGATCTTGTGGCTGCCTATACATTTATTAGGGGAGGTCAACGGGGAATAGGGAAAGCGCTGTTTACTAAGGCGCCCCAGGGAGTGACTAGGAATAATGGGTGTAAACTAGTTGAGAGTGGATTTAGGTTAGATATTAGGAAGAAATTTTTCACAGTAAGGGTGGCCAGGATCTGGAATGGGCTTCCAAGAGAGGTGGTGCTATCATCTAGCTTGGAGGTCTTCAAGAGGAGGCTAGATAGTCACCTGGCTGGGGTCATCTGACCTCGGTCCTCTTTCCTGCCAGGGGCAGGGGGTTGGACACAATGATCCAGTGTGGTCCCTTCCAACTCTACAATCTATGAATCTATGAATAATGCTAATGTCAAAATTACCAAAGTTTTCAGGAATTACTTGTCAAAAATATTTGTTTTATCATTGTTTCTTATGTAATATTGCACATACTGTTTTCTCAGTCCTGCTTTTTAAAAGTTTAATTTTCAAATTGCAACATAGTAGTATGTCAGGACTTTTTGAACAGTGTGTTCCTCTATATATCCCATTCACTAAATAAGGGAGAGTGCTGGTATGTCTGGCCAACTCTTGAGAAAAGGCAGTTGGATATTCCCTAAAAAATCAAAGGAAATTGGAAAAAAAAAGCTTCTAGACCAGTGGTGCCCAAATTTTTGGACCTGCAGACTAGATGAGTGATTCAGGGTCAGTTCATAGGCCCCATCTGATGTGTGAGATGAGACCCCATGGCAGATATTGTCCATGGCCCCGGCCTGTCCCACATGTAGGATTAGACCCCACAACAGATCCTCTAGCCTCAGCCCCACATGCAGGGCAATGTCCTCTGACCTGCAGGGCTTAGAAATTTGGCATTGGAGGATAGAGAACAGTGTTAATTACTAGTGCTCCCCTGCCACCATATTTGCAGACCTGCAGGGAGCCCTGCAGACCACAAACACTTTTCTCAAGGTGGATGTCCTTCAAGATGCGTGTTCTAATATCGCAAATCCATCATTATCTTTCACTTGTTTATTTGAAGTAAATCTGCAATATGTTCTGTGAATGTGAGAAAGTCTAGGAAAGATAGCACTGGGAAGCAGAAATTCACTGAACACAGAGACTAATCTAAGCAAGTTGTTCTTCTGAATGTCAACATATTAGTAATGTTAACTTTAAAAGATAAAGAATTGACCATAGAGTTTGCAATACTATTGTAAAGCTGCTTGATTTTGCTGAAGTGCAATATGAAAAGCTGAGAGGAATTTTTGAGGGTTTTTTAAAGTTTTTAATCAGTTATATAATCTTTTTAAAGAAGTTGAAAATGAAGAATTGCCTTCAGTTTGTTATGATGTGTTGCTGTTTCAGCTTTTTACTTCACGGTTCCTATTACTATTTAAAAATAACATAGAGAAAAATAGCATGAAATAGTGGTAAAGCAGTTCGCAAGATTGAGAGTTTTACATTAAATGCAGCTACACTAAAAATAAGGGGAAATATGTAAAGATTAATGAATTCCAAGATTTGTTTAGATATTATCTCACTCTGATTCATTAACATGTACAGTGAGAATTATCAGCAAAATTGTGACAAGACCAAATTGACTAAGAAATAGAAGAGCCCAGTAAAGCTCAGTTATCCAGCCACAATTCATCAATGAGCTGTCCAATGCATTGTTATATTTTAAATTAGAAATTTGCCAAATCTGTCAGTGATGTTTGAATATACTACTACTCATCTTAAATAAATTGAGCTTTTCTACCATATGGTAGATACAAATGCATCTTCAAGGGCACTGAGCAAGCAAAAATATTTTCATTAATATAGAGACTGTTTGAGTGCTATTTGGCAAGACTGATGATGGATTTCCAGCATTCAGTCTTGTCTGGCCATTTTAGAATTGTTCTAATTATATAATTAAAGAATGAAAATACAGCCTCCCTAGTTTCTTGATGGCATCCTTTATAGCATCTGAACAATACAGTCTATGTGCCTGAAGTATGAATTAATTTTATTTGAACTGAAGGTAACTACCGCTGTTCAGTGGAATGCTGTCAAGTTTAGGCATTCCACTGAAAAAGTTCTGTGGGATTATATTGCACATGAATCACATTTCTTGTACTAGGTACTGGCATTGTTGTAATATGGGAATATTCTTGATGTTGTACATTCCCCATATTAAAGGTTAATTTCCAGTATGCGAATGAATCTTGAACTGAGAAAATAACATTCTAAAGGGAGATATACATGGAATCCCTTCAAAAATAGTATTTGAACTTTGGGCGTCTCCCTGCAATCCTTGTTTTTTCCTCAAGCTTTGTTAATACTGTCTTCATCTTTGCAAAGGAAGAGAGATTGAGAAGCTTTTATAAACATGTTCAAAGCTAAGAATTCTCAAACACTTGCAACAAGCAGAAATTTCATCTGCTCTTCATATGGGAAAATCATGTTAAATGCAACTAATTTGGAATTTTATCAGCTAATTAAAATATCCCAATCAGAGAATCTCATGCTCAAGCCTTTGCCTTCATGCTAATCACGGTTACTAGAGAAAACAAAGTTTGCAAGCTGGTATCCAATTAGAATGGAACCCACCAGTGGCAGCTCTCCATTGGAAACTGTCTCGCAAGAGTCCCCCAGTTAAGTTTGAGTCGTGTACGCCTAGCATAAGGAAAGTCACCGCATAATAATGTAGTTTATAGGAAGCTAGGAGCTAGGTCCAAAGTGTTCTCATGGGTACCTAAATGAGATTTAAGCATCTAAATTGCAAATAATCCAGTTTAACCCAGCTTCAGCATCCACAAAACCATGGAAGTACCTCAATTCAGAGCTTGAAATATATTTTCTGAAACAGAGGAATGTTACGTAGTTACTAATTAGGAAAAAACAGACGATCTCTGGAAAAAATTGTTTGAACAAAATTAAATGGGCTACATCTTCAAAGGGATTTCAGCCTAGCTTCTAATTTTCTATACAATTAATTGTGGATAATTACAATACTTAGATGTCTAATTGTTGATTTGTCTATACAATCAAATGATTACATATGAAACTTTATCTTTACCAGTAATTAGCACCCACAATCAATTGCAAGAAAAAATAATTCTTTGAAAGAAATAGAAGAGAGAGAAATTTTGTCCAAATTGGCCATGTAAGACTGATTTTTATCATTGTTAACTGAAAACTGAGATATTCCACTTCTTAAACCAATGCCTGATGCTATCCCTTCACTACATTTTGATATTTACTAAAATTAGAATGTATAGTTTTATAAACAAAGTTAGGCACATTAAAGAAAAAGCTCCAAAATGAATTTATTATACTATCAATGGATTGCCTCTTGTATCTTGGGGATGAGCTCATTAAGAAATAATCTAAATAGAACAGTGGTACTCAAACTTTTGGACCCTAGGGCCAGATGAATGGCTCAGGACTTGTCCAAGGGCCAGATCCAGCTCTGGAGCTTGGCATCACACCCCCTCCGTGCCCACTTCCAGCTCCCCACACTGGGATTGGGCCATCAGGCCTTGTATTGCCCACAACCAGCTCTGCATGTTGGGATCTGCTGCCTGATCCAGTGTGCAGGGCTTGGGGCTGTGTATGGGTCTGAATATTTGACAGCATGGGAGCAGTGCCACTTCTCCCCTGCCACCAAATTTCCAGACCATGGGAAGCATCTCAGACCAAATGACATGGCACCATGGGCTTTGGTTTGAGCACCCCTGGAATAGTACCAAATAATAGCAACAACAACAACAATCTTATATATGAGGGTCTCAAGTTGCAGTAAGGGAAGTTTAAATTAGATATTAGGAAAAATTCTCTCACGAAGAGGGTAGTAGCACACAGGTTACCCAGAGACGTTGTGGAATCTCCATTCTTGGAGGTTTTAAAGATGCAGGTAGATCATGGGCGGGCAAAATGCAGCCCGGGGGCTGGATGCAGCATACCAGGCTATTCTATCCAGCCCACGGGGCCCCTAAAAATGTAGAAAATTAATATTAATCTGCCCTGGGCTGCCTGTCATGCGGTCCTCAATGGCTTTCTGAAACTCAGTAAGTGGCCCTCTGCCCAAAATAATTGCCCGCCCCTGAGCTAGATAAAGCTTTGGCTGGGATGATGTAATTGGGGATGGTCCTGCTTTGAACAGGGGGTTGGACTAAATGATCTCTTGAGGTCCTTTCTACCCCTAATTTTCTATGATTCTACGATAAAAAATTAAATGCCTCTTAAGTTACACTATAGCTTAAAACTGGTGGATGAGGTTGAGAATGAGTTTACTGAGTAGAGTTAGAGTCAGAAAATATGTTTTCCAAATGATTAACAGTATTCTTTTTTCTGGAAAAGACTCAAAATAGAAAAAAAAAGCAGTGTCGTCATTGATTCTCAGCCAGGGTGTTGTGGCACTGTGATGTGCCTTGAAGTCATTTCAGGGGTACCACACAATGTTAGCACTGCTAGGTGTGCAAACATAATTCACAATTATGTTATTAATTATTCATAATTGTTATTTATCCCATGTGAAAAACCTGGAGTTTTTTCACATGGGAATCTATAGTGCTAAAAAATTCTGACCTGTTGTCTTTCTGAGTTCTTTGCAATTCTTTTTCTGTAGTCAAAAAAAGAGCAAAAACGAAGAGTTGGCATTTTCTGGACAGTCCCTTAAGTCTGTCAAGCCTAAAAATGTCTTTAAAATCTTTGAACCACTGGTGTAAATAAAAATAATTTTTGCCATGCTGCTATATGTCCATGAGAGGGAGCATTTTAACCAATGCAATGCATTCTCAGAGTGCTGCATATCTTCCTCACTGATTTTAAAAACCTGGGAATAAATCAAAAGTTCTTTTTAAATGCAAGGATTTTTTTAAAATCTTTAACAACTAGGAAGAGCAAATGCATTTACGACACTTTTTAGAAGCTATTGCAAACAATGTAGCATAAAATATTTAAACTGTAAGAATACTTGGGTGTCCTGTAAATGTTCTGTAGTAACTCTAAACTCAAGCATAAATTGCTAACTCAAACGCACATAAATTGAATCTGGTTCCACATTCCTTTTCTTATTTTGAGTAATTTTCCACATAGGAAATTCTGTTAAACTGGAGAAGATGGCCATTAGCGTCAAGTGGCTAAAGAACTGGCTCAGGGGAGTTGACAATGGGTTGCATGTGAAATAAGAATTATTGAGCTAGAGTATAGTGGTTACTAATGATGTTCCTAAATGATCAGTCTTAGGACCAATCTTCATTACAATTTTAAGATGAAGTCTGATACATTTCAGAATGGGATTGTGTGATTGTTTTCAGTGGTAGGGAATTGAACTCTGATCTGTGAGGTACCTTTCAGTGCTATGCCTTGGATTCCTAAGTTCTGCCTGTATGAGAGAGAGAGAGAGCAGGATTGTTTCAGTGGTAAACTGCTCAGTTCCAAGTTTCATTACCTTACATTATTATGACTTGCCTCTGAAAATACTGTGCTCCCAATTCTTCTGAATTCCAATATAGGTGCCCTCGTCATGTCTCGGTATGAATATAATATACACCAGTTCCAGGATTCAGGATGCATCCTTTGAAGTATGTAAGGTGTGAAATCCTGACTCAAAATCAATCAGTAAACTACCATTGACTTCATTGGGCTAGATTTTTTCTGAGTCATAGCTAACATATGCACTTATACTAAAATGCATTAAGGGTAGAAATCTAGCAGCCCTGTCCATAAACACATTAGGCCTGACATGCAGAAAAAAACAGATACTTCTCTTTTGAAAAAAATAGATCAATATATGGAAAGCCCACAGAGTTGTCCTGTATGCTACAGACCCCAGTTGTACAGTAGTGCCTGTTAGAGGTGTTGTCTGGGGCACAGCAAGTGGAAAAAGCTTTAAAGAAATTTTAAAAAAAGCTAAAAACTGTGTGAAAGGGGATGACGACACATTTGGTCTTTCTTGTAGTCACTGATGATCAGAACACCCAGAACCTTGTTGTATAGGAGCTCTACAGACCAAAGGAAAAGGAGGATACTTCTCCCTCTAAATATGGTCATGTATTTCAGTCTTTCTTTGGGGAACTTCAAAAGCATTGTGTTGTGCTTTGTGCAGATGAAAATATTTGAAAATGTCTAAAAGGCCTGAGAAAAATTCAAGTTTTTCCTTCATTTGTATTCAGACAGAATGTTATCTATTATAAGTAGTGGTCATTTTTTCAATAATTCTCATTTCAAAACTATTTTAAATCGTTCAAAAAAATATCTGTCCTAAAAATAAGTTCTCTCTGTCTTTAGACCAGGTTATCAAAAATCCTTATGATCAAGAAGGAGCACATCAAGCAATTAAGGGACATGAACACAGAAGCAGAAAAGCTGGTAAGAAAATGTTCTCTTTTCTGTTCTTAAGATTGCATACCATTAAACAACCTTAATGGAAGTAGATACAATAGGAGGAAGAAAGGGCAAACTTGCACTTAAAGCTCAGGGCTATAAGTCTGTTAATTGGCTCCTGCCTGTGGTGTGACTTAGGCAAATTAGAGAGTTCAGTATTTTCAAAAGGTGATTGTACTTTTAAAAATGTTAGCTTTAGAGTTCCCAACCCAAGACAGATTTTTTTACTGACAATCTACAAACTTTTTACTGACATGTTTTACATAATGTGAATGGAACTCTTCTGCCAGGCCCTGGACAAAGGCCACATTCACATTTAGGAGTTTAACGCCAACTATTGTATAAAAAAATTGTCAGTAAAAAGTTTGCAGATTATCAGTTAAAAAAAATTATTGGGTTGAAAAATCTTCTTGACTGCAGCAATGGTTTCACACCATGCTGTCTCTACCCCAGGAGTCCCCTATTCTCCCCCACACCTTGATGCCCCTGACAGCACCATGCTCCCCCCCTCAACTTTAGCCATGTTTGCCCCCCAGTCCCAGCATGGACCCCTCAAAAAGGACTGCTGTCTGCCTGCCTGTGACCCAGCAGTGTTATAGGCAAGCAACAAGACGTAGCAGCAGCACATAGCAGGGTGGGGGCGTTTGCAGGCTTCAGGCTACAAAGCCCTGAGAGAATGTTCTCTGCAGGCTGCAGGATTTCTGCTCTGCTCTGTCTGTCCTTCAGAGCTTGCCTCCAACTTTTTTATCACCAGGGATCTTTAATCAAACTCCCAGATGCTTAGTTTTTATGGGTGGCTCCATTTTTTAATGCATTTTACAGACAAGCATTTTTCGTCTTGCTTTTTGAAAACAGTTGGCAATCCTGATTATCTTTAACCTCTGTATCTGTTCTCCAGCTATAAAATTGAGAAGATAGCCTCCCACATATGTGTTCTGTTAGGATTCAATTGGTGTTTTGTAATATACTTAGATAATCTTGGATGGAAGTTCCTACAGTAAAGCAAAATCATAATTCAATGTTATTGAATTGACAAATATTTATAAATTATGTTGCTTTCAATATGAAAAATAACTCCATTCCAAAAGAACTCTGTGCAGTGTTCTAGGCATCACAGACATACACTTTAAAATTACAACACACGCATCAACAGTAGAATAGTTTTCAATGGCACACTATATCTTATAATCAGTCCACAAGCTAAAATTACAGAAAGCAACCCCCCTGCACACATTGCCATCAGATAAATCTCCTACCTTTATCTGCCATACTGCTCTGCCAGTGCCTGCTTAAATGGGTGGGCTTTCAACGTACAGGTTTGCTGGGTAAAAAACTGTGGAGGGGAGAGGGGAAGGTTTTTTCTCTATTAAAAGCCTAGAAGTGCTTAATTTTGCATGTAAAATATCTAAAGCATTTAGGGTTTTTAATATAAATAAAACATTTCTCTTCTCCCTTCCTCTGTCTGTTCTCTCAGTTTTTAAATCTGATTTACCTTAAAACTTTTAACTGAGATTTTAAGTGTGACATTTGTATAATATCAACTGATAGAATTGATGCAGGTTTCAGAAATCCTCTTCTCATTGCAAGATTGGGATAGTCTTTAGATACAAGTGTCTCACTCGGCTACTAAATCACACTTTTACTTTACCATGGAAGGACAAAGCGTGAAGGATAAAAGGAAATAAAGAATACCAGGACAACCAAAAAAGCAGCAAGAGGGAAGGGGAACAGTGACATTTGTAGTTTCATAAATTTAGCTCTATAACCAGGATAAAGACTGTGATATCTTTTGCAATTCTTCTGTGTTACTGTTTCCTTGGTAAATAAATCTCTTAATACAGAAATGTGTATGAATGCCTAAGACTGATTTAAAAAAAATGGAGGGGACAATACCTTTCTCTAATGGCTTAAGTTCTTAACTTCTATCACTTTTTTTTTCCTCCTTTGGCAATCTTGTTCACAGTTTCTCCCTTTAAACGTATTTAATTTAATCAAAGGTTTCTTCTCAGACACCAGCTACCCATGTGACACTTTAAGTATGTTCATGGATATTAAAGACTTTGATATCAATCAAATAATTCTGATACAATGATTTTTAGATATAATGAAACAGCAACTGTTTCAGTTGGCTGAAAACTGCTGGTTTCAGTTAAAAAAAACACTTTTTGTGATTGTGCTATAAAATTTATGACTGGCTTAAAATAGAAGTAAGTATAACTTCCCAACCAGACTCAGTGTAGAGTACACTATTATTTGGTAACAACAAGAGACTCTAAATGACTTGAGGCTTGCAGGTTGTCTATTGAACAGGGACTTATCCAAAGTAATACATTTTTTGTTTTGTTTTTGAAGGGAACAGCTTGAAGTTTAAATGTTTAATCTTAGTTTATTAGCTGTAACTGAAGAATTATAAATAAAAGTGTATCTGCTAGAGTTGTCTAAATAGAGGGTAAGACCAGAGGTTGGCAACCTGAGGCCATTTTATCTGGCCCACTGAGCCAGGAAACTTCTATGGTGTTTTGGTGACAGGGCTTCACCCGAGCAGCAAGGATAAATGGCTGTGTTGGTCGGGAAGGAACAGCTGCACAGATTCAGCTCCAGTGGTGACAGCGCGGGTCGCTTCCAACCCAGCCCACACTCGGAGCAAGCTAAGCTCCGTTAAAGGGCCCCTGCTGTAAAATGTTGCCAACCCCTGCATAAGATGATAGAAATCATTCAGAAAAGTCAGTTGCCTTCTGGAGAGGTAACACAAATTAGGATGAAAAGGTTTGGTGTCTAATTTCTTTCACTTGAAGAGTGAGGACAAGTTAGAGGTGTCATTCAAGGGAAGCATCTGAACAGCTTGTCTGACAGAAATGATACTTGTTCTTTATTAAAAAGACACCCACCTTTTAACAGTAACGTCTGTAGTTGCTTTGATGTTTCAAAATCCCTGATTGGTCCTGGATTTTCAAGTGGCGATGCTCAGAAGTACCTCTCTCTTCCCCCCCCATCTTCATTTATGTCGGATGCCTCAGTCATCTCTTCAGGTGTGGATTAGTTACCTGTGGCTTTAACTCCCGGATTGGATTATTGCAATATAGTCTAAAATAGTTGTGGCCAACCTTGGCAGGCATGCCATGAGTGTATCCCTGACCCCCTGTGAGTGCCATTCTAACCCTACCCCCTCCCATTTCCAGAGGCACCCCTGACAGTTTGAGCCCCAGGGTGATGGAGGTAAGGGGGCTCCAGCCTTGCAGAGGGAGTAGGGGCAACATGTTGCTGCAACAGAAGCATCACCACCAAGACCCAGGTTAATCCTTCCATGATCCTGCAACTGCCACAGTTTTATATGGAGAGCAAGGAGCCAAAGCCCTGAATTTTAGTGCTGGCTGCAGGGCAAGGAAAGGCTGACCCTGGCTCTTATCTGGCAGCAGCATCCTACCCCTGATCTGCTCCACATGGCTGAATCCCCACTCTGTTCCAGCACCTCCCTTTACAGAGCACCCAGAGCTTAGATGCCACACAAAGCAGTTGCCCAGGTGGCATGCATGCAGCAGGGTGGCCACCCCTCTCTAAGAAAAAGGTATCATTGCAGAATAGTTGGAAGCAACAGCTAATTCAGAAAGAAACTCCACATATGATGAACCTAATTGCAGGAAGCGTGTTATACCTAGGCCACGTCCCCATGAGCAGGGGTGTGTAGTTGCCATGGGGGAAAAAAGCAACGGCATAAATTCATGCTTTTTGCCCTGGCACAGGCCCCTGCAAATGGGGTTAGCGTGGGGAAAAATACTCCAGGTGTGGGGTAGGGGAGGCTGAGTCCAGTACCTGGGCTGGCCCCAGCGGCCTTACCTGAGGTCCTGGGGGTGCAGCAGCTGTGATCTGGGTGCGTGGAGCCTGACCGGCAGCCAGAGCATGGCTCTGGCCAGCCAGACTCTAGCTTCGGGCAGCATACGCTGCCATGTGTGCCGCCTCACTTTTTTTTTTGACACTGGGATCTTGGCAGTGTCAAAAACCCCCTGCTGTGCTCCAAATCAGGAGCATGACAAATGCCTGCATGCGCGGTGTGTGTACTTCACCATGCCACAGATATGTCTGTGATGCTGTGAACCACATGTGCACACTCATCTGGACTTGCCCCTCTTGTCCAAAACTTGCACCAGTTTTCAGTTAATTTGCAGCTGCACATCTAGTTTTTGGTATTAATTTTTGAAGCCCTACTTTGCTTCGGATTCTGATTCTCTGTCCAGTCCTGGATTTGATCTCAATAGCTGAGATTTATTGTGAACTTTTCATAGCAATGCTTGGGTTTGGCTTCTTGGACCTTGGGTATTCATGGTGTAAGATATTTGGCTCTGAAATATATTTTCTCCGCTAGTCCACCAAAGCCAGAGGCTGTTAACAATCGTGTTGGGAAATGATTAACACTAATCTTTCTCATTCTTTTTACCTAAACAATAATAGGGGAAATATGTCAAGCTTACCTTGAAATCTGTTAATGGTTGAAGTGTGTCATGTTTTATCTCCAGCAAACATTGGGGGAGGTTCTAAAAATATAACAATAAAAGAGCAAAATACAATATTAAAATCAGGAAGGTATCTTTGTATAATATTTGCTTTCTCCCAAATAATTCATCCTTGAGTTAGGGGCTTGTGTAATCATCCTTGGATATATCAAGTGAAAATTTACTTTATGGAATATATGTAGCATAAGAAGAATCTACAGGTGTTACAGGGTGGAAACAGATATTGCCTTAGAAACAGATGTACAGACTCATGCCACAGTGTGGTCCTGACAAAAGGTATTATTAATGTGTGACTTTATTGCAGCGGATGTCTTTTTGCTTTTTGGCAGGGAGCATGGGTAGCCCATGGCTATGTGCACCCTCCAGCCACCCCAAGTAGGTGCTCCAGGTATTTGAGGGGTCCAATTCTGCATACCCCTGTCAGAATCATGCCCCCAAACCCTGAGAGTACCTGCCTGGCTTTTCTTGCTTACTGAGATGTGCCCCAGTGATATCCAGGACAGGCTTTGGTAAGTGGGAAAAGTCAAGGCATCCCCACTTACCGAGGTATGTCCTGGAGATCCCAGGCTGCATTTCAGTAAGCGGGGAAAGCCAGGCAGGCATTCCCAGGGCTTAAAAGGCTTAACCCTGCCCAGAAATTCCTAGGGTGTGCAGGACCAGGCCCCTGAAGCCCTAGGAGAACACATCACCCATTGTCCCATCGCATCAGTGGACAAAACAGCAGGCAACGTGTGAAGCAGCATAGCTGATCTGATTCATTTGGTGATATGTTTCTACCCATAGATTCTGTGAAATAGCTCTGCTTTACCACCTTCTGACCCTGAAAGTGATTAGAGAACCATACCTGGAACAAAAGGTTGTGGCCACAGTCCCTCTGCAGTACATTGATTCTTAAGTGCTGGAACAGCCCCTTTGAGTTATACACAATACAGCAAGGCCAGCAAAGCTTCCCTAAGCTATTTTCTGTACCACACTAAGGCAGAGCCTTTCAGATCTGACCACAGAGCCAGTAGTAGCCCTGGCACCATAGGTGGGAACAGCACTTTACAAAGAGAACAATAGGCATAGCTCTTGCACCCAGAACTCTGGATATTTGTCAGCTGGATTTGAAAATAACACAAATATTATCAATAATGTCTTTAATATTTAAAAGATACTTCTTGTAGAAACAAATTATTTGGAAATACGATGAAAAATACTTCTCCCCTGTAACTAAGTTTTAATTTTAGTTGCAGCTTCAGGATCTACAAGCCCTGCACATTTGTAGTATATCTTTATAAATACAAAATAAACAAATAAATACATATGTGCTCATGTCTTCACAGAAATCCTATTCAATGCCCATCAACATTGAGTTTCAGAGGAGGTATGCAACTATTGTTCTAGAACTGGAACAACTGAACAAGGACCTGAACAAAGTTCTGCATAAAGTTCAGCAATACTGTTATGAGGTAATATACTGCTTAATTCATAGTTAATTTGATGCTGCTGTTTAGACACACAAAAAACCTAAACACACAAAGAACCTAAACATATGGAAAAACTTCTTTTCCATACAGTAACCAAAATCTGGAACACGCTTCCAGCAGAGGTGGTGCAGTCACCATCCCTGGCAGTGTTCAAGAGGAGATGGGACAAGCACCTCGTTGAGCTTGTTTGAGCCCATTACCTCCTGCCCATGGCAGGGAACCGGACTTGATGATCTTACTGGTCCTTTCTGGTCCTTCTTTCTATGATTCTAGAAAAGTTCATGTTGAAAAGAGCCACTTACATTGGTCTCCAAAATATTTCTCTCCTCTCTTCTCCCCTGAGTGCCAGTAGTTTTTCTTGATGTCAGCAGCTTGATTTGTGTTAAATCTTTGTATAAATGGATTGATAAAATGATTGGGGCCTGACTTAATTTGCTATCTACTTGTAAAACTCCCAGCGAGGCTGACTGCATTTCACACTCACAACTACTATCAGGCCCTAACCAGTATTTTCTTCTGTTATATCTATGCAGCTTGCTCCAGACCAAGGCCTTCAGCCTGCAGATCAGCCAACAGATCTGAGACGCAGATGTGAAGAAGAGGCTCAGGAGATAGTCCGGCAAGCAAACTCATCATCAACAGGACATCTTTGTGTTGAAAATGAAAACCTTACTGAACTGATTGCTAGGCTTACAGCAATATTATTGCAAATTAAGGTAAATTGTTTATTTTTAAAAGTTTTTTTTCACACAAAACACACAATTCTACAGTCCCAGTTATACTTGGAGCATCAATGAAATGTCTCTATGTGCTGCATTAAGTCTGAACATTAATTATATTTGCACAGATTTTTATAATTGTATAGCATAACTATAAGTTAAATTCAAAACGTTGCTTTTGGCTTTTCTTGCAGTGTCTAGCAGAAGGAGGTGACCTGAATTCCTTTGAATTTAAATCACTTACAGATTCATTAAATGACATCAAGAATTCAATAGATTCTTCCAATATCAGGTATTCTAATTAACTTTTAATAACATATAGGTATTTCATTTCTCCTTGCACTTCCCAGGATTACTGACTCTTCTTCAGAGCTCAAATGTTTGTTTATTTATATAATTAAGGGCTCAATCTGCAAGAAAGATACTTATCTTCTGTAACAGGAATGTAAAATATGCAAGGCTTCTACTTGAATCTAGAAGCAAAGTGATCTGATAATACATATATGTAAGTGTTAGTATTTTAATCCAATATCATAGGCATTTGAAAAATTAAGTGGCAAAGCAAATTCTGTCTTGAATTAGACAAATAATCATTAATATGTGTAAGTATTTTACAAAAATTTAAATTTCTGAAGAAAACACTGTACAATGGCTGCTTCCTTTTTATTATTTTCCCTTTTCCTGCTCTTTGTAAAACTTATCCAAGACCAGAATTGCAAATTGCAGTTTGCAGTAGATATAAAAATGTAGGACTTTCCTTCTACTTCAATATACGTAGTTCACTATAATAAGTCTATTACAATAATTTATTTTCATCACTTTCATCTTACGAAACGCATGCATTACCACCCAGAAATAGGAACATCCTGGCTTCATTGAGCTATATACTGTAGATAATGCTTTTGCTCCTGCTCATAAACTAACGCAACTTGATAGAGGTAGATTGCTGTCTGGCATATTAGTCTTTATGAACTGTTACACTGCTTCCTGCATTCATATCTTGACTTGAAAACAGCGGACTGTTGTTAAAGTAATGTTCAGATGTGATCAGTTTCATAAGTTGACTCTTGAAATACAGATTTTAACCATTCTTTCTTTTCTTTAGTTGTTTTCAGAATAACGTTGAGATCCATGTTGCACATATTCAAAGTGGCCTAAGCCAAATGGGAAATTTACATGCCTTTGCAGCTAATAACACCAACAGAGACTGAAAAAAAAAGTTTCAAGTGCACAGCATGTTGTTTTGGAAAGTCTTCTTCCTTTATATAGGCTTCACCAAATATCTGAACTGCCACAAGATAAGGGAAAAGAAAACTTCTAAAAAGAACACTTTTAGTTATATTGTACTGCTTCTTAAGAAACCAGCATTACTGACCAGCGTTGCATTAGATTTTTACCATTTGTTATGCACATACAGTAGTTTTGCTAATGAATAACCTCTTAGTAAATTTATTGCATTCATCTGAAAATGTATGGATATGCTTTCATATAATTTCAACTAAGAATATTGGAACTTCATTTTAAAAAGCTTGGATAAATTCTGCCCAGCCAGTATTGACAGGCTGGAGACAATGAAGAGGAAGTGGTATAAATCAGTGGCTGTGTGGCAGTTCTTTGTTCTTGAAAGTTAAGAGCTGTAGTACCTGTGGTTTACCATCTCAGACTTCAGTCTACAAATAATGTAGCTATAAGCCATTACGTGTATACCTGCTGTTGGGAAGCAGCAGCAAATGTGGCCAGAAAATAGGTGCTAGGGAATAGATATATAGGTGGTGTAGACTTGAGGACATGGGGCAGGTCTATAGATGGGTAATTCTCTCTCTCAAATGTTTAATTTATCATAACTTATATAAAATATCTAATGAAGGAATAGAAAAACATAACTGTTATCCTCCCAGAAACAAACTTGTTATGGCTTTTTCCTATCATACCGGATAAAAAGTGTTGCAGGTGGTGATTTTTTTTTTTTTTTTTAACAGATGAACAGTAAACACATCATTTCCCCACTTTTTTTTCTTTTGTTTGCACAATTTTTAAATTAGAAACTTGGTTATCCAACATATTATAAATAAAAAAAATTTTATAACTAAAGATAACCAGTGGAGTGTACAGCAAAAATAAATAAATAAAACCTGCCTAGGAATAAATCCAGGAATGTTAATCTTGTAAAAAGTATGTATTGGATTGTTTGTTTAATATAGAGTCCTGTAAAGCTTCAGTGTAATAAATTGTTTCCAGATTTGAATTTTCAGAGATAGCTGTAGAATGTTTTTGATTGTTTTAGATGCCTCATAAAATGAGGTATTTTATATGTTAATGTATAAAGAATATGTAAACATGATTATTTTCAATTTTTAAATTTTGTATAGTTTAAAAATGCTTCTGTATTCTGTGTTGGTATTGTGCCACTGCAAAGATTTAGTGCAGAGTTTATATTTAGCTAAATTTGTTCTGTTAATTAAGAAATGCATAAATCTTTTTTCTCAATGAAATTTGTAATTTTAAATAAACCGATCCATGAGAGTTGATATATTTTACAAAACTGCAAGCTTCTGAACATAAAAACAGGTTCATTTTCACGTGAAAAGAAAATATGTACATTTTATTTATGAAAATGCAGCATTATGGCCTGCTGAGCAAGCTAAATAACCATTTTGGGAGATTCAGAAATCCCTAAAGAAAAGTGACTGAGTAGTCCTAAATGGTAATTCTGTTAAAGCATGTATGGAAATGTCAAAATGCAAACCTAATTCCTCATTTTATGAGATTTTACTCATAAGATATGGCTACATTTCTTCTTCCTACCTCAGGTCACCATCATTTTGTCCTTTCTCCCTCCTATCTGATAGAGGACAAATGTCATTTGCTAACCCTGTCAGCATGTTTCTTTGATTAAACAAAGGGATTGCTAGAGCCCAAAATAAACCATGCAGTCTCCAACTGGTTCGTGGCCCCAGCTGAAGTCAACAGGACTGCTTGAATGCTTTACTGGATACTAATATAGTAACACTGAGCAGGCAGCCAAGCAGACCAGATCTATACTGTCTGTATACAGTATTTACCCAAATCCAAGATTACTTTGAATTTAAGACAACGCCTCCCCCCACCCCCATAATTCTGTACAAAGAAATTATGTTTGTTAATTTTCCATGCATAAAATCTATTAGGGCCGGGGTTTTCAACCTTTAAGGAGCATACCCCTTTTGGTGGCAGCGACTGGATACGAAGTGGAGGAGGCGGGGAGGGGAGGTGACAGCAGCCAGACATCGGGGGGGGCTTGCACACGGCGGGGGCATTGCGGGGTGGTGGATGTCATCCCTGCCTGCCTGTGTATACCCCCTAGCACCTTTCCAAATATCCCCAGGGGTATGCGTACCCCTAGTTGACAACCCCTGTATTAGGGAGTCATCTTACATTTTCCCCATCACCATTGCTGCAGTGGGGAAAGTAGCAGCACAGAAAGCAATGGCAAGGTGGAGGGGGGAGATGAAGGTCAGACTGCTTGTTCCCCTCCCACTGGCTGTACCCCCTCTTTCACCTGCCATCCCTGCCACCTACCCCCCTTGCACCACACGGTCTCTCTGGTGCCCTCGCCCCACCATACCACATGGTCTCTCCTATGCTTTCCCACCATGTGCCCCCTCCCCCACTATAAAAGCCACAGTGAGCCACCCTAGCCTTGGCCAGGCAGCATTGGTGATGGCAGTAGCAGCTTCAGCCCTGGCTCTGATGCTCAAATCCAAGATGCGGTCCCCCCACTATAGTAAATAGGGGGAGGAATTTCATCTTGGATTTGAGTAATAAGCATATTCATATCCTACATAGAAGGATTATTTCATCAAAACACCACAGTCTTGAGCTTGGCTACTACCTTGAGGGTAACATTATGCCTATCACTTTTAACATCTAACTATCTTCTTGTAAATGCACTTCCATAAGAGAGGCATCCTGGGATGAGATGGTCTTCATCTCTCTTCTAAAGTGTTCTCTTGCAGGTTGGCTGATCTCCGAAGGGCTTTAAAATAGGTTTGTCAGGTGACGGAGTAGCAGAGGATAAGGAGAATCTAGGATCAGCAAGCCACAAGCAATGCATTGGATCAGTCCAGGTAAGCACTAAGGGGCCCAATAGACATCAGGACAGGGGGTACCAAGTGCACCCATTGTGGGGCTTAAATGTCTGTACACTAATGCTAGGAGCATGGGGAAGAAGCAGGAGGAACTTGCACTCCTGCTTGCAAGCAACAACTTTGACCTGGTTGGATTAACTGAAACCTGGTGGGACCCTGCTCATGATTGGGCAGTAGGCATAGAGGGTTACAGGTTGTACAGACAGGATAGAGTGGGGAGAAGATGGGGAGGGAGGTGTTTCTCTCTGTGATAAGGAACAATATACATCCTCTATAATCAAGATGGGATCAGAGGTGGGCCAAACCGAGGTACTGTGTCAGGATACAAGGAGGTCATGGGGAAAGGGACTTGGTAGTGGGGGCCTGCTATAGACCACCACACCAGGAGGATGAGCTAGATCTGGAATTCTCCAGACAGCTCTCAGAGGCCGTACAGTCAAGAGATATGGTTGTCATGGGTGACCTAAACTATCCTGACATCTGCTGGGAGGAGCAGTTGGCCAAATCTAACCACTCACATAGGTTCTTAACCTGCATACAGGACCTCCACCTAACGCAGGGGGTATACAGTCCCACTAGAGGAAATGCCTTGCTGGACTTGGTGTTAGCTACAAGGGATGACCTAGTGGGGAATCTGCAGGTACAAGGTAAGCTAGGGGATAGTGACCATCAATTGATTGAATTCACTATCCAGCGAAGGGTGGGTAAACTAACCAGCAGGGGTAGACTTCAGAAAGGCTAACTTCAGTGTGCTCAGATTAGTTAGCAAGCGATTAAAGCTCAAGAGCATTGGTGAAATGGGGTTCCTGGAAGGGTGGTCATTCCTCAAAGAAGCAATTCTACAGGCGCAGGAGGAGACAATCCCATTGCACATAAAAGGGGGCAAGAAACCATCTTGGCTGAACAGGGAGGTCCAGGAAAGCCTAAGGGCAAAGAAAGAGGTATACAGGATGGGGAAACAAGGTGTAGCTACCAAGGAGGACTATGCCTCCCTGGCTCGTGCTTGCAGGGAATCAGGAAAGCCAAAGCAGGATTAGAATTTACGCTGGCAATAAAAATTAAGAACAGCAAAAAGTCCTTCTTCAGGTATATAGGGAGCAAAAGGAAGGCACAGGGTAGCATAGGACCCCTACAGGACAAACTAGGGCAATTGGTGACAGAGTGGGAACAAAGCTGAGCTCTTCAATGAGTTCTTTGCATCTGTATTCCTAGACACAAACCAAGACAAATCTCCCAATTGGATCATAGATAGACACAGGAGGGACACCAGCACACCCACTGTTAGCACAGACTTAGTGAAGGGGCACTTGGAGGGGCTGGATGTGTTCAAATCAGCGGGCCCGGATGAACTTCATCCAAGGGTGCCAAAGGAATTGGCCAGTGTCATAGCAGAGCCGCTGGCACTCACGGTGCTCCAATCAGGTCCCAGAGGACTGGAAAAGGGCCAGTGTGGTTCCTATTTTCAAGAAGGGGAGGAAGGACGAACCAGGAAACTATAGGCCAGTTAGTCTCACCTCTATCCCTGGAAAAGCTCTGGAAAAAATCATTAAGAAGCACATTTGTGGGAGCCCAGCAGGGGAAATAATGGTGAAAGGAAATCAGCATGGATCCTGCCTGACTAACCTTGTTTCTTTTTATGACCAGGTCACAAAATACTTAGACGCAGGAGTTGAGGTAGATGTCATCTACCTAGACTTTTAGAAGGCCTTCAGTACAGTATCTCATTCTGTTCTCATAAATAAACTGACAGGCTGTGGAGTAGATAATTACACAGTCAGGTGGGTGGTAAATTGGCTTAGGGGTTGCACCCAGAAAGTGGTGGTGGACGGGTCAATATCAACCTAGAAAGATGTGGGCAGTGGAGTCCCGTAAGGCTCGGTCCTTGAACCGGTGCTATTCAATGTCTTCATCAGTGACTTGGATGAAGGTGTGGAGAGCACCCTATCCAGGTTTGCAGATGATACCAAATTATGGGGTGAAGTTAACACGCTAGAGGGTAGGGAACGGATCCAGGTGGATCTGGACAGGTTGGAAGAATGAGCAGAACGAAATAGGGTGCAGTTCAACAAAGACAAGTGCAAAGTGCTGCACCTGGGAAAAAAGAACCACCAATACGCAGGCTGTGGGGTGACCTTCTCAGCAGCACAGCAGCGAAAAGGGATCTTGGAGTCATAGTTGACTCCAAGATGAACATGAGTTGTCAATGTGACGAAGTGATCAACAAGGCTAACCACACTTTAGCATGCATTAGAAGATGCACGATGAACAAGTCCAGGGAGGTGATGCTTCCCCTCTATATGGCACTGTTCAGGCCGCAGTTGGAGTACTGGGTCCAGTTTTGGGTGCCGCACTTCAAGAGGGATGCGGAGAATCTTGAGAGGGTTCAGAGGAGGGCCACTCATATGGCCAGAGGCCTGCAGGCAAGGTCCTACGAGGAGAGACTGAGGGACCTAGATCTCTTCAGCCTTTGCAAGAGAAGGCTGAGAGGTGATCTTGTGGCTGGCTACAAAGTCATCAGGGGAGGGCAGCAGGGAATAGGAAATGCTCTATTTACTAGGAGTAACTAGGAACAATGGCCACAAATTGATGGAGAGCAGATTTAGGTTGGACATTAGAAAGAGCTGCTCCACAGTAAGGGTTGTCAGAATCTGGATGGCCTTCCAAGGAGGTGGTGCTCTTCCCTACCTTGGGGGTCTTCAAGAGGAGACTGGACAAGCACCTAGCTGGGGTCATCTGACCCCAGCCCTCTTTCCTGCTCAGGGCAGGGGGTTGGACTCAATGACCTATTGAGGACCCTTCCGGCCCTAACATTTATGAATCTATGAATGCTCTTATAGAGAAAATACATGTTGCCAATTGAGCAAGTTGTTGCTGCTGTTGTTGTATTAAGAACTCCTTTGGGGTGGTGTACTATATTTGCGATAACAGAAAGAGCATACAATGTGACTTATAAAAGTTACATGTGCACCTTAATTTGAGGGTAGATCAATACATGTGTTTTATGTGAGCATGTATACCTTTTCTATGTTTCTCTCCAAAAAGGTGGTAATAGTTCTTGTCTTGATTACTGTCTTGGGTAAGAGTTAAATGTGCAACTAAACAGATATTCTAAAATCTACAGGCAGTAACAATGCTGATGCCCCTTCCCTCTGCAGTTTGGAAGAGGTCCAGCATTGGAGGCAGTTTGGGACCTATGCCTCACTTCTCAGTTTCCACCCCTGGAAGTTTTTGTAACAGTGCAACAAGTTAATGGCTTGGTTTCTCCCAACCAGTTTGCTTTGACACTTTTTTCAGGCAGTAAGAAGGCAGGGCAGGGTGACACTTTAGAGAGTAACTGGTTCAGAGGCATGAGCTTTCACAGGCAACAGCAACCTATTCGTCAGTTAATCACTGAGATGCCACACTAGGTATTTCATTAGTAGTGGTCTGTCAAGTTTTTTTCAATTCTTGCTCTTTCCCCTTATTCTTCTGAAAACTGCCAGAGCTTTGAGGCAGCCCTCTGCACCCTCTTTACTAGGGTCTTTCTACCCTCCAGCAAAACAGCTCTGAAAGCATGAAATTGAGTCAAGGCAACTGAGCCTATGCACGCTTTCCTTCATGAGTTTTATATTATTGTTACAAGACTGACCAAACACAAGAGGAAGGAGGTCTCAAAAGTAAAGGAATGTCTTTAAACAGCTTTTCCACCTTTCCTCTTCAGTGGAGACACTTCATTAGGTTCTGAATTGGAACTGGAAGTTAAAAGTAAATGTTACATTGAAAGACACAGTGTACACATAGGCTGATAACAGCATTTGCCTCAAGATGATCTTTTAGTTGAAACGACTTCAGTTCAAGAGCCAAAGGTCACCCAACAAAGTGCACAGTTTTGAAAGCATTTGCTGCAGCCAAGCAGACCTTAGCAACAGGAGTTAATTTAGTAGAAAGAACAAATAATAACCTTTCCAATTCTGCACAGTTAAGTCTCTTTGAGTTGCTATTTTAAGTAAGTACATCATGTAGGTGTTCAAACTATGATTGTGGGTTCTGTTATGCTGAGATTACCTGCTGATGCTTTGGCCTTGGCTGTCCCTTGGAGATGTTCTGCTGGGAGAGTCCATCTTGTCTGGAAGCCTCCTGAGCTTTTCAAAATTGATTCCCTCACCTTTGGCAATGCACAGATGCTCTCTTTGGGATATTGCTCTTCCCCTCTGATTTGTTGGGCACACAAGGCTGAGACTAGAAATGGGGAAGAGTAAGACTATCTTACACAGGTTTTGCAGATTTAACTATATTGACTTAGAAACTGAAGTATTTGCAGCCTCCATTGTGGATGCAGTTATTCCAGTAGAAAATTCTTACCAGCATAGTACATTTCCTCAACAGTAAGTGGTTCTACCAGTTGAAAAGTACGTAAGTCTATACACAGGTTTTGTTTGTTTTTCTATTTACCAATTTAGGAATATCAAATTCGTATGAAAATTGTCTACGTACCAGACCCAGCTAATGATAAATCAGCCAAGTCATTCATGATGCCAAAAAAATCATTCCCAATATTGTGAAACTTTATATGACAATTCCTGTGTTTTTCTTGCATGCTATAGACTAGTAATAACTAACCGTGTAAACATTCAGATTATTGTCATTGGACAGTTGAGTTAACAACTCTATCAAAGTTTTATCAATATAAATAGCTCTCACCTAGAGTTGGTGTTTCAAGTCTTCTGATACTCTGCTGCCTTAGTTTATATTAAATTCACATTTAGAAAAGGAACTTAAATCATGAGTGCTAAAGACAGATTCTGAAAAAACAAAAAGCACATCACTCTTCTGTCTCACTGAACCTCTGTATTTTAAACCCCCAATAGTACATGTACAGCTATTTCAGGTAACAAACTAAAGATTAATTAATTTTTTTTGCTATTGGTAAGGAAATTTGAGTGAAAACCAATTACTTTGATTTGTTTACATCAATGGTTCTCAACTTTTTTAAACTCAAGGCACCCCTCGAAAAGAAATAAAAGGCCAGCTATTAGCTTTCACTCATTTCTTGACTACAGAAAAATAATAGAGCAATTTTTCTGTTGCAAAGAACTCAGACCATGACAGGTCAGAACAGTTGTGATGCTATGGATTCCTACTTGAAATGTCTTGGTTTATCCTGTGAACTGTGATTAGGTGTCTACACACCCAACAGGGCTCATGTTGTGTAGCACCCCATGGAAGAGGGTCTGTGGCACCCCGATTCAGAATCACTGGCTTAGGTGCATGATTCTTTCTTTAGGTGCAAGAGGTCCTGGGCTGCAGATGCATGACACATCCTCATTGTAAATGCATGGGTTGTGTTGGTCTCATTTGATCCACAAGACCAAGATGTTGATCCCAAAACAATCCCTCTTGTTACAATTTAAACCTTGTTTCATTTTGGAAATCATTTTCTTGGTGAGAGGTTGAGATAAGAGGTCCTTGTGAAAAGAAAAAGGTTCAACACAGGAAATTTGTCAGTAACATCTTCCTCTATGAAGACATCCAGTAGTAAGTAGATGTTCCAAGTGGTGACTACCAAGTAGTTCTCAGACTTAAGAGGGGGTTACATTATGAGCAGAGATCCTGGTTTTCTGTTTTAAAAAAATCCAAAAATTGAAATTTTTCCATGGTTAAAAATGAAACATCAACTATAGGTATCAGTTGAACACCATGCTTTTTTATTGGTATATTTACAATTATGAAGCAATTTGGAAACCTGCCAGTGCCTCAGTCTTTATAAGATACAATCTAAATACCTTTATATTTTGGTGTTTTTGTTTTTATCATGGGAAAAGTCAGAGCTCTTCCTGCCCTCTTTGCTCACCAGGATGTTGGTCCAGAGGTAGCTGTCCCTCCACTGCTTTGTGGTGCTAAGCAGCCCTGATAGGCCGGTGCCCTACCCCTGCTATTGCCTCTCACTCCCAACCCATAGCCCCCTACCCCCACCCCCCAAGCCTTGCTGGTGCCCCACCCCTGACCCACAGGCCTCTGGTCCTGCCAGTGCCCCTCATTCCTGACCCACAGTCCCCCACCCCCAGCACTGCCAGTGCTCACCAGCCCCCCAGTGTATGAGGCAGTGTGTTGGGCAGGGGTTGTGTGGGCAGTCAATGCCATAGGCAGTGCATTAGGGGGTGGGGCATGTGTCCCCCCCCCACAAATTTCTGTGCTCACAGCAGACCAGGGGGCTACAGCCTGGCCAAACTGGCACCAGGCAGGAGGTGCCTCCAGGGCCCAGCATGCAGGACCGGGTGTGGGAGGGAGTGCAGCATTGCACCACCATGCCTGCCAAGGTGAGAGGGTGAGGGGCTACAACTCTGCACCGCCAAGAGCCCTGCACCTGCTGAGCCACTCAGGCCACCAAGGTGAAGCTTGGTTGTGCTGCCCCCACCTCTCCCCCACTGTTGCTGGGTGGGCAAGGGGTGCCTCACCTTAGCGCCTATGGTGGCATGGCGCTCCCAGCAGCAGTGGTGGCTGTACCAAGCCTCCCCACCCCGCTCTGCCCTTCTGCACCAGGTCCC
The DNA here is from genome assembly GCF_000455745.1 of Alligator sinensis. Lineage (NCBI taxonomy): Eukaryota > Metazoa > Chordata > Crocodylia > Alligatoridae > Alligator > Alligator sinensis. The sequence goes on from NW_005841862.1 coordinate 4,082,187, forward strand.
ACTTGATGGGCTGTGGAAGTGGCTCCTGCCCAGTGCTGGTCTGACCAGGCTACAGCCCTGTGCCCCGCTACGGGTGCAGAAATCTGGAGGGGGCACGTGCCTCCCACGCATCACCTATGCATGCCCCCCTCCCCATGCATCACCTATGCCTCCCTACCCCACAGACCTACCTGGAGGGAACTGCTGTCCACCATGCTGCATGGCCGTGTACACATGCATGTGGTCCCCTGCATCTGATCACCCTCCTCCCACTCTCCCCAGCCCCAAGCAGCCCCCTCCAGGCTGGAACTCTGACATCCTGCAAGGGGGAAGCTCAGTTTCCCAGAATTTTCTCCTTTAAAGGCAAAACTCCACATTTTTCCACAGGGAACAGAAAACCCAGACCCCTGATTATGAGGGATATATGTCTGTATTCTTACTGTAACATGTTCTGTTTTATCCTCGACTTGCTAACTTGTATCTGCTACATCCTACTTGTTATTGTGCAATGCTACATGGTATAATAGAAAAGGTAAGGAAATTCCTAGGGCTGTACTCACTGGAATCCAAGATGACTTTGTATTTAAGGCTATTCCCCAGTAATTAAGTTCTAGACATGGAAAATTTATAAAGTTATTATAGCTTCCATGTATAGCATCTAATCATTGGAGGGTTGACTTAAATTTGTTCTGTCCCAGTCCCATCTCCTGCAATGGGGCAAACAGTAAAAAAGGAGCAAGTTGGGGGGGCAGGTGACATGGAATTCAAGTGGCCTGCCCCCTGCACAGTAACTACAACCCCTCCTTGGTGCCTGCGCCTCCCCCTGCACATTGCTCCCTCC
>NW_005841862.1:4083037-4085514 GCF_000455745.1 Alligator sinensis
CCCTCTTGTGGCTGTAGCCCAGGACAGAGTCTATCCAGCCCCCACCCAATCCCACAACAGTTGTAATGGGGGTGGCAGTTCTGGCCACAGTCTGGGTTGAAGCTGGAGCTACCAGCGCTGCTGAGTGACTAGGCAGACTAGAGCAGGGTTACAGCCAGAGTATGGGACGTGTGGGGAAAGGGGGGCAGCAGCTCTAACTCCAAGCACAGGTTGGGGCAGAGTTGGAGCTGCAGCAATCGCCTGCTCCCCTATCTGTACTCAAATCCAAGAGAAGGGACTTAAATTTCCCTGCATCCCTCTCCCCCTCCCCCCAACATTGAATGGGGGGATAGGACCTTGTGCTGAATTTGAGTAAATATGGTCATTTCCATCATTCTAACTTTACCTGCATCCCCTCATAACAGCCGTTTCCCTGAACCATGGACAGAAACTGCAACCAGGAATTCAAAGCACCGGTCTATTCTGCACTGTACATGACAGTGGTAGTCTATCTCCATCATTAGAAGCATGTGAGAAGACACCACACAACACAGTTTAAAATTAAGCAAGACAGTAACAAAATATGTATTTATTTTTCTCTCTAGAAAAGTGTCAGTCTTCCCTCTCCAGAGATATAAAAAGTAGTCCATTTTAATTACAAAAAACTTCATACAAAAAACCCCAACACCATATCCAAATACAAATGCAGTAACCAGCTCTTCCTACAGTCTCTGCTAAATCAGCTAAAATAACACCCTATCATCAAGGTCTTTACTTAAGAGAAATAAATAGGTAAAAATATGTAGTAGTTACTATTGCACTTTGAAATGTCATTCACAGAAAGTAGTTTTGAATGTCACTGTGATCTTCTGTTTCTTAGTCTTTGCTGTGCTCAATTAGTTCTTATGCAAGTTTTTGAGAGGATAAGGAAGAGAATTACCTAGTATTCTGAAACTTCCTAAACTCTGGATGTCCATATTGGCACAACAGACATTAACCATCAAAATAAGTCTAGCATTTGTGCATGTTGAACAAAAAGTCTGAACTTCATCTAATGACAAAAGAAATGGGAAAAAAAGAATAAAAGAATTGCACATTTCAATACTACTTGTATTTCTCCCACCCTGGAACCCCCTTAGTTACCCATTTAATTATAAAATTCAGTCTCCACATTCATCTACAGGCCATGTAGTGCAATTGTAAAAAAAAAAACAAACACCTTTTGAATGCTGCTATTGCAGAGGTACTTATTTGGAAAGCTTTCGGTGGCTCTTGATTTCTTCCATCAAGCATCCTGAGGAGCGTGGAGAGGAAGAAGGCTGTCTGCCCCAATTTGGGACAGAGAAGTTTTTAAATGTTGAGGTTTTGAAGGCAGACACTTGACTAGCTGCTAGAAGCCTTTGTGAGCAAAGAATCCAGAGAGACCCAAGCGGTGCTAACTTTCTTTAGACTGAAAACAGAGAAACATTGACTGTCCCAGGGAAAGTGTTACCTGGGTACTTCACAGGTACATGGGGTGGGACAACGGGTGTGTACCTGTGTAGCAAAGAAGCCGTCTTGTTATGACTAGTCCAGAATAGCACCTAAATGAAAAAAAGAGGTAGGCCAGCCCTTTACACAATATGTTTAAATGGCAATGAACCTGAATTAGCCAGGCTGTTTGGAGGCTAAGCATGAACTGGGATACTTAGGGGGGCATCATGTGGGATCACAGCCTTGTCCCCTTGAAAACTCTCAGGTTTGCTCCTCAAATCCTTGTCAAACTGGTTGTCTGGGCTTAGGCCTGTGGTCCTGCCATGAAGGGCTTTGCGCTGGGGGGAGGGGTGCGTGGAAATACCACTGAGGCATCACTGTCTTCGCATGGAGGGTGGCATCACACACACACCCCACAGGTCTCTGGGATGGTGAAGAACTAGGGTTACCATATTTCCAGTTTCAAAAAAGTTCACCTGTCACGCTCATGGGGTAGAGGGAGGGGATATATGATTGTGAGGGGCAGTGATATACCAGTACCCCTGGCCCTGCTCATTCTGTTACCCCTCACTCCCAAGCCACAGCCCCCCAACCCTGCTGCTGCCCCTCACTCCCCACCTGCAGCCACCCCATCCCTGCTAGTGCCCCTCACTCCTGGCCCACAGGCCCCCTCCCCTCCCCTCACTTCCAAGACACAGCCCCCTGCTCCCTCCATCTCCCAGCCCTGCCAGTGGGCTGCTGTCTACAACCCAGCCCCCTTCACAAGGTGCAGTCTCCCACCCTGTGGTGGTCACTGTGATCAGATGCTGCTGCAAGAGGAAGAGAGAAAAAAGGCAGGTGCTAGGACCCTTGCATGTGCCTTCTCTGCTGTGGCTGAGAAACTAAAATGAACTGGGTAGATGCTAGGCCCCTCTGGACATCGATGGGGCGGGCGCGGGGGAACGCAGCTCCCTGCTGCAGCTGGGCAGTAGAACCACCTGGACGTGCGCACCTGTGGGGGGGGGGGGGGGGGGAGGGAAACTCCG
>NW_005841862.1:4086111-4101050 GCF_000455745.1 Alligator sinensis
TTTATACAGCCCAGGGGGCACCGGCTCTAGGGCTGAAGCCCCCGGCAGCAGAGCGCCCTCCCCTGCACCCACGGGGTCTCCTGCCCCCCAGTGGCGCTCAGAAGCGTTGCCAAGTGCACGAGAACGATCCCGTGGTTGCACCATCATTTCAACCCCTGCAGGGGTAGGATCAGTGATAGTAATAGGTCGTCTTTGAGGCAGCTCATCGATGCAGCAGATGCAAGACCCAAGTCATTCCCAGAGAGTCTTAATCCACTTCGGGGTTTGCTGCCAGCCCTTTCTTATGCCGGCTGGCCTCCAAATACAGAAATACTTCAACTTTGATGATGACCCAGTGCTCGCTCACTCGCTGCAGAGTTATAGGGCACATGGATGCAATGCAGCACCTGGCACTTTTAGAAGGGGAAAGGCTTGGCTCCATAAGCATCCCAGCTGTCCTCAGCAGGGTTTCCTTGGCTGCAGTATGGTGCCCCTCCATGATGGATTCTCCTGCCAATACTAAGCTGTATTTCCAAGCTTTATGCAACGTTCTTGTAGGATTGGGCACGTAAAGCCTCTGTCAGGTTTGCTAGAGCAAGCACAGCTTCGCCTTGCCATTCACTCCCTCTCTCAAGTATTCATCTGAGAGCGCATCTACACATTCAGATAATTTGAAGCAATGAACTCCAGTGCATGTCATGCCAGAGTTTTTATTGCTCCCAGGCACTGCATTTGAACGCGCTCCTTGGACCACAGCACGTTGAGATGAGTCAGAGCAACCCTGGCTGGCAAGGGGCCAAGGGAGTCGGCCTGCCAGCCCAAGGCTACTCCAACCCAACTCAGTGTGCTGTGAAGGGGCTGGCTGAGACATGAAGGTGCTTTCATGCCAGGCTAGCCAGCAGGCAGCCCCCCCGCCCCGCCACTGAAACAGCCTTGTGTCCTAGAGCCAGCCCCATCAGCGTCTACACGTGCATTGCTGTGCAGTAAATAACTACACAGTAGGATAGTACTTGTATTTACAGGTACTATTCTACCTATGGCAAAGTTTATTAGTTTAATAGGGCCTAACAGGGCCGCATGTGTAGATGCCAAGACTTTACGTGGAGCTAATTAGGCTGCTCCACAGTAAACATCTTGTGTAGACAAGCCCTGAAATTCTTTAGGCCAGGATATGAGGTTTGGGTGGTAGGGGTTTCTTCTCTCATGTTCCTTTGCTTTGGAGGCGGGGTGGGGGATATCTGACTCTCTTACTGAGAGCATCAATAATGCTGTAGCTTTGATGGTTGAGGCATTACAGAGGCAAGGATTTCTGGGGGTGATCTCCTTTATTGGACTTGCCTAGTTGGGGTAGAGTTAGACAAGCTTTTGAATGTAAGACCCAAGGACAAATGTCTTGCATTCAAACGCTTGTCCAAGTCTCCCAACTACATAGTTGGTCCAATCAAAGTTATCACCCTAACAAATACTTGCTTCTTGCATACTTGAGAGACGTCTTGCAATCAAAGAGATCTATTTTGCTTGTGCACTGCTTTGCTTATAGTGTATCAGTCAGTTGGACGTGGATTTAGAGCTTGCCAGTGATAGCAAAAAGAAACAGAACGAAAGCAGACACACAGAGCAGCTTAAAGATGTAAGTTAAATAAAGCTGGAAATTGCTAGAGGTTGAGGTTAATGTTAAGCACGGAGTAGTGACACACCTTCTAGTAAGGACACTCGCAAAAATCCCTTGTGTTGGCAGCTGCTGGGTGTAGTTCCCCGCACTTGTATAGAACAGGAGCACTTCAGTGGTACATGGTTCTCAGCTGGAGAGAACCTCATAATTTAATGCCAAAATATTGAAGATTGTTTCACAAGTCTGCACTGCTTGCCTAGTCAGACAAGCTATATATGACAGGTCAAAAGTCAGCCAGACACAATATAAAAACAGTTCATCAGCATCCTGCATTGAGGTACAATGTATTTCTGTGGTTACAGAAAAATGACCACTTCCTAAAGAAAGTTATTTACTTTTAATTTTAAGATTTAAAGCAATTAAATGAATATTACTAATAAAATGTTCATGTCGTGATGCTTGTAAAGTTGTAGGAATCTGGATACTTCCTCTATAAACCTTTAAGACTATAAGCTGACTGGAGTCCTGCTAGAACCAGGAAAGGGCGTTGAAATGTTTGACTGATTGTTGCATGGACTGGAGTTGTACTCCTCAGGAGACATCAGAGATGAGTAATCAGATATGAATGCAATATGAGGGGTTATATATTGATAGTGCCATAGTGAATGGTCTTGATGAACTCAGTGCAGTTAGGGAGCAATTCCTTTTACAAGTCATACTTACATACAAGTATGATTAAATTCTGTTTACACTTCTAAGAAACAAATTTTGCCTCTACTGTCACTAGCCTGTGCAGCCTTTTCCCCCACCCCCGCCCCTTTTTTTCTAACTGGTTTAGTGGGATTTAATTCAAACTTAAATTCAGGAGCAGACTAGACAACTGGGAAAAAGGTGCCCCAACAAGTGTGTTCCTGTGAGGAGCTATTCCAGCACAGTTAAATCATACCCTACCTTCTTCCAGAATAACTCTCTGTAGATGAGCCCTAATATGTCTGTAAATCATCTTCAAAGATGAAACAAGTCAGAGGAGTGTTAACTGGCTACTCAAAGGGTGGAGGGGACAAATTCTAACTCAGCAATGTCTCTGTAGAGGGAGGGGAGGGCTTAATGCCAACATCTAAAAGTTCCCTTGTCAAATGGGTATGGCTTACTAGCTTACTAACTGGGACTGGTGGTCCAGCACTGATGGCTTTCAGTTTAGGCTGCACTTGTTTCTTTCTCAGACTTCAAGAAGGGCACTTTGTGCTCAGAAGCTTGTCTAACATCTCTCCTGGTTGGTCCAGTAAAAGATAGCACAAAAAATCTTTGCTTCTTGCATACTTCCTGGACCATCACAGCTGTAATGACACTCCATTCCTTTTCTGGGTCAGATTCTCCATTAAGACAGACATTTCAATGTATATTGAAAGCAAAATCAGGAAAAGGCTAGTATTGGGAGATGATAGACCTATTTCCAGCCTATGGATTTAGAAATGGACTCAGCACTTTGATCTTTCAGCACTTCCATTATATATATTGTTACTTCTGTTATATCCTTAGGGCTAGAAGGATCCATTAGTTCTCATGCAAGTTAAGGTATCTTGATACCAAAAGGAGGGAGGACTGCCAGTAATTAGCTAGTAACAATTAATACACTTCCCTTACAAAATAAAACAACTGATGATTTTGGCAGGCTTGGGCACTTTAATTAGCAAATGTAACATAGTCTGTGTAGCCTATAGAGAGGGGAAGGAAAAAGTACTGTAATAGATAAGCCCTAATACCCTCTTGGTGTGCTGCATTTTGTAGTAGGAGAGGCCTGAACTTTCATAGAAGATTCATATGCTAGAGGGTATTCAATATGATAGTTTGGCATGCAGTCTCCAAATTAGGTCTCTAAATGCTGGAAGGGTATGCCCTGGAAGGGAAGAGGGGCAGGAAACAGATCAGTCTGGACAAGCCCTGTATAAATACTCTCCCCCTTCACATCTGTGCTCTGGTGTGTTATGTGATGTGTTATGTGAAGCAGCATGGCTGATAGCCTTGCTATAGTTAAGAATAATGCCCTATTTCCTTTATAAAACCTGGTTTTCAGACTTTAACATCAATCTTTAACATAAAACTCAGGAACTTGGGCCCCAATCCTGCAATGAGTTTTGCGTAAGCATTAGCTTCAGCCACATGAGCACATGGGCCTGTCCAAGGAGTTTGTTGCAGGTTTGGAGCTTTGATGGATGTGGCCAGATTAGAAGCAAACTCTTTTTTAAAAGATAGTTTTCAAAAGGCTGAAGATGTAATGTCCAGCTGGTGTCATCTCAGTAGCTGATGTAACCTGGGGGTAGGAGGTATTTAAACTCCTGTCCCCTGCTACCTGCTATTGTTCATCTTCCACTTTAAACCGTTATGTCACTGGGGCCATAATCTGGGGTCCCAATAACCAATGTATGTGGAGGGAGAGAAAAGAATACAAACTGATTCTCATTGCTTCACTCCAAAACTGTCTTGACTCCTATGAGCTCTTATGCCCAATACTGCTGGAAGGTGCAGGCAGGTAACTTTAGCTCCCACCACTCCAGCTGCTGTGGTCCACTCAAACCATTTTCTGTACAACTTCAGTGTCAAAGCTTGACAGAGAACAGCTGGGCTGTTGAAAGACGGGGCACTGCTGTTAACATTTTTGCACTGAAAAGGGGCTAATTCATTTCCTTTCTTCTTATGTTGTTTGTAATGTGTAGTTCATTTCAAAGACATCCCATAAGCAAACAGAATCCTTAACAAAAACTGCTGGAACAACACACACATTAGGAGAGGAGAACCACGGTTGTCTACAGTACTAAATGTGTGTGCGATGCCTGCGTTTCATTTCTTAGTGCTTGTCCAAGTGGTCCAAAGTGGATTTATTTTTACAGAAGTTCCCATTGCTAAAAAGGAATGTTGCAATTTTTTCCCCATCCACCATATTCTGTATAATTGGGTATAACTCAGGTTGAGGTAAATGGAGTTTATTCAGTTCACTGAATTAGAAATGTTGGTGGGGGCTAAGGCAAAATATTTTCACTATATTGTCTACTCAACATATAGAACAAATACAGTTTACTGGAAGAAGCAACGATAAACTTGCATGGACTGTGATAAACTTGCTTGGACTGGCTGGCAATACAGAGAAAAGTGCTCCCCTATAAAACACTACATTTCCATTACAGCACATAGGAACATCTCTAGGATAATGCACTAGAGCAGTGATTCTCAACCAGGCTGCTGCAGCACTGTTAGGCACACAAACATGATTCACAAGATAAATGCAGACATTTCGAATAGGAATTCATAGTGTTAAAAACATTCTGACCTATTGTGGACTTTCTAAGTTCTCTGCAACAGAAGAGTTGCTCTATTATTTTTCTGTAGTCCAAAAAACAAGTAAAAACTAAGGCTGCTTGCAGACATTAAAAAAAAAGAAGCAGTTTATTAGTGCTGGATTATGACATGCTGAGGCCCTAAACTATGTCCATCTTAAGAGGCCCCATACAATAAAAAGAATCCAATGTATGTATATTTTGTTATATTAGAATGAAAATGTCCATATTTAGAGGGTGATTTTCCCATATCTCCTTTATTTACCAACTGATTATTATAAAACTTGATATTGAGTAAGGTTTTCTTTTCTTATTTAGAGACCCCTCCTATTGTGAGGAACTAAGCTGTAGCTTAAGTAGCTTAAGCCTAAATCCAGCACTACACTTTATATTAAACTCCAAGTGCCCCTGTGCTGAGCCCAGCACATACACAGAAGAGGTGTCACATTAGTTGGACCCAGCTCACCCAACATCTGTATAGATCGGGTGCTTTAGTGGGGCTTTTTGGCACTTTTATCTAATAGCTGATTGACTCAGCTTTAGATAAAAGTGCCCAAAAGCCCTGATGAAGTGCTCAATCTATACAGATGCTGCAGAGTCAGGTTGAAGTAACACGCTGCTTCTCCCAGTAAACCAAGATTTGTTTGTTTTTTTAACATCTGCAAGCAGCCTAAGAGCTGTCACTTTTAAGGGGTGCTTTGAGTCTGTAGAGGGGTGTCTTGAGTCTAAAAAGGTTGAAGACCACTGTACTAAAATGTGATTGTGTAACTAAGTACTGTATTGTAGGCCTGTGGCAGTGTTCAGTGGCTTCTCTGATTGCACAGGAAATGGTAAGTGTTTTGATTGCTCTTTAAAACTCAATTGTGCTGGGAATCCTGGGTTAGGTACTCAGAAGTCATTGCAACTGTAAACACCTAACTGACTCCTGGGCAAAAAGTGCTGGGATCATTAATGTGATACAGCATGACTAGAGTGGATAGACTTAATCATCTGAGAGTAAGTCAGGGCAAAGCCATTGATTTAAATGGTTGAATTTTCCAGCCCAGTTCAGGCCATTTCGCTCTGAACAACTGGTACAATTTTAAACATTCCTTCTCTGCACTGAGTGGTATTACATAGCTAATGTTGACCTTGAGTAAATCACTTCCCTGCTCTGTGCCTCAGTTTTCCCACCTGTAAAATGGAGATAATGAGACTTGCCTCCTTTGTGAAGCATTTGGAGACCTGCTTTTGAAATTTGCTATATAAGAATTAGTTGGTATTCCTTTCATTCTAACTTTGTTTGACTTCTACTGCAATGACCAGGCTACATAAAAGCACAGTGACTTTGAGGCAAGAATTGAGTCTGGGGGACTCTAACTCCTGGCCCCACTGTTCAAAGCACGGGGCATTTATTTTCCTGCCCTATAGAATGCTAAGCAAACAGTGTTAGGCATGGTCCTACCCTGGCTTCATTTGAAAGGGATGCAGGTTGGAAAACAAGAAGGGGATTTATTATTCTAATCATAGTGCAGATTGATCAGAAAACAAGTTTTTAGCTGTCCCCTAAGAAAGCTGGACCTTCCAGCTGTCCTGCCTCTCTTATGAATCCTGTATCTGGGCAGAAGGTTGAATTTGATGACCCTTGAGAGTCCCTTTCAATCCTGTGATCCTTTGACTGTGGCATGCCTCCAGTAAGAAGACAGTCCCTTGTTTGTTTATTCTGTCATTTTTCTCTCATGCCAACTCCCCCATTGATGTCACATTTTGTGGCCTTTACCAAGTTTCATCATTGCCTGTCTCATCAATGCCTGAAGTGATACCTCCAAGATTTGTAAAGTGTCTCCTGCAGTGAAAAGAAGTGCTGGATCTGGATTCAGGAGTTTCTGGTCCCTTGATCAACTGAAGGTTCTGCATCCAGCTGTGCTCCTTCTGTGTGTGTGGCAGTGCCATAGTGGGAGGGGGGAAGCAGGGTAACCATCCCAGGCACCGAAGCAAAGGGGCACCAACAGGCACTGCCCAGCCAGGGCAGGGCGCAGGACAGAGCTGCAAATGGCTCATTTGGGGAGGAGCGGGGATGGGGGAAGGGCAGCTCCTGCCACTGCACACACTCCTGGGCAAGCATGGGGGGGGGGCATGTGCCCCTGGATCTGTGCGTGGGGAGAGGGTGGGCTGCCACTGTGGGCTTTATCCCAGGCACCCAACTTCATTGCTACAGCACTGGTGGGTGGGGTGTCTTAGGAGTCCCTAGTTGCCAGCCCCTGAACAGAATCGTACTAGTTAGAGATGAAAAATGTCCAGCTAGAGCAGCACTCTGCCCATTCATTATTGTTTCCTACAACATATTGTCCTATGTTCTGCCCTGCCTAATTTTAATATCTTCAGAAATTAAGCTTTCACTATCATTTGTGAGCCAAAAACTCACATCAGTGCAGTGTTAACCTGAGATAGCTATCAGGATGGAAAATTCTGGTGAAGACAAGCCACAGGTAGCTCTTAGCTGGATGTAGCTAGCTGGAGTTAACACAACTCTCCTGTCCCTAAAAAGAGGTTGACATCAACTAGCTACATTGAGGTAAAATCTATCTGCTTTATCTCCACTATAAATTTGTACTGACACAGATGTATCAAATTAGCTAGCTTGATGTAAAATACATCTTTTATTGTACTGACAACCTAAATGTAGGCTTCAGAAAGAAAGAGATTCTCTTTGTCAGTAGTGCTAACCCCAGACATTCAAAAATCATGATGCAGGTCTCAGAACAGCCAGCACTGCGTGTGGACAAAATAAAAAAAGGGCATTCGCTTTGTCTTTTGAAGCCTAAGGGAGCGCTCACTTCACACAGTGCTTTCAACATTTTCCTACAGTGATGAGAGCCCAAAACTTCGCTCTAAAAATAAAGAAAAAAGAAATGCCAGCTGAAATTTTGTAATCACTTGAATCCAGGAGGAAGGGTTTGAAGAAACACAAGATTTATGATCAGGCTGTGTCTTTACTGCCAACACAGGTGTGTTTTTACTTCATGCTAACCATAGCAGGTGAGCTGTTCCACTGTAAAATCCTACTGGAGACAAGGCACCAGACATAGCAGATAACAAATGTTTTGTACATACAGCTGATGGTCCAGAGCCTTGGACTCAACTCATCTATTAGGTGCTTGTGGCAGTAGCCGCTCACACAAGAGCCATTTACTGAGCCAGTACAGGCTCACCACAGCTCTTGGTTAGGCCACTTGGTTCCCCATTTCTTTATGCCACTTTTCCTTGCCTTCAAGCAGGTTGGAGTCTACAGTTGGAGTCTGCTGAGCAGAACAGCAAATTTTGCATTGGCATTCTATTGCAGGCAGGACCACGTATATCCAAAATGGCAAGATGGCAAGAGTCACTACTGCCAGAGAGGGCTGATGGAGGTCTCCTACAACTATCAGCCGCGGAGTTAACAGCTCTTTTTTTTGCGATGTCTTAGTTGGTCCAATAAAAGGTATCATCTCTGAACCAAGGGTTCTAGAGTTTTGCATTTCTTTTTGTCTCAGACCAACATGGCTACCAAATACATCTTTGAGATAGAGGAGGCAGTTCATACCTCTCAGTGATGGTTTCAGGATGTCTGCTAACTGGCAAGCCTCACCCTAGCTGCTACCTTCATATTCTGTGGTGAGGCTCCTCTGCTTCAGAACCACAAGGGCTAGAAATGTTGTTCATTTTAAAATAACGGCATACAAGTAACAGCATGACATTACCAGGAGATTTCAAGAACCAGGCTCTGTCCGTAGGCCTATAGTACTCATGCTTTAGTCTGTAGTGTGTATTGAAGGAATCTGATAACCCTCTATCAGTATCTGAAGTAGTAAACAGAATCATTTAGGGAGTTATACTGTAACTAGAAGTAATGGGATAGAAATGCAAAGGACGTTCTTAATTTTCATTTTCTATTTAAGCATTCAGCCCAAGGCCAGGCATAAACTTAATTTTGGTTGGTATAACAATAATAAGGGTTGCAACTTTTTATGGTATTTTTTATACTGATGGAGGCCATAAAGCAAATGCATTGTTACCTGTGTAAAAGTGTTTTTTCCTTCAATAGTTTATTTTATTTGGGGATCTGGTATAGGTTATATCAGCAAAATGTTTGAAGTATAGACTAGATCTAAGGCTATGGCTCCACTTCAAAAAAAGTCTCATTTAACCTGGTGCATTAGCTACCCCTCTGTAAAATCCTGATGGACACAGGCACTGCAGCTCCTTTTGCTGTGATGTGGCTAAACTCATTCTGCTGATTTTATTTGGATGAACAGCACTCTGGGTTTGCACTTCACTCTTTGATCTGTTCTGTATCCTCAAACAAGTCCCTTCTTCCCATGCTTCTCTATTGATAAAATAGAAGTAGATATTTTCTTGCCTTTATAAAATGCCTTGAGACCTGTAGATGCAAAGTACCTCATTAAAGCCAAGAATTCTTCCTTCTTGGAGCTAAAATCATGACATTAGAGCTTGATGGATACCAGTGTCACAATCTGTTCCCAGATACCAGCAGAAGGGACACTGCATTTATCTAGTTCTGCACAGTTGCCCAGGAAATTATTTTTCTTACAGATCACAAGGCAAGGGCCCAATTCTGCCAGCCAGCCATAAGCAGGGCTGCCAGAAGTGGACTCCTTCTGTGTAGTGTAAAATAAATAGTGCGTCAGAGTCATGCCTTTTCCAGAAAAGGAAGATTCTTCGCTACCTTGGTGTAAGTTTGATTGCATCTTGTTTCTGTGCATAATTCAGGATTCCTTTAAGAGCAGTTACCAATACATCTTATGAATTTTTATTCCTTGTCCTTAGCAACAAAGAACTAATAGAATACTGTGACTTGAGCTTTCTGCCTAGACGGGGAATGTGAACTGGTAGAACAAGCCATTTCCTGGGAGGTGGGAGACATGACTTCAGTGTCTCCTGGTTCCAGTAGTGTATTCTGCTCTAAAGAGTTGATAAGAGCTTCAGAGGTAAGGAAAATGTTGAAGAAAGTAGTGGGGGGAGGCATGCCAAACCAGCAGATGCATATGAAAAGATCAAGGGGTTGCATTTGCTAACCCTCACCTGGGACAAGTTTGAGATCAGAGTCCTAGGTCAGAGGGGACCTAGACAGAATAATTTGGCAAGAGCAGAAGGTGTCTGATAGCTATCAGCTGGTTTCCTACCTCACTTGAGAGGAAATCAAAGATTTGAGAGTGGGAAGAAAGTTAGAGCAAATGGTGGGGGATGGGAGGTGATAGGGAAAGCTGTTTTGAGATGGGAGAGGGTTGGATTAAGAGGAAGAGACTCTGAAGTGAAGGGGAGTCTTGTCTCTATTCAATCTTTATGTGATCTTGAAGCTTTATATGCTTTGGAAAAGGCAGAAGATACGTTATTGACAATGAGTTGGGGCCCAATCTTGCTCGTTCCTACTGAAGTTAATGGTCTCCCACTGATTTTAGTGAGAGTAGGCTTAGACCTTTAGGCATTTTAACTGAAAAAGTGATAGTACTGTGTCTCATTCTCTATATTTTTTAGGGCATAAAAAAGAATCCTCTATTTAAAATAAATACAACCATGTTGCTTGGAGTATTCCCTTGGGTTGTAGGGAGGGCACAGGATCTTGTCAGTAACATTTTATTGGTGTTCTCTTTAAGAGAGATTTTAAAAAACCCATTAATCTGCCTAAGGTGTTATATAGCCCCAATTAGTAGTTGAACTTCTCATAATCTAATATTCACATGGTCACAACACCCCACTGCTGTAGCAAAGTCACTTTATTCAGTCAGTGAATTATGGGGAAATAACAGAAAAGCTAAGAAGCAGAGATGACGTTTTCTGATTTCTTTTTCTCTCCGCTCCTGCAGGGGACTACCACAATGCAAATACTGACTCAGACTATATTTCAGTCCTTTGGTGGGGAGTCAAAGGAGAGGGAGGCAGGGTTAAAGCAGCCCTGATCCATCCATACTTGCTGAAACATATCAGAAAAGCTCAGTGCAAGTTTAATAAAATTAAGCATTAAAACAAAAAAGTACCAGCCCTAATTACCATTTTGCAATTTGTTTCTTTAGTCTGTAGCCTTAATGAACAGCATGGGCTTGGTCCCTACTGTTTAGCATTAAGCAGTTTTGCACCAGTGTGGTAGCACTGATACAAATTTCCCTGATCTAGACAGGGCCTGAATTAGCAGAGAAAATAATTTTATTTCCTATATCTGCTTCCTTCATACATGTGTACCTGAGCTCCTAACCCTTCCCAGCTACAGTCTAACTCCTGCGCCTCCCAGCCAAACCAGCTGCATCTAACATGCTCTCAGACCATGGTTTTGCGCTGACTTTGACATCTTGCCATTGCCACCTGACAAACAGCAGAATCACAGGGATGACTTGTACCACAAGCCTCACAATACCTGGCATATGCTTTAAAGCCTGCACTGCTGGAATTAATAGATTGGGTGAGAATCTCTCTCTTTTTAATTCTGGTGATTGTTCAGAAAAATCTGAAACAGGAAGCAAGTGCACTCATAGCTGAGAAACCAGAAGGCAATATGTGGTGGAGGATGGGAAGCAGATGTGAATTTATAATTTCATAGTTGGTAAGGTTGGAAGGGACCTGAGCAGATCATCGAGTCTGACACCCTGCTATGGGCAGGAAGGAGTACTGGGGTCAAATGACCCCAGCTAGGTGACTGTCTAGCCTCCTTTTGAAGACCCCCAGGGTAGGAGCAAGCACCACTTCCCTTGGAAGTTGGTTCCAGATCCTAGCCGCCCTGACTGTGAAGTAGTGCCTCCTGATGACCAGCCTGAACATACTCTCAGTCAATTTATGGCCATTATTCCTAGTTACTCCTGGTAGTGCTCGGAGGAACAGGGTCTCTCCTGTTCCCCGCTGGTCCCGCTTGGTAAGTTTATAGACGGCTACCAGATCCCCTCTCAGCCTTGAATTCTTCCAGTGCAGGCAGACATCACAAGGCACAAATACAGCTCTCTCTGTCCTGGGCCTCATCTTGCAGGCTCTCTATTTTGTTACTCCCCATACATTTTCTTGCCTCCCTCTCTGAATGGGGGGGTCAGTAGAGTGAGTTTTTGGCTCTTTTCCTCCTGCATGTTTCCTCAAATGCCTGGTAACACACCTGCCATGCTGATGCTCTGATTTCATCCTTAACCCAAGTTCCAAGTGTTTTCATTTCCTTTTCTGAATAACTTTGGACACAAAAAAGTTTTTGAACTCTGACAAATCTCAGCATTTGTTATTAATTTATTCCAATCAATGCCCAGTATGTTTTCAAGGTGGGTACACATCAGTCTATACCTTTGAATGATTTCCAGCCTTCTCAACAGGATCTCAAGGTGAAAATAATGTTTGGGATGAAGAATCATAGCTTGGACTCTAAGCTGTAGATTTTTGACGACTGGTTGTTGTTAAGGCTGGTAAATGTTGCAGC
The DNA here is from genome assembly GCF_000455745.1 of Alligator sinensis. NCBI lineage: Eukaryota > Metazoa > Chordata > Crocodylia > Alligatoridae > Alligator > Alligator sinensis. The sequence goes on from NW_005841862.1 coordinate 4,098,458, forward strand.
TGCCTTATAATTTGTGACATACTTTCTGGCTATCACTAGTTGTCTTGTACATTTCTGTCGAGGGATGTGAAATGATTCACTCACTGTATTTGCCGTCTGCGTGATACTACAGTGATGAGTCCTTTTTATCATACTTCTGCTTTTCAGTTCACAGCAGAGGGGGAGACACTTAGTTTGCTTGGTTATTTTTGTTTTGTTGAAACCAATGTCAGATTTTGGGGGGCTGGCACATGATTTTTGAACTAGGTTGGCATTATGCTAGTCAGATCCACACACACTTGCACAGAAAAGCAGCTCCACCTTTCTTTTATGTCTTTCCACTCCCACCTCTGCAAACAAGCTGTCTGATACCTTCCTCTCCACTATCTTTTCTCATCCTCCTTTACAAACATCGAGTCTGCTGCATCTGGCTGCTGCCTTCCCCACACCTACCCAACTTTGTCAAGTGCTTTATCCAAGTTTCATGTGGCAAGAGGCTCTAACTTCCTCCACCTGGGAGTTTTAGGAGTTGGTTACAATAAATATGCTTTCTTTATCCTCCCCTTCATTTTAAATAACTCTTTTTTTCCCCCTTCTATTTTTATTTGGTACAGCTTATTCTGTTTTAGCTGCCACTTGTTGAGGGCACATTCATTTTAATCTTCTTAGTCAGTTCCTCTCCTTTCTTGTCAAGGGACATGTCTACGCATAAAGTTAATGTGAATTAATAAACTCCAGACATATCACCCCAAAGTTTATTGCTCCCAGGCACCACATTTACAAACCACAGCACGTTGAGCCAGGTCAGGGCAGCCCCGGCTGGCAGGGGCTCCAGGGGAATCAGCCTGCCAGCCTGGGGCTGCTTTGACCTGGCTCAACATGCTGCAGAGAGGCTAGCTGGGGCACGGCACAAGGGCTAGCTGGCAGGCAGCCCTTGCACTGAAACACCCTCATGCCCCAGCCAACCCCATCAGCATCTACACATGCATTGCTGCACACTAAAGAACACCACTGCAGGATAGTACCTGTATTTACAAGTACTAACCCACAGCAGAGTTAATTAGTTAATTAGTCTAATACAAGTATTAGTATTACAAGTACTAACCTACAGCAGAGTTAATTAGCCTAATACGGCCGCACATACAGATGCTGAGACTTTACTGCAAAGCCAGTTAGGCAGCTCTGCAGTAAGCGTCTCATGGAAATGCACCCAAGAGGTCTCAATCCCATGTCCCTCTTGTGCTGTTGACTGTACAGTTGTCCATCTCTCTGTCATGCCCTGCTTCTTTCCAGTTTCTTCTCTGTTTGACCAAGCCCATCTTGTGCTGCTGCTTGGAGAAACCAAGAACCCTGAAAACTTTCTTTTTGCACCTCCCTCCACCATATTTTCTTCTGCCGCTTGACACAAACCCATTTGATCTGAAGATCAAATACATTCTGGCCACATCTACAGGAGATGCTGGCTGTGTAGTAGCCTGATACTACATCACAATAGCGTTGCATGGCAAAAACCATGACGCAACGCTACTGTGCAGTAGTATTAGGCTACCATGCAGTAGCATTACAAAAAAGGCATTCACTGGCACTACTGTGCAGTAACTCAAGTTACTGAATATTTACTTGTTTATACAAATAATAAATGTGCAGTAACCACTGTGCAGTAGTGTCTCGTGTAGACATGGCCTCTGAGTCCAAAAACTATTATTGCAGATGTGGAGTAAGCATGGGCAGTGTGTCAAGAGAGAGGACCCAAGAATAGTTCTTTACAGCCAGTCGGTTGTACCTTTTGTTTGATGTGGCAAGTGTAGTGACTTGGAGGGCTGTACAACAAGGGAGGGTACACAGAGTCCTAGGGGTGGAATGCATCTCAGGGCTCACCTCATTTAACCCCCTGTGCAGATACAGGATAGCTTGTTCCTAAGCCATTCCAGATGGATGCCGCTGCAGCTGCTCCTTAAATACTTCTAATGAAGGAGGTTCCACAACTTTCCTAGGTAGCTTGTTCCATTGTTCTACCATCCTTACAGTTGGGAAGTCTCTACTGAGAAAAATAGGGAATTTGCTACTCTGCAAAAGTGGCTGCTCAGAGCCAGCTGAGATGACAGAGGGTAGGTGAGAGAAACTCTTGGGAGTATGTGTTTTTCGCCAAAAGGGCGATGGCTGCGAACGTGGGCGAGTCGTTCGGCAGCAGGAGCGAAGTCCCTAGGCCGCACCGTGCCGAGTTTAGCTGCCGACAGCCCTGGGGCTTCGACACCCGGCGGGAACCGCGTGGAGGTACCCGGCACAAACCTGCTGCGACCGTGTAACCAGACCATTTCCCTCAAAGGAGGCGCCTCCTTAAGAGAGTCATAGTTACTCCCGCCGTTTACCCGCGCTTCATTGAATTTCTTCACTTTGACATTCAGAGCACTGGGCAGAAATCACATCGCGTCAACACCCACCGCGGGCCTTCGCGATGCTTTGTTTTAATTAAACAGTCGGATTCCCCTGGTCCGCGCCAGTTCTAAGTCAGCTGCTAGGCGCCGGCCGAGGCGGAACGCCGGCCCCCCCCGTCCCCGCGGAGGAGGAGGGGCGGGCGACGCCCGCCGCAGCCGGGGGGGTCCACAGGGAGGGC
>NW_005841862.1:4101238-4118574 GCF_000455745.1 Alligator sinensis
GTTCAATGCTGATAAATGCAAGGTTCTCCACCTTGGGAAAAAAAACCCGCAGCATCCTTATAGGGTCGGCAGTGCTATGTTGGCTAGCACTATGGAAGAAAGAGACTTGGGGGTCATCTTTGACCACAAGATGAACATGAGCCTGCAATGCGATGCGGCGGCTAGTAAAGTGACCAAAACGCTGGCTTGCATCCATAGATGGTTCTCAAGCAAATCCCGGGACGTCATTCTCCCCCTGTACTCGGCCTTAGTGAGGCCGGAGCTGGAGTACTGTGTCCAGTTTTGGGCTCCACAATTCAAAAAGGATGTGGAGAAGCTTGAGAGAGTCCAGAGAAGAGCCACGCGCATGATCAGAGGTCAGGGAAGCAGACCCTACGATGACAGGCTGAGAGCCCTGGGGCTCTTTAGCCTGGAAAAGCGCAGGCTCAGGGGTGATCTGATGGCCACCTATAAGTTTATCAGGGGTGACCACCAGTATCTGGGGGAACGTTTGTTCACCAGAGCGCCCCAAGGGATGACGAGGTCGAATGGTCACAAACTACTTCAAGATCGTTTCAGGCTGGACATAAGGAAGAACTTCTTTACTGTCCGAGCCCCCAAGGTCTGGAACAGCCTGCCACCGGAGGTGGTTCAAGCGCCTTCATTGAACACCTTCAAGATGAAACTGGATGCTTATCTTGCTGGGATCCTATGACCCCAGCTGACTTCCTGCCCTTTGGGTGGGGGGCTGGACTCGATGATCTTCCGAGGTCCCTTCCAGCCCTGATGTCTATGAAATCTATGAAATCTTCTTTCACTTCAGCTATCCTTCCCACCCATGGACTTGCCTCCAAGATGAAACTTCAGTAGGTGGAGTGCTAGTGCAGACAAGATCAACAAGAGACTTCCCTTCAGTCATGGGCAACTGGTGCCACCTTAGTAAGGGGGGTCACATGCCCCCCCAGCAACCAATCAGCAACCAGGTGGGGGGTCCCCCTGCAGCCAATCTCACTGGCTGGGGGGGCATCCCCCTGCGGCCGATCATGCCGACCAGGAAGCAGCTGCAGCACTCACAGAAATGGTCGCAGTGCTTCATCTGGTGCTCCCACTCCCTGGCTGGCGCTTGCAGCGGGGGCACTGGTGCTCCTGCCTGCTCCCCCTGCCCATCGCCTAAGCGGGGAATGTGGCCTGTCAGGGGGTGCACATGCACCCCTGAGTACCCCCTATGCAGCGCCACTGCCTTCAGTAGTGAGAACGTAAGAACTGTCATTTACTGGGTCAAACCATAGGTCCCTGGTGCCCAATATCCTGTGTCCCGCAAAAGCTGAAAGGCAGTGTGAACTGCATATGACGGGGGGCTTGCTACCATTCCTCTCTCACTTGCAGCCTCCAGCATTTAAGATCTAGGAAGTTCTGACTGTACCTCTAACTCCCATGTTCAATAGCTACTGAGCATGGGAGTTAGGGATACAGCTTCTGAATGGTGGCTGGGATTCATGGTACTGAACAGCAGATGAGTTGCCCGCAGGGTTACCCAGCTGTTTTGTCCTATCTGTGATTTGTGCAAGGCTGAAAGGTGTTTATTCTACAACATTTCAGAAGTCACATTCCCCACCTCATTGTGAGGATGCTCCTCAAGAGAAGGAAGTTGGAAGCTGAGAAATTTCACAATGGCATCTGCTCTTTGATTGGCACATCCTCTGCATTCCAGCCATGAAACCACAGAAATCATAGTGCTGGGGTGGGGAGATACCATGGTCAACAGGTTTTCCCTGGAAGAGGCCTGTACATTGCTCTCCGGGCTGGCTGACCCCTATAAGTTTCCCAAAAGCAGGAAACTCAACTGCACATTTTTGTAGTAATGAGGGACTGCATTTATGCTTTCTCCCTGGCTTGTTCTTTCAGCCTTTTGGCTAGGAGCAAGCGTGAGTAGGAGGCATCCAAAATCAAACTCCTTTGGGCTTGGGACCTGCACATAGGGTGCCTGCCGTGGATTTGGGGCATATCCAAAATCCCAGACTGATGGGTCTGGGAAGGAGGAAACTTGCCCAGTGGTAGAGCCACCCAGACTTGAACAATTGAGCTCAGCTCAAGTCAATTTGAATTTGGAACTACCAGTAATTTGTCCTTAAGGCAATAAAAAATAATCACAGTATTGGGAAACAGGTGGAAATGAGTTGAGAACCTGCTGACTATTTGAAAATGACAGCTGGCTCCTGGTTTGTTGCAAAACTTTTCTGTTTAAAGGACAGGTTAAGTTTCCTTTCAAATTAATGATGATGCTTGTGTTGACTTGTAGAGAGCAACCTCAAGCCATAAAGGCATGTTTATAGTGCCTCTGTACCACACCAGGGAGCACCACTGTGAAGCGTACCATGACTGCTCTGCACATACTACCTCCCTAAATAAATATAACATAGCAGCCTAAGGTCTCCCAACGGATAACTTATTGTCACATGCCCAGCACTGTGCTAAAACAGCCATGTTCCATCTATTGAGGAAGGCAGCATGTGTGGAGTAGGTGTGGTTGCTTGGCTGTGACTTTCCCTGGTGAGGTACTGAGGCAGTGAGTACCTACCCTAAAAGGGCAATGGTTTCAGCCCTCAGGTTATAAGAATCTGTAACTGTCTGCACTTGTGCCTCATTCATTCTTAATCTTAATAATAGACGCAAGGTATTTAGCATTCTGTTTGTTCATGCAAAAATGGTATTTAAACATAAGTTCCCAACAACTAGGCTTCATTATTAATACTGATAGCCTTTGCTCGGCAAGCCAAAACAGCTGCCTCCAATGGCAATGTAATCTGCTTCAGCATACTTCTGCTAGATGAGGAGTCAACATACATCTCCTAGGATTCTGTGGGGTTGCAGCTAGTTGCAATTCCTGTTCAAACGATAAGGAACTATCTTTCACTGATTTTCTAGTGCAGTGGTGTCAAACTCACCAGGTCCTGTGGGCTGAATGAGTGGCATGCGGCCAGTCCATGCACTGGATCAGGACCGGAGACTGGCCCTGTGTGCTGCATCTAGTACACAGGGGACACTCCTCCCTGAGCCATTCTCAGCATATCATGTAACTAGTCCCAAACAAGGTTGCTTTCCCCTACTGCTGCCCCCTGTGCATATAAGCGTTACAATCATTGACCTCATGAATATGATAGAACTGACCCTTGTGGCTTTGTCAATGGGGCGCTTGCCAACTACTCAGCTTGCTGGAATATGAAATAGAGCATGGTGGGGGCTCGATAGGACTTGGGGATTTTCCCTGATGCGGTGTCTGCCAGAACAGTCGAAGTGGACTAGAACCATCTTTGATTAGCAATTTAAAAGGGAGGAGCCGATACATGGTTACACTTGAGAAGTACCTCAGCAAGCCCAGGACAGTCATATAGGAACCTTCCAGCAGTGTGTTAAGTATTGACAATATTCTTGCTTTCCTAGGTCATTGCCATGTGGCGTGTGCACTGGGGCCACACTTGCTTTTGGTGACGTGTCCAGCCTGCCAGGTGTTTGTAGCCCCCTTAGGCTTTACACATTTGGTCTTCTAGCTCAGCTTCAGACTCCACTGAGTGTTGTGCAGCTTTATAGGGGGAAAGGCCTTCCCTGGGTCTAACTACTTTCCCAGTATGTCTCATTCCCTCTCTCTCCCCAAATATCATGTGGGTTAGGGGGATAGAACTATTAGAAAGGATGTCTTGCACCTGGGTAGAGAATTATCCATGTATCTCGTGCCTACTACACAGCTATTTTTGCCTACCCGGCATGGAGAGACTGCTGCACCAGTGCTGTGCAAATGCAAAGAACCCTCCAGTGTTTGCACCCAATTGTGATCTGGGCAGTCACTCAATAGGAACCAGCAACACTGCCAACTGATTAAGCCACCAGACATGAAAACTCTTGGTCTCTGCTGACTGTGGCTGACTTTGACCCAGGCACCTAGGGCTTGTGGAAGAAACAGAGCCTCTTTTGCTATAGCGATGTCAGCAGAGCCCCTTAGCGGTACATGCCAGCAGGAGGGCCTTTTGTGCCAACCTAGCTAAAGCACCTTCCCACATGATTCATGTTAAACCAACGAAGCCACACTCTGTTGGTATAGCAGCACCCCCTTCCAGGGTTTTAGTTGGCCTAGCTATGTCAGTTATAAGGTGTGATGTTTTCACACTCCCAGCTGACAGGGCTATCTATGCTGGTAAAACTTCCTAGTGCAGATCTGGCCCAAAAGATGAAAGGCTCTGCTCTGTGGCTGTCACCAGTTCCCTGAGGCAGCCACTGTGAATAAGTCTTTCAGCAGTGCCTGTCATAAGGGATGCAAGCACTCAGTGAAAGGGAGAAAGAACAAATACATATGCTGTTCCTAGCTTCATGGCACCACGCTGGGTACCTAGGGGCCTTCTTTCTGCCAGCAATGCATAAATTAAAGGCCAGGAGTTCCTGGCTAGAATTTATTTTAGAATTAAGTTCTCCCTTGGTCAAACTGCAGTCAGGCTATAAAACGATCAGTCATGCTCTCTGAAAGTATGACAGCTGCTGCCCCCCGCACTCTTTGCTGCATGGCCAGTCTGTTCTACTTCATATGAATATAACCAGTTGAAAATGTTATAGCAATTGTCTTCTTACTTAATCCAAGGCATTCAGGACAGCAGCTGCTCTTAGAATGGTAGGAGTTCAAGTCCTATCCTGTTAATCAAAGGTAACCTTACCTAGATTGGCATAAGGCCTCTGATTTTTATATATGACCTCCTCACATGGCACTATTAATTCCTATGAAGTCTGATACAAGCGTAGCTTTTAGCTTGGCTATAAATTCGAATATAGGCGTTCCTGAAACCTGCATCTTAAGTCGAAACGTTCCTGAACCAAGGCCCCATACCCTATTTTCACCAAAAGGAACCCAGAATTTTGTACTCAACCAATTATAGATGAGTAATATAGCTACATTAATGTATGCATATTGTAAATAGCCATCATATTGATTTGAAAGGACTTCTTTGAGGTGACTTTGCTGGACTTTTTGAAAGGCTCTTGGTTGGTCTTTTTGAAGGGCTCTTGGCTAGAGTCTTCTCAGGAGTCTTGTCTGCTTTCTTAAAGAAAGTATCCAAGGAAGTTTGGACAGATGTTCTCCAGGGAGATGGGTGACGCAGCAGACTTGTTTGCTGGTGTAGCATTGGATGAAGTGTCGTAAAGTCAAAACTGGCGTCAGAAAGTCGAAACGGTGTCAATTTATAAATGTCATAAGTGCCGTTCATTGTAACTCAAAATGTCTTAAGTTGAGGACTGCCTGTAATAGAAAATTAGAGCTGGAAGGGACCTCAGGAGGTCATCTAGTCGCAGAGACGACCCGAGCAGGGTGTGGGGTCTGAGGCAAATCAGCCTGTGCAGGGCCCTGCCCCCAGACAAGGAAGCCGGTGGCGGAAATGCGCAGAAAAACGGGGGGGGGCGAGTGCCAAGGGGCCAGATGTGCCAGATTTGGTGGCGGATTTGGTGGTGGGGGGTGGTGCCAAGTGGCCAGACATAAAGCCAGCGGCAGCATGGAGTCTCTGCAGCCGTTCCACCCAGCTCCATGGGGCCCCCCAAAGCACAGGGCCCAGGGCGGTCACCAGTGGTGACATGTAGGGGGTGAATGGGGGTGCGCATGCAACCCCTGAGAGCACTGGTGCACCCCCTGAAATCCAGCACTCCCCAGTTAGGCGATGGGCAGGGGGAGCATTGGCTGGGGAATGGGGACACCAGAAGAAACGCTGCTCAGAGTTCCAGGAGCACTGCTCGTGCTTCTGGGTCAGCGCAGTTGGCCGCAGGGGGACCCCACCAGTTGCTGACTGGCTGCTGGGGGGGCATGTGCCCCCCCAACTCAGGAGGCACCAGTTGCCCATGGCAGTCGCCCTGATATGCTCCCCACCCCCAGGATGGCCCTGTCTAGTTCAACCCCCTGCTCAAAGCAGGACCATCCCCAACTATATCATCCCAGTGAAGGCTTTGTATACCCAGGCCTTAAAAACCCCCAAGGATAAAGATTCCACCACCTCTCTGGGTAACCTCTTCCAGGGCTTTACTACCCTCCTAGTGAGAAAGTTTTTCCTAATATCTAACTTAACTTCCCTTGTTGCAGCTTGAGGCCATTGCTCCTTGTTCTGTGATCTGCCACTACTGAGAACAGTCTAGCTCTGTCCTCTTTGCAAACACCCTTCAGGTAGTTGAAGGCTGCAATCTCCTCTCCATCTTCTCTTCTCCACACTAAATAAGCCCTGTTCCCTCAGCCTTCCTTCAGAAGTCATGTGCCCCAGCCCCCTCCAATTTTGTTCCCTTCCACTGGACTCTTCAGTTTGTCTACAACTCTCCAATTTGTCTATAAACGTAAACTCGGGTCTTGTCTATACTGAGAAAATCCAAAGAGTTTTTTAACATGTTAAGCATTTTGCTTGTAATATTTAGAAACACAACTAGCCTTGTCCACACTAGCTAGTAATGGCTACCCCTGGGGTTCCCTTAGGAGCAGGGGAATTACTTAATCGAACCTGGTGAAAAAATATACAAGTTCCTTGATTCTGGCATTCTGCTGGCTGTACATGCAATGGTGACATTCACAGAAACAAGGTCTGAGCTGGAGCTGCATTTCTACCCAGGGAAATTCCAGTTCTTAGGTATTACATGCTGTACTAAAGTTTATTTTCTTTATCAAGTGAGAATAATAAACGTGTGGATGCAATTGGTATTAGTCCCCAGGGCGATGGATTGTTTGGATTTATAGTTCTTTCACTTACAGAGCACAGGTCAGTTGTTGATCTCGCAGTAATTTCCAAGTAGCATCTCCTTTATACACATAGGGAAAGGGAGGCATAGAGGGATTTATGCAGCCAGTGCAAATTTGTACAGAAAGACAAGGTTAATGGCAGTCAGGACTAGAATCTGTGTGTCCTAGTCCTTTGCTCTTGATACCAAAAACCATTGTCTTGTGACCCAACATTGCCAGAGCTGCCTCTGCTGGCCCATGGAATCTCATTAGTTCAGTGGAGCTCAACCTACCAGACCCCGTAAGCCAGATGAGTGGCATGGGGCTGGTCTGCAAGCCAGCTCTGGTGCACAGGAGTGGTGTCCGGGCTTGATCCAGTGTAGGGACTGGTGCGCTGGATCACTGTGCGGGTGCAATCTAGTGTACTGGTCCAGCCTCCTGCACCACATCCAGCTTGTGGGGCCATGCAATCCAGTCTGCGTGGCTCCTCACGGGGCCTGAAATTTGGCAGCAGGGGAGGTTTGGCAGCATCCAAGCTGCAGCAGTTAACAATGCCTCCACTCCCCACCACCACATTTCTGGACCTGTAAGAAGATCCATGGACTGAATGACACAGCTATGCAGGCCAGACCTAGCTGAATGTTGAACACCTCTGCATTAGTTCATACTAAAATGTCCAACAAATCGACAAATGTTTGTAAAACTGCTGCTTTGGAGAAGGCAGGGAAGTATTTCTAAGCAAAGTAGTGCGAAAACCTGTGAAATGCTTTGAATTTGCCCACTGGGAATGGCTTAAAAAACAGCTGGGCCCCAAATGATGGTTCAGCCGTGCCTGTTATGCAGCTCATTAGCAATGGGTAAGATCTGGAACTCCCCAAACTCATACTGATAAGCCTACAAGTTTCATTTGTAACTGGAGATGCAGGCACAGCCCCATCCAAGCACACACGCTCCCGCTCTCTGCACTGTGTGTTATGGAATGGTGTTCAGAAAAAATCAAGTCCTTTGCAAGAGGGTCCTGGAGCTGAAGAGTGACAGAGGCTGGTTTCTGCAGTTAGACAAGGAGCACAGCAGACTCAACCAGATTAGTTGCAGCTGACTTTCCTTGAAGCTAATTTACCTTTGGGGCAGAGATGTTTAACCCAGTTTGCTATAAACTTTTCATACACCATCTCCAGTCTGCACCCACAGCTCCAAACAAGATTCAAACAAGCATGCTGTGGCAGTTAGGGAAAAAAAAGAGCTCCCACCTACATTATCCCATCAACCGCTTCTGTCTGCCTGAAGTATCCCTAAGGTACCAATCAACGTGCTTTCATAGCACCAGCCTAGCTCAGATAAAATGCTGTCTCACCTTGAAGTGAGGAATGGATTCAGCCACATCCTTGAATTGTGCTAAATCCTCCAACACCCTGTGAGACAGAACTGTGTTGAGAGACACTGACCTCATGCCCAGGCTGATGTGCGTTTTCTGTAGTGTAGATTGGGTCTCTTTAGTGTAAGTGGAAAACTGTGCTGCCTGCTTCTAAGCAGCGTGTGAAGTTCTTTGCCACAGCTGGAAGTGGTAGTGTGCTTACAGAGCTTGAGAGGAAATGGTCGTCTGGCAAATACTTAGCAAAACAACCAGAGGTGATGGGACAATTGAGCAAGGTGAGGAGCAAGTCAAGTTGTCTCTTCTAATGGGATGGTGGTGATAAGATAAGTCTGCTAAGGCATGGCTGCTCCCCCAAAGGAGCCTCTGGTCAGGTTGTGCTCACAGCCATATCAGTCCAACTGTGATTGCGTTCTATGAGGATTTCTTGCCTTCAGACATGTATTTTACTTGTACCTGTAGTGCTTATCTATCTGTAGCCTTGTGGGGGGACAGTGTACAAGCACCTATATAACACAGTACTATGAGGTAGGGATGTTCCCTTGGAGGATACTGAAACACAAAGAGATGAAACTGATGTGCCCCAGGTCACACAGCCTGTGGCAAAGCCAAAGAGGAAGTCAGGTGTCCTGCTCAGTGCTTTTAAATACAAGAGACAAGGATTTCTTGGGGTGAGATCTTTTATTGGAATAGCTGTATGGCTGGGATAGAGTTAGACAGGCTTTCAAATGCAAGACCTGACAAAGAATGTCTTGTATTTGAAAGCTTGTCTAACTTTATTTCAACCACACAGCTAGTCCAATAAAAGATCTTATCCTAAGAAAGCCATGCCTCTCATGTCATTTCTGGACCCCACCCTGGCACCAACATCACTTTTACACTACTTTAAATCATTTACAAAAAGTCAGACCCTTCCACCTGACCAACATAATCATTTAATTTCTTTTTAACATTTAAACCACTGTTTCCTAGAATAACAGGAAAAGCAGGGTGGACAGAGTTTGATATTGGATAATTTGTGCCTATGGAACTGCAACAACTGCTTCTCTGCAGCTGCTCACTGGTGTGGCTGTCTTGTGCGTTTAGGAGAGAAAATGAAGGCTGCTGGAAGCTAATAGTTAGGTGTTGATTTTTTTTATTTTTTATTACCAGTTCTTTACCCAAGAGTTTACCCTTCTCCATGTTAGTGCTGTAAAGGGGCAGCTAGCTGCTAGGGCAACATGTAAAATGGTAGTACAGGCAGTCCTCGGACTTATAACACAATTGGTTCCTAAAAACCGCGTCTTAAGTCAAAACGTTGGAACTCAGAACCAATTTTCTCATAAGAAACAATGTTATAAATGGGGGATTGGTTCTTAATCCAAGGCCCGATATCCTATTTTCACCAAAAATACCCCAGAATTTTGTACTCATCAATATACATAAGTAATATAGCTACATTCGTGTATTTACATTGTAAATAGCAATCACATTGATTTGGAAGGACTTCTTTGAGATGACTTTGCTGGACTTTTTGAAAAGCTCTTGGCTGGAGTCTCCTCAGGAGTCTTGGCTGCACGGTTTTCTGGAGTCTTGTCTGCTTTCTTAAAGAAAGTGTCCAAAGACGTTTGGACAGATGTTCTCCAGGGAGATGAGCGACGCAACAAACTTGTTCCCTTGGCATAGCGTCGCATCAGATCAAGCGTTGTAAAGTCAAAACTGACATCATAAAGTTGAAGCAGGGTGTTAATTTATAAACATTGTAAGTGCAAAATGTTACTCAAAACATTGTAAGTCGAGGACTGCCTGTAGTTCTACATTGTTGTGTCTACACGAAACCCTGACTGTGCAGTCATTTAGTACTTGGATACACAAGTACTAAATGACTGCACAGTAACTGGATTTACGGTGTAGCAGCATCTCCAAATGGCTCTTAGGTGACACCAACTGTGCAGTAGCTCATTACTACTACTCAGTAGATTCACATGACGCTTCCTGCCACACAACGCTATTGCACAGTAGTAACGAGCTGCTGTGCAGTCAGCATCTCGTATAGATGCAACCCATAAGATGCAACTTTTCTTTTAAACTCCCTTCACTAAAGTGGCCGTATGATATCAGCTTCTCTATGAATTAGAGTCAATATGATCAGTTATAAGTAAAAAGATGACTTGAGACAGGGAAGGGTCATCATCACCCTGGCAGACTCTTCCTGGAAGCTGCATCTTGTTGGGCTGTTTCTGACTCATGCTCTGTTACCAGTAATGAGTCCCCTCAGGAATTGCACTGAAGATGTCTATGTATTTTCTAGTTCTAGCATATCTTTTTTGAAGTGAGAGAATCAAAATAGTACCCCGTAGTCAAGGCGGGGGTTTATCTGATGGAATACTGGTGTTTTGTCCACAATTCCTTTCCTAAAGTATCCTGATATTTTATTTGCCCTTGTGACCACCGCTGCACATGGAGCTGATGTTTTTAGAGAAGTCTCCTCAGTGACTACAAGATTCTTTGCTTGAATGGTTAAACTCGTAATTCAGAGCCCATCACTGCGTATGTACAATCTGGGTTATTGTTTCCAGTGTACATTTCTTTGCACCCATTGATACTGAATTTCTTCTGCCACTTCATTGCCCAGTCACTCAGTTTCCCTGTAGGGCAACACAACCAGCTTTGGATTTGAATATGCAGAATTATTTTGTATCATCTTCAAACATTACCTCTTCCCCTCCTTTTCCAGATCATTTACAAACATGCTGAGCAGCAAAGGTCCCAGCACAGATCTCCAAGGGACTCCCCCATTTACCTTCTCCCTTTGTGAAAAATGTAGCCAAACCATTTGCTTCCTGTCTTTTAAGTAGTTTTTGATCCATGAACGGTCCTTTTCCCTGATCCCCTAATGCTCAAACTGAAGCAAGTTACAAAAACATTGCTGCCAGACAGCAGCCGCACCATTTCCACAGCAAAAGAGCTATCTCCTAAACAAACAGCAGACAGTTCCCACTGACAGCTCTGTCTCAGTTGTGGGAACTGCTTAGCTCAATCCTGAAAATGAGGTTTAGGATTAAAAAAAAAAATCACTGGAGTGATTTGGGATTCTCGGGGTTACTAACTTTGTCTATGTGTTGGCTGGTCTGATCTCCAGCTAACACAGTTGTGTCAGCAATTGCCCTGAGTGTAATCTAGTTATACTAGTAATATTTCGCTGTTGTCCTTTATAATTTGTTTCACCCAGAACCAGGAGGCAGGAAAGGAGGCCTGGGGCTTCTCCACAGATTTCTGCTGGCATAGTCATGTTAGGAGTGCAAAGAAGTGTGGCTGACTTAGTAGTGCTAGCAGGATCCCCCAGTGTAGCTGCAGTTATACTAGCAAAACTGCCATTTTGCCCATGTAACTTGTATTGCTTGGGGGAGGGGAGAGTGTGTGTTGTGATTTTAATATAGGGCTATGAAGTCCCCCTTGGGAGTGTTTTGCCAATATCTGATATCCTAGTATAGGTCTAGCACTCCTGGTGCATATAGGGTTTAAATTCCAATGCCTTCTTTCTCTGAAAACTGGACTCTTAAGTGTCTCAGTCATTTCAGGTCCTGAGATACCCCCTGGCCTTACCTCTAATGGGACTGTAGCTACCTGTGTGGCTTGTACTTGTGCAGACATGATTTACGTCAGTGGCTGATATCCCAGTGTGGATAAGGTCTTAATGAAAGGTATTGAATGTGCAATATGTTCTAACAGGTCTCATTCATACTGCAAAGTATTAACTCCAGCACCATACCCAACAGAGAGCTATGAAATTAATACAAGGCTTGCAGAATTGGGCTTCAACTGCAGCAGTGGTCCTCAATCTTTTTTTATACCAGGACCCATTTATAAGCATCAATGGCTACTCCCAACCCAGTGCCCCTCACTCCCGATACACTGCCCCCCATCCCCACTGCCCTATGACCCTTTCATATATTCTTGTGACCCACTTTTCGGTTGCGACCCACAGGTTGAGAAATGCTGAACCACAGGAATTGGACACACACTCTACAGTTGCTTAAATAACCGTGCTGAATAATAAGGGTGTCTTGTATTGACAGGCCTGGATTAAAGCTCTCTGTTTGCAGCAACATGCAGCCAGTGGTCCTGGTGCGTATCTCGTGTCCAGCAATCCAGACATAATGGCATTGGGGGGGTGCTGTGTCACTATGGAATTAGGTTGTGGCTTTTTAGGGTACTTGGAAGACCAGATGTTGGTCTGATGCTGCCAAAACTTTTAAACATTCAATAATCTCTCAGCTAGAAACTGCATTCACCCTCCAATCTTCTGCAGATTATTTCAGGGCTTGCATTATCCTCTGATAAAAAGGAGCTCAACTATGTGAGGGGATGAGTGTGCTCAGTACTGATTCCATACCAGGCAGGGCCCTGTATTGCATAGCTCTGTTTACCTCATAGTGAAGCTCATGAAACAGCTGGCTGCCTCCCACACTTCTAGAAATGTGGCTAGTAAATCATTGATAGCAAGGATGATGTTGCTGAAAAGACAATGCTATGGTCATTATGCCGCATGGATATAAAGGGATCCTGGCTTTCTCTGATTAAAAAAAAAAATCCCCAATTTTGGACACAAAAAGTAACCCAAAATCCACATGTTTTCTGTGATTAAAATGAAACGCCACTAATATATATCAGGATCCCTGCTGATAAGGTGAGACACTGTATCCATCTAGTACAATGGGCAGAGTATTCCAGGAGCCATTCCATGGCTTTAAACTACCGGTGTCTGAGAAACTTATTTGACCCAAAGCGGGCCTTGTATAGAAACTGGGGATTCACAAGGGATGGTCAGACTAATTTCTCCTGGATTATTAAAAACTAAAGGCCCCTCCACATGTAACGGGGAAGAAACTTTCATCAAGAAATTAGGTTACTAGAAATTGCTGTAAAATTTGCCACAATAAGCAAATATTTTTCCTTTGATAGACTTTGAAAGTTCAGCAAAATCACCGTAACCCATATATATTTTATAGTAAAGAATGTAATGTTTACATATTTTTAAATAAAACTGATATTCTAATTTTATTTCACCTAGTCTTTAGCGTTAAAAATGAGCCTCGAGACCTTTTAATTTTTCTAAAATAATCTCATGTCTTCTGCCTTTGAGATTCCTATTCTTAAAACCAGAAGAATTAATAGATGTGTCAAGTATTTGCATCTTAAAAATCTACAGCCTTATTCCCATCAAATCCAATCACACTGCATACTATTATTTATTATTATGGTAGCAGCTATGAGCCATGGTTGTGGACCAGCAACCTTTTGTTATAACCATTAAAGGATAGACTGAATCATTCCATTAATATGATCAGCAGTGAAATAATTACATTTTACATTCAGATTTCATCAGGTGACTGGAGTTAACATGCCCATGGAGATAAATGGGGGATGTCACACCACATCTAGCGCAGAATGCTATTGCTCCACATCTGAATAGAATAGATTTGTTAGAGCACACCTGCACTCTTGTACTGGCTGCTAGTTGACTTAATGGTGTTAACTACTGTGTTTCTAAAGCCCCATAGTCAAGCACCTGGTTCCTGTGGACAATATGTCTTCTAAGAATATTTAATGTGTCGGTCCCAAGGCTTGAACTTGTAAGAGCTGGGCAGGGTGTTCTTAATGCTGAGCCGAGGGACACATTCTCTCCAGAAAATACATTTGTTCCGACCTGGTATGATGCAAAGCTCCTCCTCTGTTCAGTTTTTGATCTAACAGAAGTTTTGGAATCCCTCTGGCAGTTTAATCTTGTGGCCAGGACCATGGTTCTGGTGCTTTATGGTTGGTGGTTTAATTGCTGTAGGGAAGGTGAGGATAAATCACTGCTGTTAGGAAAATATTCTTGATGTGAATTACAGGCACCCTAAAAGGCCTGTGATAAAAATAATTAACGGGAGCTATATATAGTTTCGGTGAGTTTTCTTGGAATTTAAGGTTTTGCACTTTTATTATACTGAGGAAGTAAAAGCTGCAATTTTCCTGCTTATGTCAGTGTAACTATAACTATACCAGGGCTTTAGCAGTATAATTATGTCAGCAAAAGATCACAGCCTGAACTGACATAATTATGCTGATAACATTTTTAAGTGTGGACCAACCATCCCTAAACGGAATGGTTGCCATCAGCAGTTTTCTGTTTGCCTGTTTTGAGTTCTATGAACAATGTTGCTGCTCCTGACATCCATCATTTTTTACGGTTCAGGAGAGTAGTCTGCTCTATGCTGCAGCACACTCCAAAAGTCCTTCCCATCTGTTCAAAAATAATATCCCACAAATCATGGGATGGGCCTTATTATCATGAGGTAAAAAAAGAAAGAAACACAAAGTAATGGGGCTGTTTTCTTTTTGGCCTTCTGGTGTTTAAGTCTGTAAGATTAACATGCTATCAAGCTTTTCTTTTTCAGGACTAGAAATTTGCTTTAAAAAGATGAGCGATTCATGTGATCACATGACTCCAGGAGCTGGGACTTTACAATAAACATCAAATAGCATGAAACTTGTGTTGTTGAGATAATCTGAACCTGACTCTCAGTTGTGTACAGCTCATGTAGTCTAGCTAAGAACACAGGGCAGTAAGGGACTTCTCATGCCATCATGTCCAGTTCCCTGTGTTAGCAGGGATTGATGTAATAAACTTTTGCCCCAAATAGTCCACAAAAACATCTCCTCCAGCCCCTCTTGCAGACCACGGCCACAAAACCCCCAATAACAAGCAAACTGACACAACTGTGTGCCTCAGGAAGAGAGAAAAGACAAGGGCAGGACCAAGGCCTTGTGGCCCTTCAGTGGCAGGGAATGTGTTAAGAACACCTGGTCATATTTTACCTAGGAAGTGGGTCATGTGCCATGCTGCTGAGGAAGGTAAAAGAATTGTCTCCACTAATCTGACCTGGGGAAATTTTTCTTTCCTGTTGTCAGATCTGGAGATCCATTTAATCACAAAATGGTAGAAAATGAGGGTTAGAAGGGACTTCAGGAGGTCATTTAGTCCTACTCCCCTGCTCAAAGCAGGACCATCCCCAACTAGATCATCCCAGCCAAGGTTTTGTCTAGCCAGGTCTTAAAAACCTCCAAGGATGGAGAGTCCACCACCTCTCTGAGTAACCTGTTCCAGTGCTTTAATCCTGTGCACATGAGCAAAACCTACAAAGCAAGTACCTGTGAGGCTTCTCTGTACCATTAGGAAGTGCCTGTGCATCCCTGCACCAATACCCAGAGCTTCAGAGGTGGGCAACTCCTCCTTCCCTGCCCAAGAAATAAAAAAAATCCTTGCAGGGGTGGGGAAAGGGAAGGAAATCTTCCTGGCCCCTTCAGACAACCAGCAGCAATTGCAAAATATGAGAATAGGATGTAATGAAATGCAACAAATATTATTAAACCTATTTAAAACATAAGTTTCATAGGAATAAGCACAAAAAAGAAACACACACACACGTGCACACGTAGACTAATCCAAGCTAAGGCACCTCCTCAAAAGTATGCTCCCACCTCAGGAACCCTAGGACATGGCCAGCCTACAACCTCAATGCAGAAACCACTCCTCTGCACACTTCCCCCTCATGCAAAGAAGCTACTTCTCTGCTGAGGATCACTTTCTCTAGTTTAACTTTTGCCTTAAATCTTGCCTGTGCTATCAGCAAAGTCAGGAAACCCTACATCACCACACTTCCCCCACACACAAGCAACCCCAGCAAGCACACACTGATCACATTTCCTGCCATCTCGTTCATGGGGATACCAAACACATGAACTCTCATATTACGTGCTCTGATTCCTATCCCAAGAGCATCCCTATCCTATTGCACTAGCCCTTCCATAAAATTATCCAGCTCCATCCTGAAGCAATTCAGGTCCTTTGCCCCCCACTATTGCATTCAAAAGACCATTCCAAAGCTTTGTTCTTCTGATGACTGAAAACCTTCCTTTAACTTCCAGACTCAATTTATTCTTGTCCAGTTTGTGTCCATTTGACTTTCCACAACTACTGTCCTTAAACTGAAATAGCTTTTCTCCTTTTTATCAGAACAGGCTTTTAACTCTGAAGCCTAATGGTGGCATTCTGAAGATTCACCATGAGCTGTTTTAAGATTGTAATCCAAGAGTGCACCCCCTGCTGAATCAGGCATTCAGGTACTTTTGTGAGAACCATTAAATAAACTAGCTAGTTAGCAAAAATCAGTAGTGTCTTGGCTTTCCCTGACAGCCCTCCCATCCCCATGCTACCATAGCTTTCCCTGAAAAAAGCTCTATCAATATGTCATCTTGAGAAACATGACAAGTTCCCTGCTGATGCTGATGAATGGGTCCATGCCTGTGTTATTAGAGTGACTAAAACCCCGTCACATGTACAAGCGCCCAGTAGTTTCCTAGCCTCAGAACAGGACACTGAATTCTGGTCTCACCTGAGTGTGCCAGAAAGCTGAGGGTAAGAGCTGCAGACAAGGACCTCCTAGAGTAACTCATGTCAAAATGTCACTGTCTTGGGATGCCCTTTAGAGGACCAGAGGGTATAATGCAATATTAAAAAAAATAATAATAATAACTGCTTTTTGTTTTTTATTTGCCCAGAAGAATAACATGCAAAGAATCAAGCACTACTCGTATGGGCCAACCTCTTCCCAGAAGCAGGGCTGGAGAAGCTGCAAAAATCTCTGTAAAATTACCACTCACCCTTATTACTTATAGTGCATTAGTATGCCAGGCAGTTTGCAGATAAGAAGGAAGATGAGGTCTCTCTCCCACTGATTCTGTAATCCAAACTTAATTAAAAAAAATAGAAAGTAGGTTCAGGGGAAAAGAAATTGAAACAAAGTAGGGGAAGACATGCTTGGAAACTGGTGTATTTGATTCCAGGTGCTTTTCAATACCAGACTGAGTTAGCAATCCTCTGTTGCCATGCAGCTGAGAAGTAGATCCCACATTCAGTGAAACTTTTGTTCACTGTGTTCCAGTATCAGAGAAACGCGTGTTTCCCAGGAGACAACAGACTTGCCAAGGACCAGTTTTACGTTTACAGAAAAGAAGGTAGCACTCATTTTATACCAGCACAGTCACCCCAGATAGTCTGTTCATAGGTTCCTTTGGGGTCTGTTGCTGCATGTTAACATGCAATAAAATCTGCTTTGTCCTCAATGTCTCACGCCGTTTGTACACGTCTCTCAGGGAATAAACATAAAATTGGGGTTCAGACTGTGTAAACAAGTGGAGGTGCCTAACCCTTTTCATGTTGATCCTGAGCCA
>NW_005841862.1:4118605-4119855 GCF_000455745.1 Alligator sinensis
GGAATACGTTTCAAAACAGCAACAAGGTGCGGTGAGAGATTAAATGGGTGGAAACCATTTCCCTGTCAATCAACAGTGTTGTTCTCAGGACAAACAGCCAAACAACACAGTTGCTAATTACATTACCCGCCCCCCACCCAGCCTCATTCCTGGGAAGGCAAGCGTGTCAGACATGTAGGTAGGGGAATGTCCTAACAAGGTTAAAACATTTTTGGTCTTGATGAAGGGTGACTGCGTCCAAAAGCTTGCTAAGAACTTTTTTCCAACTACTCAGTTGGTCTAATAAAAGATATCACACCTACCCAAAGAACCTTGCCTGGCTGTCTCTATTTTATTAACAGATAAATGAAAACCACTGCCAGAGCCAGGGCACCACCTACACAATTCCCTATTGGCATGCACCTCATGCAGTCACTTACTTACCCAAAGGGGAGGTAAATGGTAGGGCTGTGCGAAGCTTCAGCTGGTGATTCAATTCGGAGATTTGGCCCGATTCGGTGGTCAAATCTCCAAATCCGAATTGAATCAGGGGACCAATTTAAAGGTCCGAATCAATTCAAAGCTCTCCGAATCTTCGTGGGGGATGGGGAGGGGACCATGGAGGAACCCCTGCCAGCCCATCCAGCCCCACCCGTTCCCCCAGCCCCCACATGGCTGCCCCGCCTCCCCCAGCTTCCGGCCCTTTAAAGAAAAGCTCTGGTGCTCACTGGGTGCTGCCAGGCAGGAGGGTGATCCCTGCTTCCCCGCCCTGCGCCACGCTACATGGGGGGGCTGCGCATGAGCCCCCTGCCCTCCCCACTCCCCTAGCCCCCACATGGCTGCCCTGCCTGAGTCAGCTCCAGCCTTTTAAGAAAAAAACCAAGACAAGCCCTGGGACTGCAAGCCGAGCTCCTGCAGCAGCCTCGGGGCTTTGGGGACTTGTGCAGAGCCCACCGCAGGGCAGCGGGGATCACCCCCCACTGGCAGCAGTGGGGCTTTTCGCTCTTTTTTTTCTTAAAGAGCCGGAGCTGGCCCAGGCGGGGACCCGTGGAGGGGCTGGGGGAGCGAAGGGGAAGGTCGGCGGGTTTGTGCAGAGCTCCCCATGCAGCATGGGGCAGTGGGGGGGCAGCGGGGATCACCTCCCGCCCGGCAGCACCCACTGAGCTGGGACTTTTTTTTCCAAAGAGCTGGGAGCTAGGGCAGCCATTGCCAGGCTGGGAGGGATGGGCCTGGCCTGCATGATTCCGAGATTTGGAGGGTCAGCAGGAGAG
>NW_005841862.1:4119886-4124946 GCF_000455745.1 Alligator sinensis
ATCTCCGAATCAGTTTCGGCCGAATCAAATCAGGACAGTGATTCAAATCACCGAATCGAATCACTGTCCCCCGAATCGGCCAAATCTGAAGTGAATACTAGCCGCTTCACACAGACCTAGTAAATGGTATCATTTTTATCTCGTAGTATTTTAGTTTGCACTAGGATAAGTGACACAGAACAATAGTATGACTAGAGGCTACGACCAAAGCAGTTGCGCTGGTAGGAATTTTCTTATCTAGTGTAGAGGGGACTAACCCATCCTTTTAAAGGTGTTTTTGATCTATACTTCAGTCTTGCAAATTCCAAAGCTGCAGAATGAGGTAAAACCACTTAAAATATGCTCGGGTACTGTGTACAGTGCAAGTTTAAACTATGCTTTAAAGATAACAAATATGAGAAGAAACTGGGATTGTGTCTTTTTTGCTTTCACATAGAAGATTCTCTCACTCCGCCCTTTTCCTCCCTCTTTTTAGGACTTATGCCTTAGAAAAATCAGGCCTGGCAAATCTGATCTTACCTTGTTTTGCAGAAGAAATATCAAAGGTGTCAAAGAACTGGATTATGAACTATTTCAACCTAACTAGAAAGTAAAATATCTTGAATTTTTAGCAAAGTTATTTCTTACCAGGTTTTGTTGGGCAATTGTATTCAAAAGGTGTTAACAAACATCGACTTAAACCTCTTACTAAAAATCTGTCTCTCAGTGAATTGAATTTCACTTCTTCAGTGCTGTGATGTTATAAAAATCCTAGCTGTCCTTCTGTGGTAGAGCTTTCCTTGTACCCATTGGGGAATCTTTCAAGATGGAAAATTCTGAATTTCTTTAAAAAGTAAAGGAGGAAAAACAGGAATTTTTTTCTTGCCCAGTTTATATATAATGAAGCAAATTAAACACACAGGCTAGGGACAGAAGTTACACATAAACCAGTTTAAGTGATCCAAAACTTGTTTAAACCTATAACAGAACAGAAGTTCAGTGCACATAAGCCAATTTCAAAATGGCAGAAACTAGTTTAAGATAAATGTGGTTGGATGTATTATCAGACTTAACTGATTTAGTTAAACCGGTTTATGGAACTTCTTTCCAGATCAAAATGATTGTGACGGAGCAGCTCCAGTGCTCTGTTACTTTAAGGGCTGGAGCAGGCACCAGGCAGGTGTTTGATTAGGGTGGTCATTTAAGAGTCAGCTCTCTGGGCCCTGGCAGCAGTTTGCTGCCAGACAGCAAGGGAGAAACATCATCCTGCTACTGCTCCAGGAACATCTTGGAAGGGCTATGGGGAAGGAGGAGGCCGCTGGTCCTGGGCATGACCGAAAACTGCACCCTGCTAGAGAAGGGAGGCCCACCAGGGACTGCCAGTGACGGGGCAGCCCCATGTAAATACCAGGACCGCTAACTTCCCCAGTGAAAGGCGGGTTGGGATGCCTCAATAACTCCAGCCCCTATCATCCAGTGGGTTACTGGAGGGGAGTACTGGGGCCAGGTACTTCTACTAAGAGGCACCTGAGCCCTAAGGGGTGTAAGACCCTGTGCCTTAGCCAGAGTGAAGAGTGGGGCCAGTTCTGCTCAGAGAGCCTGCAGGGGTGTAAGATCCCAGACTCCAGCATAGGGGTGGAGTGTTGGCCCAAGGAAGGGGCAAAGTGGCCCAGTGAGGGACTAGGGGGTGAAGTTGGCCCATAGTTGGTTAATCGCCCAGCCTAGTTCAGATAAGGGTCATGGGAGAGACCCAAAAGGCTGTGCTAGGACTGACCGAAGAGAGGAGAGCAAAGTCTGATGGCCAACGGGAGCCGCTTAAAGGAGCAGAGCAGAATGATTGAGGCGCAAAGGGCCTCACATGTGAAAGCAGGCAGAGAGGAAAAGACCCCAGTGTGTGTGTGGCCCAAGAGGGCAGTGTGTGAGAGACCTAACTGTGTGCCTAGTTTGGCCCGGTCTTGAGTCGAAGATTTAACACACAGTGAGACATCTGCGAGGCATGGGACACATGTAAGGGCAAGTCTGAGCATGTATGTACCACCCATTACAGCTGGGTGCTGGAAGGGCAGCCTCCTGCCTAATTAACATTTTAATTACTTTACAACAAGGCACGGCAGGTGAGTAGGCAGGTGGTTTGCCCATAGCCAGGAGGCAGCCTGATGTGAGCATCGGGCCTTGGGAGCTTGGCCCTGTCACAATGTCCTTCTGGTCCAGGCTGTTTAACATAACATAATCCTCAGGCATAAAAAACCATAACAGAGCCCTCACGGTCTGGAAAAATCAAATTCTGTCACCATTCAAGAGTGACACTGAGCTGCTGGATCTAGGATGACTTTACCGTCTCATTTTAGTTTCATCTTCTGTTATGAAAGGCACAAGCCCTCTCTTATTGGACAAGAAATCACTTCTAGTTTAGTCTGCCATCATGAAAGGTTCAAGAAGGAGGCTATAGTATTACTAGTGCACCAGTCTGGCATGATTCCAGCTTCAGTAGAAAGGCGTTTTACATTTGTCGTACTTAAAGGCTGTGGCATGTGACTGTGCCATAGCAGCTGATGATTGGATTTCCCCAGTGAATGTGTGAGAATGTCTCAGAACTTCACTGTTCTCAGCATGCAGCACAGTATAGGGGCTGGCTGTTCAGAAGTGTTCAGAAGACATGATTAAAACTATTCAACTAATTTGCTTATGTATTAGACAACATGAATAATTTAGGACACTTCTGAGAAGTGAGAGGAGAGTTAAGTTACTCCCTCTATGGCCAAATGCAGACAGTCAAAAAGTCTGAGGCTGAATTGATTCATCTTCCCAGGTTAGTCTAAGATTTGTAGATTGAACTGATAAGCAAGTAAACAGACATTCACTTTTAATTCCAGAAATGCAGCCACATGTCTGTAGCAGGGCCCATAGTTATATATAACATTATTAATATACTTGTAATTAATTTTAATGTACTTTATCTTCTTGAGACAAAAGGGAACCAATGTACCGTAACCAGTTCATGCTCAGCAGATAGCCAGTGGTCTACTAAAAGCTGCAGAAAGCAGAAATCAGGGTGTTTTTTTTAAACTGGAAAGATTAAGTGAAACCTGGTAACTAATAGGAAGTAAGGTATTTTTTTGAAGAGAAGTCTGTTTGTAGTTAAAACATAAGCTAGTCAGTCAAGAGAGAGGCTATGAGAGAACCTAAGGTTTATCTTGACCTGCTTAAGCATGTGAAAACTACACATTTCCATGTCTGCAGCAGGATTCTTCCTTAACAGATGAGCACAGCTTTTTTCCCTAGTGTAGACTATGCAAAGAAGGGTGCAAATACAGTTAATAAGTACTTATCTAAAAGTCAAAATGTGTATTTTCTTCCCTCACAGAGAAACATACCAAACTCATGGAGAAGTCACAACTTCAGTTCCTTTTAGAATGAGGGTGGAATTTAGGATAAGGAGTACAAAAGGTCCAAAGACACTGTGGGCGCATCTACATGTATGCTTTACTATGGAGTTGACTAATTAACTCCGCAGTAAAGTGTCATCATTTACACATGTGCTGGAATTAGGGTGCAGTAAACTAATTTACTTGGCTGTAGGATAGTACTGTAGGGGACAAGTACTATTCTATAGCAGAGTAAACGTGCGATTAAATACATGTGCAATTAAATACTGGGCATAAATTGCGCCCAGTCAGCCTAGCCAACTCAGCTAGCTGTGGGGAGGGAGCCTACAGGGCAGGAGCCTGACCCTCATGCCCCAGCATGCCCTTCCACCATCACCCAGATCCCAGGGCTGATCCCCATGCCCCCTGCCAACCCAGTGCTGCTCCGCCCCAGCTCAAACTGCTGTGGTCCTGAGCTGGCAGCAGGCTTGTGGGGTCAGCTACACAGCTCAGCAGTTTTGGCACTCTTGTGCCCCACTCTCTGCTGCCACCTGGAGCCTGGGACTGACCCCCCTTAGCCTGCTGCCAGCTCGTGGGAGCTGTTTTCTCTGGTGTGAAGCGCACTGGAGTTTATTGCTTCGAGCTAATTGCTCATGTAGGTGCATCCTTGTTAAAAATTAAGCTCTGGAGGTGGTGCTATAATAAGCATTTATGGAGCACGATACACAAACACTGTAAAACATGGTAGAAGGTAGTACATGAAAACTGAATAATATAGTTTTGAATACATGTAACTCTATAGCTACCCTAACAGTCTTTGAGTGAAGGTGGGTCTGACAATGAAGGGTCAAAAATGTGAAGCATAACACATGCATATTGTCGGAGAAAATTATCCATCTAGGTTCCCAACCTGGTAAGGGAACACTTGCAGATTCTCCTGACCCCAGCAGGGCTCATTTCCCAGCTGAGACTCAAATAAGCAGGAGACCAGGGTGTGGTCTTTCCAGTTTATTTGGCCGAATGTCCCCTGTCCTCGTAAGGGCAGAGGCCCCGACTGCAACTCTGTAGCAGAAAGCCCCCTTTTCCTCTTGCCTGCATTTGCTCTCCCCTCTTTGGATATGTTTCTCTTTTTCTACCTTTTCTTCCTTCCTCTCTCTTTCACTTTAAGATAAGGAATTGTGTTTTAAAATTTGTGTGCACGCATTTTGTATCTCCCCTTGTATTTTGGTATTTTTATCTATTTGTGTGCCATGGCATTTGTAGCTTATGTTTTATACTCCTCACCTTTCAACTTTCAACTAAATGTGTTTTAGTTTCATAAGTAAGTTATACATTGTAACAATGTTAACAAGGGCAGGAATCAAACTGCCCTTCCTTGTATCAGGCTGGCCCCTGAAAGAGCGAGTAAATCAGTGATTGAATGTGTAACACTGTAGCAGCAGACACCAATTAACACCTGGGACACTGCAGATCAACCAAGGGAAGAATTAAATAGAAGACAATGTAACAACCGGGAAATCTCTAAACGTCACTGATCAAGGGCTAGAAGCCCTGGCCTGAGTTAATCAATGCTGGGGACCAACTTTTGGGCTGAATATCTCCAGATCACTCCCAGAGCCCTATTTAAAATTCATCAACAGACTTCCAAACCTGCACGTTCATGCGGATGACCCCTGGGGCTGACAGATGCCATCCAGTAGCCACCGAGGGGGGGGA
>NW_005841862.1:4125024-4128389 GCF_000455745.1 Alligator sinensis
GTGTGTGTGTGTGTGTGTGTGTGGGGACCAGCCCCAAGGTTTATGATTTAACTCATTACAGTGTTTCAATCCTCCTAATAAACCAGAATTTTAAGGATCCCAAGTTGGACATTTGTAGCCAACAACTCAACACACATATTTATAAACTTCGGTTACATAAGCTTTTCCATAACACATGCGCAAAACACTCAGCAGAAAATTACCAACACAGCATGAATTTACTCATCCCACATGGTTGGGCCTGATCACCTTGCTTGGCCATTTAGATTGACAGACCAGTGGCAATCTCAGTGCAATGTTGCATCAGCCAGCATCAGCCAGAGGTTATGCAGAGGTCATGTTAATTTTTCTAACAATTTTCTAACAATCCCCCCTTATGGCCAAAGGCCTATGGCCTGCTGGCCATTTCCCAGGTTTGCATAACATTGAGATTAATTACTTTTTGTGTAACTCGAAACTACACATGCTTTAATTACAGCAATTACTAAAATAATAACTAAGAAAATCCCTAATCCCCATAAAATGTATTCCAAGATATACCTTCCCCACATTCCTAGACTTGAGGTGATCCATTCCATTACTGACCAACTTCGTAAAGAGTTTACCTGTTGTGCTGTGTCTCGAATTATTTTTACTACGGCAGGTATATTGTCAGGGGGGGCAGGTAGGTGCAGCAGGGTCCTCCTGTGATTAAAGCACATACCCCTCCTTCTCTAGCTAACAAATAGTCTAATGCTAGGCGATTTTCTAAAGTCATAGCACGGTTGGCTGAGACAGGGAACTGCTGCCCTTGCTACAGGATCTAGCTGAGCAGAATAGTATGCTATGGGATGATTAGAAACTCCCCACGGCTGAGTTAAGACACCTGAAGCAATACCTCAAATTTCATGATTAAATAGGGTGAAGGGTTTCTGGCAATCTGGTAGTCCTAGGGCTGGAGTGACCATGAGCGAATGCTTGAGTTCATGGAATGCTTTATTTAATGTAGGAGTCTAAACAATCACCTCTGGGGCTTCTTTATCATAGCTTCTACTAATGGTCTGACCATCTCCCCATATGCTGGAATCCACTGTTGGCAGAAGCCCGCCATGCCCAATAAGGCTCGTACTTGCCATTTATTTTTTGGTATGGGCAGATCTTGTATTGCTTTGATGCGTTTAGGTGACAGCTTACGGACACCTGGACCAATAAGATACCCTAAGTACTCTACTTCTGACGGGCAATACTGAAGTTTTGTTGGGGATACCTTATGGCCTCTGGCAGCTAATCCTTGGAGTAGAGTCAGTGTGTCGCGCTTACATTGTTGTTCCGACGGGCAGGCTAGAAGTAGGTCATCAACATACTGGACTAGAGCAGAGTTGGGCTCCAGAGTAATAGTAGATAAGTCTTTGTGCAATATCTGTGAAAACAAGGTGGGGGATTCCACGAATCCTTGGGGAAGGCGAGTCCAGCATAGCTGCCGATTTTCCCATGTAAAAGCAAATAGATACTGAGAGTCTTTATGAACGGGAATGCTGAAAAAAGCTGCACAAAGATCAACAACTGTAAAGTAAGTGGCGGTCACTGGGATCGAAGTAATTATGGTGGCTGGGTTAGGTACTACTGGGTGCCTGGGAACCACATAGTTGTTGATAGCTCGCAGATCCTGTACAAAACGGTAGACAGGCTTTCCTTCTGCATCAAGCTTAGGTTTTTTTACTGGCAATATGGGTGTATTGCAAGGTAAGGCACATTCCCTTAGAATGCCTTGCTGCAAGTAGCTATTTATGAGTGGTTGTAGACCCTTTACTGCTTCTTATGGTATCGGGTACTGAGGGACTGAGGGTGGCGGACCCGGCTTCACCTTGATACGGATAGACTCTGCAGACCGCAGGAGGCCTACCTCCGTAACTTCCCAACCCCACAAGGAACGCGGCAACCTGTCTAAATCTGACGGGAATGGAGAATTCTCTGGGCTAGGCAACAATGCCATCTGAAGGTGATCCATCCAATGCGCCGGCAAGGCGAGAGTGATACCACTCGGAAGCATTTGATGGTAGCCTGTAATTTACAGAGTAAATCTCTCCCAAGGAGGTGCACTGGAGTTCCCTCAGCTAATAGGAAAGCCTGATTAATGGTCAAGGGTCCTATCTGCACTTGCGTTTCAGTGCCACGGGGCACTCACATAGATTTCCCAGTTACTCCCATAATCTTTTCAGTTCCCGAGACTGCAATTCCCACCCTTTTTGGAGATTCTCCCAGTGAGGACAGATCTGCTCACGTATCTATAAGACATTTATAAATTTTCCCTGCTATTTGAAGTGGTACATAAGGGGATGAAGGGGCACAGGTATACTCAAAAGAGGAAGATTCCCCTAGATACATCATGTGGAAGAGCCCCCCCCTTATTTCATTGGGAGTCATCTATGTCCTGTTGCAAGACCTAGATCCAGGGATCTGTAGGATCGGTGCTTGCAGCCCGGTTGCTTCCCTGGGTTCTCCCCTTTCTTCCTCCGTAAGGGGGGGGGGGGGGGCTAGGGCGGTTCGGGCACTCTCGTTTCCAATGCCCCAATTGTTTACAATAATTACACGTATCATTGGGGCCAGGTTCCCTTGGGGTATTAGGCCTCCCTAGGTACCCCCTATAACCTCCCCTTCCTCTTCCTTTCGGCTGGAACTGGGAACTGAGAGCAGCAGCCAAGAATTTGGCTTCTTGTTTCATTTTTAGCTTTTCAGCTTTTTGAATTTCAGGTCTTCAATCAAAGGCATGGTTAGCTAAATCTACCAATTGTTGCATTGTTTTCGTGTTACAATGAGGGTTATATTTGACTATGTATTTTTTTAATATCTGATGCGCAACCCCCTACAAAGGTGGATGCTACAATGGTTTGATTTTGCGGAGCCTGTGCATCGAAACTTCCTCCATGGGTTGCAATGGCTTTCAGCAGCCTGCTGTAGAAATCTTGCGGATGCTCGTTCGGACCTTGGACCACAGAAGTTACCTTGGTCCAGTCAATAGTTTTGCGTCCTGCCCTGTTCATTCCTTCTAACAAGGTCTGTCTAGCCAATTGTAATCTGTCTCTTTCATGATTATCTCCATTTATTTCCCAATTTGGGTTAACCAGCGGCCAAGGCGGGACTCGTCCTGTTGGTTCTTCCTGTTGCCATTGGTTCCCCTGATTTATTATATCTAATTTCTCGGCAGAGGTTAACAGCGTATCTAAGAGTTGATTCATGTCTACCCATGTGGGGTTGTGTGTGGAAATGATAGTCTGTATCTTCCGTCGAACGGCCTCCGGGTCATCGCGAAACTTCGGTGTTCCCTGTTGCCATGCCTGAAGATCTTGGGGATTAAAGGGAATATGGGTATATGGATACTGGATCCC
>NW_005841862.1:4128765-4131743 GCF_000455745.1 Alligator sinensis
CATCTGTCGGGTTGGGGTTCCTCTAGGACCCCCTTAAGGTACCTTAATTTATTCATACTGATGGATCCCAGTATCGGCCACTGGAGTTCAGGGGTCTCATAAGTGTAGCCGGGCCAGATACTAGTGCATAAGGCTATAGCGCACTTCTTACTCAATTGGCAATGTCCAGATAACTTATTCCAGTTACTTAACAATTCTCCAAGAGGACTACTGGCGGGAATTGACTGTTTCTGTCCCATTGTCACTCTTGGCGGATGTCCCTTTTCCCAGATAACCTAATACACTATAAAGTTCCCCAAGGACCCTGCTTTCTTGGCTACCCCAGACCTAACCAATCTGGAAAGGCAGGTTCTAAGGTGCCTCAAACAGATTGGAGGGCTTATCCAGTTTGAAGGTCAGAAACAGGGCAGTTAACTAAAATTGCCTGTGTGCCCAGGTTTGAGGAACCGGAGAACAGACTGACCTATAACACATTAGACAAGACATACACAACATATAAAAGACCACACCATGCCAATAAAATTGAAGGAGTCACCTTATGTCCTGCCATGTCTGCAGCCTCAACCCAAGACTCCCATGGTGAACTCACCTCTGTTATGGCTGGCCGAGGGTTGGGTTCAGGTGGCAGCGGCGACGCAACGAGCTGGGTGCTCCTGCCTGGCTCACCAAATTGTCAGAGAAAATTATCCGTCTAGGTTCCCAACCTGGTAAGGGAACACTTGCGGATTCTCCTGACCCCAACGGGGCTCATTTCCCAGCTGAGACTCAAATAAGCGGGAGACGAGGGTGTGGTTTTTCCAGTTTATTCAGCCGAATGTCCCCTGTCCTTGTAAGGGCAGAGGCCCCGACTGCAACTCAACACACATATTTATAAACTTCGGTTACATAAGCTTTTCCATAACGCATGCGCAAAACACTCAGCGGAAAATTACCAACACAGCATGAATTTACTCATCCCATATGGTTGGGTCCAATCACCTTGCTTGACCGTTAGATTGACAGACCAGTGGCAATCTCAGTGCAATGTTGCATCAGCCAGCATCAACCAGAGGTCATGCAGAGGTCACGTTAATTTTTCTAACAATTTTCTAACAATATATCATTTGTACAGGCAGGTAATTTTATCTGTTCCACTGTTCAATGGAAGAGATAGCACAGGACTTGCAGTTCACAGTATATAGAAAGCTAAGCTCTTCAAAGATAAAACAGTTTAAAAAAATAGGTGCTAGACCTTTATTGTGTATCAGGGAAAAGCAAACAGGATTGTGTTTCTTTTGATCAGAAAGACACCAGTGAAGAAGCTACAGGTTGTTTCTGATCAGCCTTACAAACAAAATAAAACAGCTCAGCTGAAGCATCAAATTCTGCCTCATCTGTGTATGTTTATTACAGACAATGTCCCCAGCAGCACTTCTCTTTCAGTTTGGATCCTAAGGACCTAACAGCGCTAATTAATGAGTCCGGCAGAAAATATTGTTTTTAAAATAACACTTTGTACTACGTTTGTTCCTTCAGAGGAATACTCTACAAATAGAAATGAATTACACCTCCCCATATTCCTGTGAGAATGCTAGGGGGTAATGATTATCCCCACTCTGTTCTGCTTAATAATAGGTTATATGACTTGCCTAAAGTTACCCAGCAATTAAATGGCAGAGCAAAGCAAAACCCCCAGTAAGCCTAACTCATGGGCCCATACTTCAGCAGACTACACAAAGCTGTAGAGGATTCTGTTCCTTGTAATTGGACCAGCTAAACATCAGAGGGGGAACTCAAGTTTCCAAGACTTGGATGCTTCATCTGGTCCTCAATGAATCAAACAGACAAGTGACCACAAGCACCTGACAATGATGCATTATTTTCTGAAGTAATGTGACATGTACTGCTTGGATTGCACAAACTAAAAGCAACTTTGTTTATTTCCCTGGTGCTGGATCACACCCTCCGATTCCTTCCTTGTGACCAGGAGACAATAGCAGTATTCTGGTGGCTGGTGTTTCCTGTAGGATCACAAGGAAGTGAATTAATTATAGATAGAAATAACTGCACTCTTGCTTCCTCTGGCTCTCTTCCTCCCCTTCTTGCCCCTGTCAGGAAATTTAGGGCTCAAGGTGTGAGAGCTGAAGTGTGTATTTCCTGAGACCTGAAAAACAGTCACACCATGCCAGACCAGGAGAAAAGGGGCTTTCAGCTTTTCCAGAAAGCTACAGGAGGAAAAATTAAAAACCCCACCATCACTTTTCTGCATGTCCTTTCACAGCATCAGATGAAGTGAGTTTGAGCTGACCAAAGCTTGTGCTCGGCATATATAGCTACTTTGACTCATTTTTAAGGGGCAAATTGAGCCTGCCTCCTATATCACTTATATAAACCAGATGTGCCACATACGGTGGGTGACCTGCAGTGCTCCCTGCCATGCTGCCGCCCTCCACAAGTCTGCAATCCAAGGGGCAGCCAAGAGCTGGGCTACCATTTTGGAAACAGACCCAATGCTTCATTTCTGCTGCGCCTTAGCCCAGGACCGGAGGGACCCTTCAGCATTGCCACAGCTAAGAGCCAGAGGCGCTTGGGGCAGGCCCGCGGGGTGCTGCTGTGCAGGCAAGAGCCCGGCTAGGCTCACAGGCCCTGGCACTGCCCAGCTCTTGGCTAACACCAGCTCTGCCAACCCACGATTTTTGGCACTGTTCTTAAAGTCTACGCCGCAGGAACGTGAAAAACTTAGCTCTTCCTTTTAGATATATTTTATATATCTAGAAGAAAGAGCTAAGGTCTTCACATTCCCACAGTGTAGACTTGAAGAACAACACCAAAAATCATGAGTTGGCAGGGCTATAGGCGAGCAGCTTGGCAGGGTTCTGGCTTGCCCAGGGTTGAGCTACTGCCCACGGCCAGGGCGTCCTCCTTGGCCCGGGGCTGCAGCAGTAGCAAAAGGCCCGGTCTGGCGCTATCGGGAAGGCCCTGAGGCAGCCTGTCTCCTT
>NW_005841862.1:4132168-4136190 GCF_000455745.1 Alligator sinensis
TGGGGCGGGAGGCCCCCTGTGGAGAGGGAGCTCTTGACCGCCAGAGACTTTAGCAGGGATCTCTACGTGCGAGTGGCTCATGTGGATCCCCGGCCGGAGGTTGAGCCCCCCTGACGGGTGGTCAAATAAAGAACTCACACTGAGAAATACTTGACATTTTGGTGCCTGCACCCCTACCCCCTGACTTGAAGTAGACTCACACATTTGTTTCTTAGAGATGGTCAGAGACACATGCGGGAGGCTGGCAGGTGTCCGGCCCTCAGGAGATCCAGTTCTGGTGGCCGCCTCCCTCGTCATCAAAGAAAACGGCTTCCTGCATTTGCAGCCCAGGCGGCTATTGTCCTTGTTGTTGGAAAATCCCCCTCGGGCTGGAGAATTGAAGTTGTTCACTGCCACCTGTTGCTGATGTGGGGTTGGGTGACGGGTGTGTGACTGTGTTTTGACTCCTTGTCTGACTTCTCTGCGCCTGGGCAGATGATGTGGGTGGGTAAAGTAATTTGCTTTAATTAGTCATTACCGGGCATGAAGGTATGCCTTTTAATTCTTTCAAATAAGAGGCAGGCAGACCCTCCTAACTAGGTAGTTGATCCAGTAGATACTGCCCACATAAAATCTTTCTGAGCAACCCTGAAGAAGACTATGCTGCATTCAAAAGCTTGTCTGGCTCCTGTTGAACTGACTGTGTTTGGTAGACTTCCACAAAAATCCTTGTTGCTTGCATATTTTTTGAGCCTCAGGCTTGCGGCGTCACTCCAACACTACCATGAGGAAGATAGCGGGGTTTTTATCCCCTAATGTAAGTGTGGACAGGTTGAGAGTCAAAACTCTTATGTTCTGCTCCAAACTGTCAGGGGCTGTCAGTTTGAACAAGCCCTACACCCTCCCTGCCTTTTTTCCACCTGTATAATATTTAACCTGGTCCATAGGTTTGTGTGTGGCTTAATGAGCACTTTCCTAAAGCACTCAAATTTATGGGTGAAAAGCACCTTATAACAGGTTTTCTTTGCCTTTCAGTTTTAACTATAGTCATAGTGGTTCTAGCTTTTACTTCCCTGTGACATAAGCAGCACATGTTGTAATCAAGCTCCCTGCATTACTATTAGCATCTTCTGTGGGCTTTTCATATGTCAGTTTGAACCATTCAAGTCAGTTAATCAAGTTTCACTTTTGCAGTTGGTCAGTTTCTAGCTGCTTATGCTACAATGTTTGGATTTTTGAAATATATATTATGGTTATGGTTGGACTTTGAAGTGTGTGTGTGTGTGTGTGTCTCATATATATATATATAGAGACACACACATATATACACATATAGACACTAATACATATTTCAAAGTCCAACTTTGATATATATATGTGTGTGTGTGTGTGTGTGTGTGTGTGTGTGTGTAGATAGATAGATAGATATATAGAGAGCTATAGATAGATATATCTCTATATCTATCTATCTATCTACATGTATAAATGGGTGTGTAGATCTGTATTTGTGTATACATAAAATAGTTGCCTTTAAAAAAAAAAAAAAGTCTTGTAGAAGACTTTACAAAATTTTATTCTTTTTATTTTTACTTCAATCTTGTTTATGCTTAATGCTGGCTAACAAGAATAATTCTCTCTGGCGGAGTTTTGTTAATCTTACTTGAGCCAGGAAGTTTTCTTAAAAAGGATAAACAATTTTTCTGGGAAATCTTGATATTTCATAGTGAGAATCGCATCCTATCCAAGAATAGGGATCGGATGGGGGAGTGAAGTCCTGAAATTCCCTGTTCTTTTGATCTTTTTATCTAAATGTTCCCTTTGAATCACTGTTCCCTCTTTCTTTTCATTTGTAAAATATTCATCATCTGTAGCAGTCCAAGGGCTATTTATCTGTAGCCATCCTAAAATATCTGTAGTCATCCCAAATCCTTACCCTGGTTGCTGAGCCCAATATAAAACATGCTGGGTAGTGGTGGGATGTCTTTGAAATGAGCTGATCTCAGCCTTTCTTCCAAGACCACTGATACAGGTGCCCACTGTGGGCACAGGTGCCATATACAGTCAGACACCCAGTTATGTGATTTCAAGTTACACTGATTCATGTATACGCACTTTATATAACATGACCATGTTTCAACTTACGTGATACCCTGCTTCACATTTACACTGTTTGCGGTAGAGTGGTTGTTAGTTTGGAGTCTGCTTACATAGCATTAGCATCACTTCTTGTCTCCTCCAAGATTGTCCATCATTTTTGGTTACCTTAACCCCTGAATATCTGTGAAAATGGCATCAAAGAAAGCCTTTGATGTTGTACCCAAAAGAGCACTTAAGTCTATCAACCTGGCCCAGAAAATAGAAATCCTTGATAAATTAAGAGAAGGCAATAGTGCTGCGTCGATTGCTCACCAATACAGTTTAAATGAAACGACTGTGCGTACCGTTAAAAAAAGTGAGCAAAAAATTAGAGTCTGTGTGAAAATGACAACCCCTGTGAGTTTGTGTGTTGTTGGTGACTAGAATTCCTCATTTAAATAAGGTTGAGAAACTCCTTAATCTTTGGATCAATGAAATGACCAATGCAAAAGGAGCAGTTGTTGACAGTGCGGCAATTAGGGCTAAAGCTTTGTCTCTTTATGAGCACATAGCTGGGAGTAAAGGTTTTAATAAGGCTATTAATTCTATTATTTTGTTTTTAAATATCCTTTTATTATGAAATAATGTTATCAGATCTTGGTCCCAGGTCCCTATCCCCCTGTTTTCCATTGACTTAATGCCTCGAGTTACACGGTTTCAACTTGCATGGTGTTTTCCAGGAACATATGCCCCACGTAACTCAGGGGTCCAACTGTAGTTATTAGTCACTGAATTAAGGAGACGGTGTGCAAAATGAACCAAATCCTTTCATCCTTAGCAAGATGCATCCCAACATCGGCCTATACATGTGTGTGGTTGCTTTTACCTCGTTCTCTAAAAGCTGCATGGATAGAAGCAGCTGTCAGCCCAGCATTGTTTACAAACATAGAGTTGTTTTTAAAAAAATCTTCTCTGGAGATGTTTGCTGCAGGTGTTTGAGCTTATGATGCTTGAACATGAAACACACTGTTAAGGCATTCTTGTTTTGGGAATTGTTACTCTGGGTGGCATTAGGGCATGTGGTGTTGCGATGGAAAAATCCTAGGCTGGTACACTAAAGAGGTTGCCAGTCAAGATGGAAAGACATTCACTCTAATGAATAGAAAACTAATCACCTACTGCCTCTGCACATACACGTCTAGATGTAGCTCGCACTTTAGGGCCTTGCAGCTTTAGGTCCTTCTTACTTTAAACCAGACTCGTGCCTGGTACTCTAGTTGCGAGATCCCAGCCCCTGTCCAAGAAAGTAAAAGCTCTTCTCCCCCAGTCTGGTGCCCTGTGCCTGCCTCTGCTACTTGTCAGAGACTGTGACTGCTCCTTTGGTAACTGCTGCCTACTCCCTGGCAGCCCCTGTGTCAACTGTGTCCACGCTCCCAGCAATGTTCTCTGTTGCAAGCAGACAAGGGGTTGGAGCCACACTTTGCAGCCTGGCTCACCCCATCTGCTCCTCCTGCACTCCTGGGACCAGCCAACAGAGCTGCAGGGATGGTTGCTGGCATCTGCAGGAGCAGTTTCAGCAGCAGGGGCTCCTATTGCCCCCTCAGGTACAGACAGGCAGGGAGGGAGCAGCAGTGGAAAGAGCACAGTAGAGTCAGGTCCTACCACTGCTGCCTTTACCTGGCAGCAGTTAGATCAGTGGTTCTTAATCTTTTTAGCCTCAAGGCATCTCTCTGCCCCCCTTCTGATGCAGATTGGGGCTGAGTCACTTTCAGCTGGAGTGCCTCAAAATTCAGAAAAGTTATGGAGGGGTGCCTTGAGGTTAAAAAGGTTGAGGACCAGTGCTGTAAAACCTTAGCTTTGAATAAAATGCTTCAGTATCATTTAATCACCGGGATTTATGATTGGCATGTGTTCAATATTGGCCCCAAGTCTTTGCCTTTATCTGTGATACTATGCAAAGAAAGAGT
>NW_005841862.1:4136221-4145034 GCF_000455745.1 Alligator sinensis
TAAGACTGAAAATTGTTAAGGCCCTTGATTCTCACTCTCAAGGAGAGAATAATGAACTTGGATAATAAAAGGAACTAATTTAAAGAATTTGATTCTGGGGAGGCAGTGAGGGGGATGAGCACAATTGTCCCAGCATCAGTGGCAGCTAGGAGAACACTATTCACAATAATAGAAGCATAGAGGAGCTGAAGAAATGGCTGGTCTTAGTCTGTCTCCTTGCCAGGTGAGACCGTTCCCTACTATACCACCACCCTTTTCTATGGCTGTATTCAGTCTATTTCAAAACTACTCTGATGGGGCTTTTGTTGCCTTTTATTTGGGGATTCATCCACTTTTTGAGCCATATATACTGGCAAAAGATTTCCCTGGTATGGCAATCTTTTATACAGAAGTGTTATTACTGGTTTAGTTTATTTTGCTTGCTTCAATGGTACAAGTTGCAGTAGCAAACCAATGTACCTGTACCAAAAGGATTTGTTGACATAGTTTACACTAGAGAAGGTTTGCTGCTAAAGCTAGGTTTTAGAGAGTTCAGTTTCATTAGTCAGCAGTATATTCCTCCCCACCCCCAACCTTCAGTATACATCAGTCTCCCAGGAACTTACTTACTATCTACCTTCAGGCAGTCTTCTGTTGGCACCACCTGTTTGATAGTTCATAAACAGTAATCATCTGATTATTGGGAAGCAATTCTGGAATCCTAAGTATTGTTTAATTTCATCTGAGAGTCATTTATTTTTGTGCCATGATAAAGAATTAAAATCTTTGTTCTTTAGAGATGCCCACAAATGCTTTGGTATAGGATGTGTGATACAGCCTTTTCTGCTGCTTGGCACGTAATGATTGGTTCCTAAAAATGGCTCCGTTGTGCCTCCAGTGACTCGCATCTGTGGATTCTTGTTCTCTGGAATTTGCAAAGCGTTACCTGCTGTAGAGACCTACATCTATGACTGGGACTGCACTAGTGTTTGTTAATCACATATGAATGTAAGGATTCCTATGAGTGACTAGCCCTTGCCCTAGATGAGACTTATTTCTCTCATTTGCCTCGTGAATCTGTTCAGTGAGGGTGTGTATTTATAACTGCACATAGTTGGAAAGTGAGTGGGCTTTTAAATAATTTCTCATAATGTTTTTTCTATCACTTATAAAACTTTATTAATTCTTTACTATAAGTACTTAAGGATATGAATTTGTATCTAAAAGTATTGGGGTGATAAATCCTTTTAAGAAAAAAAATTCCAGGCTCTTCTAACAAATTGCCTAGAATAGATGCAGTAATACACTAATCCTCCTTCTCAGACACTTCATGTATTGTACCACATTTTTTGTAATGGGATTTTTAAGAGTCTTTTAGTTTAGTTTAAGAAAGCAGTGGTCATTCCAATATCTAGCCTTCTCTGAGCAGAACACTACAGCTCCTTTTCTCCAAGCTAAACTTATTGCGTTTTTCCCTTTGACTCTATATAATCATTTGCCCGTGTGATTCTTCTTTTTTTTTTTTTTAAGTACTACTTCACAGTAATAGAACATCTCACTGAGAGTTTTATATTACACCTTGCTATTGTTTGTGAGCTGTTTTTCATTGCTATTTCATTCGGAAATAGGCTCATCTTGGTTACGCTACTTTTGCCACCAAACATTAAACTATAACAATTATGTTTATTGTTAGCAGGTATAGCTTGCTTAGAGCAGGATTGGCCAGCCTGTGGCATTGGTGCCACAAGTGGCACAGGCAACCTCTTTGTGGCATGCAGCAGATCAGGGACAGGCAATACAGGGGCAGAGAGCAGGAATTGGAAAGCAAAGCAGCAAATGATGTGCAGAGCACAGGGAAGGAAAAAAAGCAGATGGGGCAGGGAGCAGAGTAGTAGATGGGGATTGGAGTGGCACTTGGGGTGTGGGGCTGATTTGTAGCATATCTGCCAAAATTGTTGGCTCCTACTGACTTGGCACATGTTAGCATGGATTTAAAGTGCTGCCTTCATAAGGATGGTCAGTTGAGTTGCTCATTGTGCATCTTTACTTTGTTTGCAGCATCCTGTTAAAGTGGCAGCAATTTAAAGAGAGGCCACATCTGGAACAAAACTTTCTGGATTGGTAATAGCCAAGTATGCTAGACCTGTTTCTGTACAGAGGGCCAAGTATTCACATTTTGCTGTAGAATCCCTGCTGGCAGAATCTGAATGTGAACATAGCATATTAAAGGTCCTCATGGGTAAGAAATGGGACCTTGTTAACAAGTTCAGGTTTTTTTTTTTTAACCCTCCATTCATCCATTCCTCCATTCTGTGGTGGGATGCCTCCCAGTACCATTAGATGCCCTGCTGCCATCAGTGCATGTTCTTTTGGCAAATGGAATATATTCTTCACGATTCATCTGGCTCCTTTTGCAAATGTGGAACGTATTAAATTGAAACTAAATTATAACCTTGCCACAGTAGATGTTATCAGTGCTAACTCTGATTGTAGTGAAAATCTTGGTGATCACAGATATTTAAAGAGCCAGAACTTCTTCCTTTGCTAGGTAAACCTTGAGGATAACCTAGCTCTTGTGTCTGTCCAGCTCTGGTGCAGATGTTTTCAGCCATTCTCTTCCACATGATATAGTTTAATTGAAGATTTCTAAGCTTTGTGGGTGATAGCATAGCTTGGTGCCCTCTAATTAATTAAAATAGGTACCAGTATACAACTGAGAAGGCCAAATTCTCTTGGCTCAGAAAAATGACATTTACTGATCTTCACTATGCATAAGCCACTGAACATCTCTTCCTGACCCCTTATCTCTACTCTCAGTGGAAAGTTCTGTCTTTTTTTTTTTTTTTTTTTAAGCTTTTTACTTCCTTCCCTTGAGGTATCTTTCTCCATGAAAATAGATTTCAACCTTATTTTAGCTTTTGGAGCTAGGCTTTCAGAGTGCTTTCTTGTCTAATCTGGGAAAAGGCAGATGCATTATTCTCAGTTGTTCATAGAAACAGATTATCAGTCCTATTCTGAGCTGGCCTCAGTTGCTGCCTAGCTCTGCTCATAACATTTGTATGTAACCTACACCAGCGGTTCCCAACACGGTGCCTGTGTGCTCCATGGTGCCCCCCGAGGTTTATTCAGGTACCCATGCACATTTTCACACTCAGTAAAAAATCATTATTCCAACAAAAAATGCTGTCACTGCCTATTGAGCTCAGGCTGTACACAACTGCCACCAAAACAAAACTGAGTCAGTCTGACTGATGCAGTGACGGAGTGGCGCTTACTACTCCCTCCCCAAACGAAACTATGCGCATATCCAGGATTCTCAATTCTAAACTTTAATATTCATATTGGCTTTTTCTTTTAAATTTGAATGTCCCCTTGAGCGCACAAATGTTGGGAACCCCTGACCTACACTGTCAACACTTTGGCATTGAGCAGTGGAATTGCTCTGTCAGAGAACTGCAAATGCATATTTTGTATTGTTAAAGTTGTCCACCATATTTAGCAACTTGAAAGTATACTTCACTTGCCAATCTAGGCTAAATGTCGAGAGCAAATGACCAAAAAGTAATTTAGATTGGCTTTGTTCACATTCAAACTGATATTGTTGTAGTAACATGACCTAGAAACCAGTCATACTGAAAACCAGGTTCCACTAATTCCATTTACTTTGTCTAATTCAGGATTTGAACAGTTGCTAAATTTGCAAACAACTTGCAGCCAAAGAACTGGGTTTCAGAAATTGGTGACTGATTTCAACTAAAACCTCTGTGTAAACTGCTTTCAGTAAAACTGCAAGCAAAGCAGCTAAATTTAGCAGACTGTAAGCAGCAGAGTTGGGCATACTTTGATGGTGTCACACGTCTGGAAAACCTAGTCACAGGATAGCCTGTAAAATCAATCATTGCCATCTTCTATCCTGTTTTTATATAGATTCATATGTAATTGCCCATCATGGTATCTGAGCCGCAGTTTTTTCATTTAAGCTTGCAGAAAAACAATTTCAAAATGATCATATGAATAGCGAGCTAACTTGTATGCAGAAACCCTTCATAAATTCCTAAATAGTTGCCTCCCTTGCTGTGATAACTGAACACCCCTCCAGCTTGGGTTCAGTCCCAATTCTAATGCAACTTAGCCGCATTCATGTGCTTCATGAGTGACTTGTGCCTCTGGCATCTGGTGGGGACACAGTGGTGGTAAGCAGGGGAGGTCCTGCAGCTGCTGCTGTTGATTTGCTGGGGGGTAGTGAGCACTGACCAAGGGTTGGTGACCACCCACTGCCAGCAGCATCGTCGGTGGCTAGCAGGGATTGTGGACCACCAGTGGCAGGGTGGCAAGTGGTGATGCACCTTTTTGTAGGGAATGCGCTGCCACACTCGGGAGGGGGGGAGCTCGCATGCACCCCCTACACGTTGCCCCTGATGTGCTTGATGCTGTACATTTGATAAACTTGGCCCCTAACCCAACAAGCCTGCCTTCTGAATCATGCTGCACTAAAGGCTAAGTAAAAACTTAGTGAAAACTTGGTTTAAACTTGGCAGAAGTGTCTCCAAGTGAAATTGAGCTGTCACTTGTTGCCCTACGGAGACAAATTTTAAACAAAAGGAAATA
Organism: Alligator sinensis; assembly: GCF_000455745.1. NCBI lineage: Eukaryota > Metazoa > Chordata > Crocodylia > Alligatoridae > Alligator > Alligator sinensis. Next base: position 4,140,809 of record NW_005841862.1, read on the forward strand.
TGGAAGAGGTGCAATAGAAAATGGCTTTTTAAAATGAGGCTGCTTTGAAAGAAGCAAAACAAGGGCTGAGATGTGAGGCACGACTGTATGTTTCTTGCTTCTGTAGTGTCATCAGCCTGGTAAATTCTTTGCCTACATTAGCCACAGCAACCTCTGAAGCAAAGCTTCAAGTCTCAGAAAGGTTGTACAATTTGGGGCTTTGACTAATCAAAATCATTTAACCTCTGTTGCAGTACGTATTCAGACAGAATATCTAGATCTTGCTGGTTGAACATTTTGGTCAGAGAACACGTGGAAGTACTAATTCCTACTTGTAGCTTACCTTCATGTTGATGATTTAAAAGTATGATGGAAAGTTTATAAGTACATTGCCACACAGTAACTGTGATGGTGCAGAGATGGGAAAATGGGTCATGGATATACTCAAGATTCTGGAAGGAACATTGTGGCTCTGGAGAATGGACCAGAGGAGGATGTAAATGTTTCTTTATTTTCTTGCGCTCTGTCTCAAGCTTCAAACCTAATTGCCTGCATGTAGTAGTGAGTCACAATTCAATCAGAACCAATTAAGTCTACACTTCTGAGAACTGTTCCATTAAAAACATGCCTCCTACTTACTCCCCATGTCTAGTTTCTCTCCTGGTGCTTGGCATTCTTATATTTTTGGGACCCTAATTGGGTAAATTGCTAAAAGAATAGAGGTCTTTGCTATTTTACCCAGGTGTACACTGCTGCTTTTTCTGTTAATAGCAGAGGCATCCTGAGAGCATAGTTAGGTGTCAGACCCAAAATCTTACTATTATGGAGCCATTCGGTTAAGTTGTCCTCTTGATGTCCAGCCCACCAGTGCGATGGACTGACATCTTTATTTGGTAAACTGACACCTGAAAACCTGTAGCTGCTTTGACTGTTAATTCATGACCACACACAGCGCGGGGACAGGTTAGGTTTGGAGTTCAGTAGACTCTTTCTGTGAATTCCCTATTGTGGTTACCTTTAATAACTGCTCTTTTATGCTAATTTTTCTTGGAAAAAGAGAGAGAGATCATTCATTCTATTTTATGAAACAGGAAACACGTCTCTTCAGTAAGCTACTGCTCTGCTGTCTTATTTTGACAGCTTGTTAAATATGCCGAGGTAGTGCTAGTTGACTGACTTTTAAATCTTCATCTTTAATGCATCATTTTCCTTGTTGATTAATGTTTGATGTAATTGAATTAAAACCACTTCTCTGTATGCAGATCAGGCCATGCTGCACAAGATGCTGGGTTATAGAACTAGTGCAGAATCATTTATCTTTAAATTCATCGATATAATGGATATATGAATGTTTTTAATGCTGTCCACCTCCACTAGGGCCAAAGCCCTCTCAGTTTAAGCCTTGTTATTAATAATTGTCAATGCTACTCCCTTAGTTGGTGGGCTACTACTGTATTTTGCTAAGGCAGTTGGAGTAATCAGACTGCCTTAAGCAGGACTTTCTCCTTCCATCTTGGTTTAGTTTATTTTGTGCAGTCTTTTTATAACTTTACAAAGAGTAGAGTTAAAATCCGTAAGGCAAAGTCAAACTTCACACAAAAGGTTTTTGCACTCCTATTACAGTGGACTTGGCAGGCATATTGGGAGTATTTCCATTAGAAGCTTTTTAAATATTTGAAAACTCTGTATCCACATGATGCATTGTGAGCCTACTTTAATAGCTGTGTCTGTGATGAGCTTTCCAACTATAGATATAATCAAGGATGCAAAATCTTAGGGCACTAAGTTCTAATAACTAAAGCTGGATATCTCTCTTCTAGATACATTTGTGTCAGTTTTTATTTAAATGTATTACTTTCATTTACCAAGGCACTAAGGGCACATTAGAGTCTTAATTTCTTCTGCAAAAAATCAAGGGAGAGGTTCTTTGAGGTTTTCTCACTGGTGTATGTGTGTGCGTATCTGATCTCATAATGAATAAATCAGAATACTAGATTCTTTTCTCTCTTCTGCAGAAAAAGATGGCAAAGCCTTTCATCCGACATATGAAGAAAAACTCAGACTTGTGGCCCTGCACAAACAAGTTCTGTTGGGACCTTACAATCCTGATGCTTGCCCTGAAGTTGGGTTCTTTGATGTGCTGGGAAATGATAGAAGGTAAAAAGTCTGTCACTTGCATTGTGATCTTTACTTCAACTGCATTCCTCCCAGTGCTTTTGATTCAGTTGTAGCCAAACAAATGCATTTGTCTGTCAAAAAGACACAAGTGGGGGAAAGGAAGTTCTCTGCGTAAGTATGTCATCTATGACTATACAACTAGAAGAATAAAATAGTGGTGTTTGGAATAGAGGTGCATACCATCGATACCAATATAAAGAGAACTAGCTGTATCGGATATCAGCCCGATGAGGCTGAAAATTTGGCTGATAAATGCCTGTGCTGCACGCAGCCGCAGCACTCGGGCAACAAGGAACAGAGCTGGCAGCATAGAGAGCTGCCTCAAGCTGGTAAATCCAGTGTGGTGGAAGGGGCATGGGCAGATCAACGCCCCCCCATGGTGAGGCAGGGGCAGGCACAGCCCAGGCAGGGCAGAGGGGGCTGGAGCCACAGCCTGGGGGGGGGGCAGCTCCCATCAATGCATGCACCCCGGGAGGGCATGCGAGGGGTGGTATGTACCCTCTGGATCGGCACATGGCAGGGTGGGCTGCAGCCAGGATTCTTCTGAGCAAGGGCTGGGCTTGGAGCAGGTGCCAGCAGTGCTGGGAGGGTGCTGCATCCACCCCAGATTTCGCCACTGCTCCGCTCCCAGTGCTACCAGCTGCCCAGCGCAGCCCTGGCTCAACGCCTAGCCTCCACCCACATCCCAGAAAGAGCCTGGGCTGCACTAGGTGGCTGGCAGCAGCAGCACTGGGAGCGGAGCAGTGGTGAAATTTGAGGTGGATGCAGCATCCTCCAAGCACTGCTGGTGCCCACTCTGAGCCCAGCCCCTGCTGAGGAGAGCCCCACACAGCCCTGGCTACAGGCCTCCCCACTTCCCCTCTGTCCCATGATCCACCCCACCCTGGCTGTGCTGTGCTCCGCCCCACGCGTCTGCTCCTGCCCCACTGCCTCCCTCATCATGAGGGCCTCAATCTGCACCCTCCCCCCCACCCCAACTTACCTGCCAGACTCTCTCTCCTAGCTGCTGGGTTGCATTTCTGGCCCCATGCATGCTGCAGCTGCACACAGCATTTATTGGCAACATTGCCAGCCACATCAGCCAAAAAAAGCCAATTGTCAATAATGTCAATTTTTCTTTTATCGATGCCGATATGATATGGATCGATGCATCTCTGTAAAGCTGTAGTATGTGCCAGTTGACTGTGTTGATCATAAAACAGAACAAAGGAAGGAAGAGTATACCAGGTAACTACTTGCCAGTTTACCTGCATTTTAAAATGTTCAAAGTATGATGCAAAGTTGTCTGTAGTTTTAATAGCATATGTTTGAAGATTTATTGGGAATACTTTAACAAAGTCCTTAAATTTTTACCCCCTAACTCACAAGTTGGATTGTGAGAGAAGTGCTTGGGAGCTCTACAAAGTCAAATGCTGCTTCCTGCAAGAGTTGAAACTACTTGTTCTAGAACTATCGTGTCATTAATGCACGTGGGTATCAAGACTCTTTTTGTTGTTTTTATACTTTTTTTTTTTCTCTCAGGAAAGAATGGGTTGCCCTTGGAAATATGTCAAAACAAGAAGCCATGGCAGAGTTTGTGAAGCTCTTAAATAGATGTTGTCATCTGTTTTCAACATACGTCACCTCCCATAAGATCGAGAAAGACGAGCAAGAAAGAAAAAGGTGAAGCTTTTGGTAGAGAGCAGAGACTGAGTGCGTACCTCTGCCTGCTAACTTAGCTCTGTCACATTTTTCTCCTAAAAAATTACATTGCACCATTTGCACTTAAGCTTTTATACATAATAAGTATTTGAGGGATGGAAAGTAAGGGAACTGCTGGCATCCTTAGAATACCTTGGAAGTTGCAGTTTGTGCTGAATTCTGCTGAATCCTCTTATATCTCTATGAGCAGTTTGTGAGTATTTCTCACAAGTACCTTTTCCAGAATCTTTCCAGCTGAACTAGAAAGTAATTCTTATCTTACAAGTTTTCAGCAAGCAGTGAATGTATACCCAGTACCACCTTGTGCAGCTAATGTATTAGAGTAGGAGCTGTGTAATACCTTCTAGGAAATTAAAAATGTGTAGGGA
>NW_005841862.1:4145044-4166507 GCF_000455745.1 Alligator sinensis
CCAAGACATTTTAGGGTTGTGCAGTTCTTCTCCCCTCCCCCCTCTCCCCCCCCACATTACCTGTTGCCAGAAACTATTAGAAAGTGGTTCTCAAGTTAGAATTCTAAGTTCACGCTTTGTAAATCATAGTTCAGCAAAACCCAAAATCTTGTTGACGCTCTACTCTTCGTTTTTAATGCAGCTGAAAAATGTTGGGATGGAAGGTGTAAACTAAATACTGAAACGTATCACAAATCAAAGAGAGCTCTTATCATGTGCTCACTGCAAGGAAATATATCTGTGCAGCTCTAACTTTTGACCTGAACCAGAATATATAATGGTACAAGTAACTTGCTCTAAGATTGTAAAGATGCTGAAATGTCTTACTGAATGGATGAAACAGGAGAGAAGAGGAGGAACGAAGGCGCCGTGAAGAGGAAGAGCGAGAGCGCTTACAAAAGGAAGAAGAGAGACGCAGGAAAGAGGAGGAAGAAAGGTTGAGACAGGAAGAAGAGGAGCGGAGGCGGATAGAGGAAGAGAGGCTCCGGATGGAACAGCAGAAGTGAGTAGTTGGTATATAGCTGGTAAGATTATTAAGAGAACAGCTACCTGTACTCGGAAAAAGTTGCCTTTTCAGTCTGCTCCAGAACAGCTTTAGCATTATGGGAAGACAAAAGCGTTGGGCACAGGCATTCAAACTGCAAGTAAAGTATGACCTAAAGAATTTTACAATGCCATTTCTAGATGCCCAGCTTTATAGGGGTGCTGTCTGCAAAGGCTACATATCCCAGTATTCAGTGTATTTGGAGTTGACTTGATGTGCAGTTGTCTTAAGGCGCAGCCTTCAGTCTGGAATCTGTAGGGATGTTTTTTAATGAGCTGTACTTAACGCACATTTTGCAGCTTCTGTTCCTGGCAAGTTGCTAATGCAACCCTCTGTTGAGCAAATTTTGAGTGTATCCATGAAAAGGTTATTTAAACTGTGATTCTGAAAGGCCTATCTGAACTGAGATTAGTACTTTTTTTTTCCCCCTAGGGGTTCAGTATACATTACTGTGCTTCAGTTCTGTCCACCTAGGGAAAAGAACTTTCAGACTTGATTTCCAAAATTATATCGCTGATTTTTGGATTTTTTCCAAGGTATAGTGTGTTTTTCAGTTCCCACTTGCTACTGAGCTCCCACAACTTAGGCTAAAGTACCTCTAGAAATCAAACTACTTAAGAGCCTGAACTTTATGCACTCCCTACTAAAAATTAGTCAAAGGTAGTGATGCTTGGCGTTACCACTTAAACAAAAACTCCTACAAAACACAGGTTGGATGTGTAAATCATCACACACACAATGATAAGCACTTCCAGAATGCTAAAAACATGGATCCATTTGTTACGTCTGCAGTGTATAAGAGAGTTCTAGTTAACACAAGCTGGTACTGGAATGCAAGGCATGTTTTGTCCAGTACCTGATTCAGTCTTTGTTCCTGCTTTTGCCCTTTCTGGCAGAAAGGAAGTAGAAAGTGTATTTGGAACTCATCCATATATTTAACTCTGAAGCATTAACATATTGCGTCTGTTAGCATATCAAGCAAACTGCCTGTTTGACAGCATTCTAAAGTCTTCCCTTGAATGGGAACATGGTTCATGCATTGTCTAGGGAAACTAAGGTAGATCTAATTTTATAAGATGTTCTCCCTAAGTATAAAGCTCAGCCTTGGCTGTTGTGAACAGGCCTGCTTCAGCACTCCAAGCCCCTCCAACACAGAAGGCATACCTGAACACCCCAAATGCCTTTTTTTGCCTCAGACCAAGGAATTAAATTATATGTGTTTCTAGTGCTTCCTTTCTAGCTTCTCAGTTTAGAAACAGATGTTGCCAAATGAAGCGGATCAGCTGTGCCAAGATGCTTCATTGGGCAAACTGCATATCGCCCTTTGTCCCACCTGCTGATGATGCAGGACAAGGGGTGATGTGCTCTCTCAGGGTTTGAGGGGTCTGGTCATCTGAACACTGGGAATTCCTAGGCAGGGCTGGGCTCTTCAAGCCCTGAGAGCACCTGCCTGGTTATACCTGCCTCCTTTGGGATCTATAGGGGTGGGTCTGGGGAAAGTGGGGCATTTCCTGCTTATGCAGCCCTGGAGATGGGCCTGAATAAAAGGGTAAGCTTTGCTTTTCCTGCTTACCCAGGTGGGTCACCAGAAATTCCAGGGGCAGGTTTGGGTAAGTGGGTCCTGACATGGAGTTGTAGGGCACCAGGGATTCCCCAGGTCCCATGCCTCCACACTGGGACCTGCAAAAGTGTTTCCTGGTGGCACCCTGAATTTCCCTGGGGTAGTTCTCCAAGTGTGGGAAAGCCAGGTAAGTGCTCCAGGGCCTCGAGGGGGGCCCTCAGGTTCTTAGAGCACCTGTCCATGGTGGTTAGAGCATGTGCTCCACACTCCCGTCACAGCTAATAGACATCTGCTGTAGTCAAGTGACAGAACTCATTGCTACCTTTTTGCCTTTCTGCTGATGTGCCATGAGAAAAGGTAGCAATGTCTGTTTGCTCACTATTTGTGCCACCATAACATTTTCAGTGGCAGCACAAATGTGACATCTGTTTCTACCCTCAGACTGCAGATGGTGGTACGGGATGTGCCTTACAGAGCCCTTGATTTGATACTTCAGGTTTTCAAGGACCAAGTAGAAAATAAGTTGGCTTCTTTGTTTATGCTTTCAGCTGGTGCATTTGAAATATGAGAGAACTCACTTGCAACATCCCTAGACTTTGTTCCATTATATAGACCCTATGTTAGTTTGCACAAGAATTCAGTTCACTGTACCAGAGGGCAGTTAGATATAGTGATCTCTCTGATTTCCTCTGCCAATTGTAATGATCACATTCTACTCCTGACAATCTAGGCAACAGATAATGGCAGCGCTGAACTCCCAAACCGCTGTTCAGTTCCAGCAGTACGCAGCCCAGCAGTATCCGGGCAACTACGAACAGCAGCAGATCCTAATTCGTCAGCTCCAAGAACAACACTATCAACAGTACATGCAGCAACTGTATCAAGTCCAGCTTGCACAGCAGCAGGTACAGTAGATTAGCTGAGAAGCACAGGGTCTGTGGCTTCTGGTATTCCCTGTCCTGGGCTGTGTCCAGAACTGCAAAAGCATCTGGTGTTATCCCTTGACAAAAAATAAAAGGACTTTTTTTAAAATCTCTCTCTCTCAAAGGTTAATGCAGCGCTTAAAGCCAAGGTAGTGACAGTCCCCCAAGCAAGTTTTGTTCTTGGTTTTCTTTTTGTTTTTTGTTTCCCCCTAATTGCTTCCATTACCTTTTAAGGCAGCTGTCGATTTAAGACTAATCTAAACAGTTTAAACTTTATTCCTCTAAGAGGACTCCACTAATTGTTCTGCTTCTAGTTCAGATTCTTGGTGGTCACAGGTGAAGCACTCCACAAAAATTAATGCATGTATATCAGTAATGAAGGGTGGCATTCTTTTCAATTCCTTGTTTTCTAGGTCATCCATTGTAATAGTTCATGTGGTATCTTTGTTAGCCTAAATGTCAAACTTGCCACTCACACACAGGAAGGAATTCTATTCCTGGCTACAGTGCATGTGGATAGCTACATTCATGCACAGACTGGGTATGCGCAGGAAGCTACGCAGTAGACACGTACATAGCCAGGCCATGTACATGAACCCCTTGTGGACTCATGGTAGTGTCAAAGGCCGAGAAAGGTAGTTAACCAACACCGATGACTAGGAGGGCTGAGACTTGGGGACAGAGGGAGAGAGACTTTCTTGTCTTTTGACCTGAACAGCTGAGCAGCTAGGATGGCACTTGCCTGGGAAGCTGGAGGACCTGGGTTCTGTCCCCTCCTCCTTCTCTTTTCCCTGCCTCACCCAGAAGGGATTTAACCCTAGGTCTCTCACTTCCCAGAACCTTGCTCTAACCACCACACTACAGGTCAGGCATTATTCAGTTCCTTCTCCTTCCCCTTTTTGAAGCCGGCTTCCTGGGCAGTTGTGAAAGTGAGATGTGGGGCCACAAGGAAGAGAGCAAGACAGATGGTATGTGGCCCACTGAGGTGGCTGCTAGCTTGAAAGGGAAGGGGCTCAGGGTTTTAAAACCTGGGTCCTTGCTTTCCGTTTGTTGTTTGTTTGTTTCCAGTGACTAACATAGTTGAGGGGCAGGGACTTGGCTTCAAAAGGAGCACTGGGAAAGGGACTGGATAATGTCTGTCTATGGCATGGTGGGTTAGTGTGGGAAATGAGGTTCAAGTTCAAACCCCCTCTAGAGGATATTGGTCTAGAACCCAGTCCTCTGGCTTCCCATGCTAGTATCTTTACTCAGCTGTTGGACAAAAGACAGGAAGACCCTCCTCCATTTTGTTGTGGCATACATGCCTAGTCTGTGCACATAGACAACTACGTATGTGTCCAGTCTGCATCCAGGAATAGAATTTGTAATGGTGTGTAAGTGGCACTTATCTACATGGCATTTTTGGTCATCTGACCAAAACTGAGCACACAAATGACCAGGAAGGGAATAGTGCCACCCTACATGTGCCCACAGCAGTGACATCTGGACTTAGTGGACACAAGTAATAAAATTTATGCACTCTTCCCTGTGTACACATTTCTTTTTGCATATCTTTTAGCATGTGCTAAAGACCTTAGTCTTTTGGCCAGTGAGATCTTTGCAGCCAAGTATACCCTGAGTACACTCATTCCCCACAACAAGCCCTGGAAGAGCTAGGGCCAGCCAACCACTCTTTTTGTAGAAGAGACTGTCTCTAAAAAGAAGAATATTAATGGTGAGGTTAGTCCATAACATGCATCAGTGTCAATACTTTTTTCTTTTGTCCTCTCTCATTGGAACCTCTTAAAGAGGCACTGCGTCCTCAAATTGCTAAAAGCTACCTTTGTTGGTCATTCATCCCTAAAGTTTCATTTTTGAAGCGTTATGTAATAAAGACAGATTAACCCATTTCCAAAGATCTACACCTCTTCACAGCCCCTCATCTTGGAAAGAGTGCCTGAGGTTCTTTCAAGCATGTGTGGATTTCCAGGGTTTAAGTAGGAATTCATGGTGATAGAAATAATTCCACCAGGATTTTCTGTTCAATTCCATGTTATGCTGACTGCTCCATGCCCTCCTCCCCCAAAATCCTTCTACAGGGGCCTATCTCATTATGGACTGTTAGTTCATAGAGCAGTGGTTCTCAACCAGGATGCTGCAAAGCCCTTCATCTACAGGTGCAGTGACACAGGAGCCACCATCATGGTGGTAGCAGCCAAGTAAAACTGCCACGAATGCAGGGCTTCAGCATGTATGTTTCGCTAACTTTCAAGTAGGCAGAAGAGCTACATTATGCTAGAGCCCTTCCCAGTCTGGCCTTACCCACACCATCCCAGCAGCAAAGGTGTGCAGGACAGTTCTACCTGTCCTGTGCACCTCTGTTCCCAGGAGATGGTATATTGCTGGAACTGACAGACAGACAGCAGTTTCTAGCTAAGGTGCTGCTTTTGAAAAGGCTGAACTCTGGATTCTCTTAAAATGGAAAATCCTGCCACCTTCTACTTAAAAATGTTCTCATACAATACATGCATGAACAGTTGCTTGCAGGAGAGAAGCTACTTACCTGTACAGTAACTGGAATTCCAGATGTGGTGCTGTGTATGTGTGTTTATTTTGTGACCTCCTGCTTTGGAGGCCTATCAGTTGGACTCTGAGCTGAGCACTGGTTGACTGCTTCTTTTTAATGCCCTCTATGCTGTCATGTTAGGATCATAGGGTCATGTTATATATGGATGATGCATCTGCATAGCACTGGTACGGTAGTTTTGAGTTTGAGATGTGTAACTTTTATTTTATAATGCAGAATTTCTGGAAGAGTAAAAAGTTTATTGCAATAAGTAATTCTCATTCAGTGAGTCATCTAGGAGTTAATCAAATCCTAAGCATTTCTAACAATACCGGTCTTTATGAGCAGAGGCTAATATAGCTGTTCTCTTGATGTTTGTTATGCTTATGATCTCCCCATCCAGTCTGATTCATTAACTTCCCAAAACTTTTCAGGACTGACCTATTGAGTTGATTCCCCACTGGCTAACAGTAATTGTAATAAGCTCAAAGAGCCTCTGATGGCATGACGGTGTTTTTCCTTTTGTCGGAGGGACCAAATCTTTGCAGAGAACCAGCACAAATCTGTGCCAGTCCCATCCCAATAAGGCTTGTGATGATGATAGAAGTATGCAGGCCTTATTCTGCTTGCAGTGAATCCACTGCCTAGGCCTTGCACCTTGACCCATAGCTTATTTTCTAAAGCTGCTCCCTACTGCTGTTCTTCTCTGGCTTCTAAGCTTCAGACAAACTTGAAAGAATTGCTCTTTAAAGAAGATATTGTAAACCCACAAACTGGCAGGGGATTTAATGCTGTCCTCAAGTACTTCTGACTTCTAAAGTCATGACTAAATTTCCGGCTGGACGCATTCCAGAAAGCTAATAAGTCCATTAATGCGTCACTGGTGGGTATAAAGCTTTTCAAAGCAAGTATCAGCTAAGGCTTTTTCATGAGCAGAATTACTATAGCAGTTAGTTGAAGCATGAAACATTGCTGCAGTTAGATGTAAGCTCCCAGGTTGGAGAAAAAAGTTGGCCTAAATTCTTAGAAGTTTTTCTCTTGAGAGCTGCTGTCATGGGAAAGGGACAGAACTCTCAAAGACTTTTTTTCTTCCTTGCTTTTACTTGACTGAATGTTTCTAATTGTAGGCAGCCTTGCAGAAACAGCAGGAGGCAGCAGTAGCTGCAGCAGCAACAGGGGCTTCTATCAGTACCATGTCAAAGGTGAATGCAGCTGCCCCTGGGGAAGTCCCATCTGTTAATGGACAAGCCAATGCACATACGGACAGCCCTGAAAAAGAGCTCGATGCAGATGGTTTGGAAGAAGCACTGGAGAATGGACCAAAAGGTACAAGTGCAACTATTCTTTTTTAAAGCTACCAAGAGCACAAAAGCTTTCATGAGAATCATGCGTCTGTCTTGGCTGTGGCTTTCTGGTAACTACACTTTGCTTGCCATGCAAGTGTTCCAGTTAATTCCTGGGCTCGGTCTCTTCCTCTCCTAAGGCAAGAGGACCTGGTTGTCGAGACTAGACTGTCAGCTCTTAAGGGAACAAGACCTGTGTTCAGCAGCTAATGTACCTAAAATGCGAGGAGGGTTGGATGGATCTAGAGCCTCAGCCTCTCCTCTTGGACTAAAGTTTATAGCCTTATAACAGTGCATAAGAGACCAGGTAGGATGAGGCCAGTTCTCTTTCTGGTCTTGCCTGTGTATGAGCTGTGTTCAGAAGCTGACTCCTATTCTACCCTGCTCAAATTCTTGAAAACTGTTAGCAAAAAACAAAAGGAATGTTTGCAGTCCCTTGTGGGAAACAGTTCTAGTGACTAGCTGTCAGTATACCCTGCCATGTATTTAGGAGCTACGTTTCAAGGATTTGTTTTAATGGGTTTAAGTAATCTTGAGTAGGTGTCACAGAATCAGCCCCTGCATCAGTCCTTTCCTTTGATTTATGCCATATTATAGTGTACCGAACTGATGTCTTGAAAAGAACTCGCTTTCCTACTTGGTCTTGAGTAAATGTGTTTATGCATTTAAAAAAACCCAACCCCTTGTCAGGCAGCCTAGGTATGCAAAATAAGGAAAAATCTCTCAGCTAGGTGAATGGGTCTGAATAGTGGTTTTTGTAAAGTGAGTTTCATGGGAGTTTGTCAAACCTCTGTTATGAGAGCTTTGCTTTGTTGTATGAATGATCTAATTTGGAAGTAGTCAGTCTTGTTCTGTCTGAACTATATGGGGCACTGTTTTATTAGAGTGGCATATTAAATGATATTAAAATATCTATATCTTCTTGGGTAAATTGTTTAACTTCCATCTCCTCACCTCCCAACTGCCTTCCTCTTTTTTCAGAATCTGTTCCAGTGATAGCAGCTCCATCCATGTGGACGCGGCCCCAAATAAAAGACTTCAAGGAGAAGATCCGACAGGATGCAGACTCTGTGATCACTGTCGGGCGAGGAGAAGTGGTTACCGTTAGAGTCCCCACTCATGAAGAGGGATCATATCTCTTCTGGGAATTTGCTACAGACAATTATGACATTGGTTTTGGGGTATATTTTGAATGGACAGACTCCCCTAACACTGCAGTCAGCGTGCATGTCAGTGAATCCAGTGACGATGAGGATGAAGATGAAGGTACACTTGCTTTATTTTATGTACCCTCATGTTGATGCAAGAGCTTAGCCAACTAAGAATGTATTATAGTCTCTCATGCCTAACCTCCCAGGTGGTAGCCCACAGAAGTTTGCTGTACTGTGCATAGCAGCTGTCCAGCTGGTAACCCTCTAAAAACAATTTAGTCCATTTTGAATTGGACTCAAAGCTGTTTTAGGTCCTCTGCCTACCCAAGGCCAGTTTCAGACAATGCACGGAATTAGCTTCCAAGATTGTCTGTTCCATTGTCCTGCTTTTGACTTAGTGGTTGTCTATCTGCTGGTGCTGTGTCCCAATGCAAAAGACTTCAGGAACAGGACCTCCACTTTCCTTACGTTCTTCTATAGGATTAATTGAAATCAATGATCTAGGGATGAAGGGGTCTGTGTATGGTTGGTACTTCCTGAACAAGCCTAAATCTGGCACTTTTGATAAGCTTTCCAGGCAAGAAATTCCTCTGTGTTCTGGCTGCTGGCAGATGTTAATTTAAACATTCGACTGCAATTTGAGGGGTTTTATCTTGCATCTGCAAAAAATGCACATTCTCGCATGCCAAATGTGCATGGCATAATATACAATTTTTGGTATCTGGGATAAAATTCCTCAGGTCCCAGTATGTGCAACTGCTGGCTTGTGGAGAGTCCTACACAGGGGACTGGTTCCTGATGCTCTGCTTCCCATGGTGCCCTTTCATTTTGCTGGCACCCAGACCTGTAAAAGTGCACTGTGCAGCCTGACAAAGGGAGAACTGGTTTCAGCAGTTTGGATCTATACAGGTGTGCCCATGTAATCTGGGCACAAGGGACACTTGCATGTTACATGCCACATGTTCAAAGTTAAATGCAGTTGTAAACTAGCCACAAAGATGTTACACATTTAATGTTGAACATCTCTGGTGCCTTTTTGCCATTTTATTTCATCATAAAATTCTTGCACATGTGGCATATGGTAGTTTATCGTGCAATTAATGCATTTTGAGAAATACATGTAATGTCTGCCAAGGGCCTCCAGAACCCCTCAGCATTTCCTTCTCTTCCTGACCACCACGTTGCATCAAGTATTCTAACCAAAGGCTTGGCCTCGACTCCATTTTCTCAGCTACAGGGGAATCTGGCATGTCATCATAAGCTTTTTACCCAGGCATACATCTTCTGGTCCACTAAATTGCTAAGCCAGCTCTGTGTATGCAGTTCAGTGTAAAAGTATAGACCAGGATTCACTCTGAGGTGCAGATCTTTTGCCTGGGGAAGGAAATTGTGACCTACATTGTTTACTACGGAATGAGGCAAAGGGACATTTAGTCACGTAGTTGAGTCTTTAGGTTAAGCCACCCCACTTTAACACCAGCTGTTATACAGCTTATGACCATAGTTCAACTAGCTGATCTGCTTTTACTATCCGTTCAGCGGTCAGCTGAGTTTAATGGGAGCTGTAGGTTTTCAACACATTTGAAGATGAGGCCATAAATGCACGAGTGTCTAACATCAAAACACTACAACTATAATCAGAGTGTATGATTGAAGAATGTTTGGATTGAACTGTGGTGCATTTACCCTTCTTATAACATCAATTACCATTTGCTACTTTTCCTTAAAATGGATAAAATGCCTGAGGATAGAAAAAACAATTTTCTGTTGCTTCCTCTTAGAAATCCGTTGCAATTTGATTGACTGCATCTGTAATTCAGTTAAAATGCCTTTTTTAACTATAAAGGCAGAGAATGTTCTAAAACTCTAACAATGCTAACTATATATTAAATAGCAATATTACAGTACTTATTAATGACTGCCCACATGGCAAGTAGTTACAGCACTTGATCAGAATACTTAAGAGGTTGCTTAGTGAGGGACATTGTAGCTGTCCCATGCTGACTGGCTAACTGTAGCAGAGTATAACAAAATTATAATCTGTCCTCAAATCCTTACCCTGAATGTGTAGTCAAACAATTTCAAACCCCCTTCTCCTCCCACCAAATTCTTCTTTTTTGGTTAAAGGAGTAAATTTGCATATGTGTGGTCCCTGATAAACTTGAGAAAATTGACTCATCAAAATTAGATTTTATTTTTATTTTACTTGCAAAATATTGTCCTCACTTAATGACTGCTATTATTTTTTTTCCTTACAGAAAATGCTAGCAATGAAGAAAAAGCCAAAAAGAACGCCAACAAGCCTCAACTAGATGAAATTGTGCCTGTGTACAGACGAGACTGTCATGAAGAAGTCTATGCTGGCAGCCACCAGTACCCAGGGAGAGGAGTCTATCTCCTTAAATTTGACAACTCCTATTCATTATGGAGGTCAAAAACAGTTTACTACAGAGTCTATTACACTAGATAAAGATGTTGCAGTGTCAGAGGCTGGGGCTGTGCAGAAGATGTCATTTTATTTGGAATTTTCTTCAGTCGGATCTTTTGAGTCTGTTTTTACCCCAACTGTATCTATACGGTTTATGTGAACTTTAAACATTAGAAGCTGGGATCTTCCTGTTGCATGACACTAATGCATATTGCATTAGGGCTTAACATAGGATGACCCAGCCCTTTCTGGCATCGAGGGGTTAATCATTGAAAATGTTGGTTCCAGTGCTCAGATAGGCCCCACACACTGCATTGGTAAAACCTCTCAACTGTTACATACACGTGCATTTGGGTGGTGGCTGGTATGGTGGTACCTAGTCTGTTTGCTTTGGATAACTTAATTCTTTTTGAGGGTCCCATCATTTAATAGGCAGGATCAAAAAAAAAAAAAAAAGCAAGTTGCATTGTAGCAAGTCTCAAAACTGTATTTGAATGTCAGAATTTTACACCATTAAACTTGAAACCTTAGTGGATGCAGTTTAGAAACAGTTGTCTTGCTTCTGTCTTCATGCAAGAGGTAACTTATGGTCAATCGCTTAAAAGAATGTAGTGAATAAAGTAAAAATGAACAGCAGTTGTCTCCAGTGGGGCTGCATAGCCCAAATCAATAAGATGGTGAAGTCATGTTTTTCTGGGAAGCCTCTTGCCTGTCTTCTGATCTTGAAGACTTAATCCGGACAGTGGTCAGCAATGAGATGTGTAACTCTCTAGGGACAAATAGAAATTTTCTTCCTTCTCTACCCATGGTTAAATCTGGGTCTCACTTCTCGATTGGATTCTGGTTTGGAACCAACCTAGTTCCTGCCTCGTTTTCTGTTGTGGTTCTGTTAAGCAGACTTCACATTGAAACCAGTTTTCTGCACAACTTATAAGTCCTGCTTTGTGGGGGGAGGGGTTTGATTTTTTTTTTTTTTTTTAAACCTAAATTGCATTAGCAAACTGTATGGATTAATGTTGCACTAATTACGGAAATCACTGCCAGGAACAACCTGCTTTCATTTTAATCTGGTAGTATTTGTGTGCAAACTCTCTGCTTCAATTCTCATATGTAATTATGTTTTGCAGGGGAATGCACCTGCAGATAGTAAATATGGTAGCTTTAATCTGCATAACGTTTTAGGTACCACTGAAGGTTCTTCATAGATTTTGCTTAGAAAAATGCAGATGGCTATCTGGTGTGTATTTGCAGTAACAATCCATTTTTTGTATGGAGCCCTGTTTCCAAAGGGTGAGGTAGAGTAGAGATAGTGCAACACTGACTTGTGTAAGTGCATTCTGTAGGTGTAATGCACTCTGTTACTGAATATTGTTTTGATTAATTTTGGATCTTTTGAATCACTTCTAGCAGTAGGATTTCCATCAATTAGCTGCAGCTTGTACAGTTTCATAGCCATGGGAATGTTGGCATTTGGTGGGGGAGTTTTTGTACATACCCATTCCTTTTACTTTCTCATACCAACTATGGAGAAACTTATCCTAAAGTACTCTGTCTTGCATTTGGTTCAGCAACACCATACCAGCTAATAGCTAGTTAGTGCTGCTCTATCCAAAAGACCTGTAAAATGTTCTGCTCATGTACATACAGTATATAAACCATGGAGTTAGAAAGTACCTTGCTTTTAAGAAAAACTGTATTTAAAATGTAAACAAGACTTTTAAAAGGCAGGCACTAATATATTTCTTCCAGTCCTCGATTTAGATTATTTTGTCCATACAAAAAAAAATGTTAAGATGACTTTTGTCTAAAAATAATTGTTCTTGGGAGCGGTGTTTGTCGCTTTAAATGGCAGCAATTACTGTCGCGTGTTGGATGTTAGAACTTTTCAGTTTCCAAACTTTTTTTATTGCCTCTGGCTGTTGATTAGTACAGTACAAGTGCGATTTCAAAATACCTTGGAATAATATATTTAATCTTAATTAAAATACATTTATCTGTAATCCTGTTGGCTTTTTATTAAGATGGAAATTTTCTTCATTATCACGTCTTCCTTGACAGCTGCATAGATGACAGTAATTTTTCAAAACTGTCTTTTTCTTATAAAGATACAGGATAAAACCACCAACAGTTAGCGCTGACCTAGTGAAGGGGCACTTAGAGGGGCTGGATGTGTTCAGATCAGCAGGCCCAGATGATCTTCATCCAAGAGTGCTGAAGAAATTGGCCTGTGTCATAGCTGAACCACTGGCATGATTGAGCACTCATGGTGCTCAGGACAGGTCCCAGAGGACTGGAAAAGGGCCAATGTGTGGTTCCTATTTTCAAGGAGAGAAAAGATGATCTGTGTAACTAAGCCAGTTAGTCTCACCTCTATCCTCAGGAAAACCTTTGAAAAAATTAAGGACCACATTTGTGGGAGTCCAGGGGGAAAAATAATACTGAAGGGTAACCAGCAGATTCATAGCAATTGGATCCTGCCTGACTAACTTTGTTTCTTTTTATGATCAGGTCACCAAATGCTTAGATGAAGGAATTGAAGTAGATGTCATTTACTTGGATTTCAAAAAGGCCTTTGATATGGTGTCTCATCCCATTCTTATAAATAAACTAAGCGGCTGTGTTGTAGATGATTACATGGTCAGATGGGTGGCAAATAGGCTTATGGGACACACCCAGAGAGTGGTGGTGGATGAGTTGGTATTGACCTAGAAAGATGTGAGCAGTGGAGTGCCCCAAGGTTTGGTCCTTGGACCAGTGCTATTCAATATCTTCATTAGTGACTTGGATGAGGGCGTGAAGAGCACTCCGTTCAAATTTGCGGGTGACACCAAATTATAGGACAAAGTAAACAGGCTGGGGGGCAGGGAATGGATTCAGGAGGATTTGGACAGGTTGAAAAAGTGGGCAGAACAGAATAGGATGCAGTGTGACAAAGATAAGTGCAAAGTGCTGCACAGCACTAGGGAGAAAGAATCAATGCACTCTCAGACTGGGGAATGACTTTTTAAGCAGCACAGCAGCAGAAAGGGGTCTTGGGAGGCATAGTCAACTGCAAGATGAACATGAGTCATCAGTGTGATGAAGTGATAGGTAAAGCTAACCGCACCCTGTCATGCATTAGCAGGTGCACCATGAGCAGATCTAAGGAGGTGATACTTCCCCTCTATGTGGCATTGGTGAGACCACAACTGGAGTACTGTCCAGTTTTGGGCGCCACACTTCAAGAGGGATGTGGATAACCCTGAGAGGGTCCAGAGGAGGGCCACACATATGGTTAAGGGCCTGCAGATCAGGTCCTATGAGGAGAGATTGAGGGACCTGGACCTTGTCAGCCTCCGCAAGAGAAGACTGAGCGATGAACTTGTGGCCATCTATAAATTTCTCATTTTGGGGGGGGAGCAAGGAAGAGGAGATACTGCAAGGGGCACTCTGGTAAACAGAGTAACTAGAAACAGCAGCCACAGACAGACGTACAGCAATTTTAAATTAGACATCAGGAACTTCTTTACAGTAAGGATGACCAGAATCTGGAATGGGCTTCCAAGGGATGTGGTGCTTTCCCCTACCTTGGAGGTCTTTAAGAGGGGACTGGATAAGCACCTGGCTGGGTTCATCTGACCCCAGCGCTCTTTCCTTCCCAGGGCAGGGCATCAGACTAGATGATCTACTGACATCCCTTCTAACCCTAAAAATATATTAAAATAATCTCTTTCACTGCAGTCCTGCTGTGCTTAGCTGCTAGTGTGAAGGTAGCATTGGTTCAATTAAAGAAGCATAAAACTGAGAGAAGTTTGTTTTTCTTCAGGAAAAACATTGGAATAGTTGATGTTTTGGCAGGGAGGAAAGGTGAAGACTTTTTGAATTGTAAGTGTTTTCTTTAGTAGTGCCTGGTGAACAACAGAATAGAGCCCCGTTGTGCCAGGTATGGTGCAGACACCAGTTGATGGTGCCTGTCCTGAAAACTTTAGACCAAGGGATATTAGTGAGGGAACAGCAGGATGGTAGCGAGCAGCATGTCAGTGCCATGATTTTTCAGATTTCACAAACGGGGGTTAACTGAGTGGAGAAGTACAGGAAGGAGCGATGGGAAGTCAGGGAGGCCTTGTAGACTGAGGTAGGCGGTGGTGGTGGGGAGCAATGAGACATTACTTCCTTGTTCCCATCCCTCCCTCCCTTGGTCAGCAGAGGAGTATCTTACAGCTTTCTCTGCCTACTTTTGCCATGCTCCATTTCCTTGGATATTCAAGGGGGAGCCAGGTTTGGGGCACTCAGGCCTCACTTGACTGCAGATGCTGCTGATGCCTGAAAGTAGTTAACGTGGATTTGTGAAGGCTGATTTTTTTTTTTTCCCCACAGGCCCCACCTAGGAGATACCCTGGACCAAATGCAGGAAAGTATTCCACTAAGCAGCTGTGAGTAGATGATTGAGGGATCTGACCTTCCACTATCAATTCATGGGCCAGTGATGTGTAAGGCATTCTCTATTGATGCCCTTTTAATTTCCCCAGGTGCCATCCCTTTTCCATAAAACGGGCCAAGTGTAAAGGAGGAATACAGATGCTGCCTCCTACAAAGTATGAAATGGGACAGATGTGACACAACTGCTACTTCATCCATACTCTAGAGGGGAGGAGGAAAGAGGGTTCAGAAAAGAATTAAAGTGATGAGCAGTGAATAGGGTGGGACAAGAGGAAAGGACTTCTTGCTGCAGGATGATCTAGAGCAGTTGGGAAATTTCTGGCCTCATGCTCAAATGCACGAGGCTGGGAATGGTTACCATAATGTTAGGCACCGACTGCTAAGTTACTGAAGCAGCTGTTGTTCTGCTACTCAGTGACTTGCTGAGGAGTGAAGACTGCTTCATAGCAGTGATTGCATGTTTTTGTCTTTTAATCTTATGATGCCAGTGTTGACCTTCCCGAGTCATTTCAGTTCAGAGATAGGAGGAACAGAGTTTTTCGTGCTATTCAGTTAACATAATATTGGTTGAATGTGCAACAGTAGGTGCCATCCTTCATAGTTTTGCAATGAGCAGGGTGCAAGCCTGGTAGCTTTTGTTTTGTGCATGGGACAGTTCTGCATGTACACAATAAAAGTTATTGCAGAGCTATTTTTTGGCATCATCAGACCTTTGAAAGCATATTAGAATGCAGTGTCTTGTTTCTCAGGGGGTGGGATGGGAAGGAATGCACTGTAGGTAATTTTCACCCAGCTGTACACTTGTAGTAGCAATGGTGCTGGGAAGCTGAGTCAGATGTTACAAAACAAGTGGTGCTTCTGGGTTTGAACACTTTCTTTTCAGTTAAGGTAAGAGTGATCAATTTTTAAATTGAACCTAAGGAAGGAAAAGCAGCCTCATTTTGAGAGGTAAGTGGAAAAAGTAAAGTCTCGGATGCACAGTGCTTTATTAATCATATGTGCACACGTATAGTGTTATAAAAAAGCAAGAGCTTACACATTCAGGCTGGCTGTAGTGCTACAAAAATGGCCGATCCATCCCCAAAAGTGTTCATGTTTCAAACATGTGAACAGTGACACGTAGTGCTACAGGGGGTTTGGCTCCATGATGGAGGTAGTTAGCCATGCTAGTCTGAAGCCCAGCAGACACCAGGCTAGATATGGTCAGTAGCAAACAGCTGCGCTGGGTGTCTTCCCAGTTTTGGCCAGACTAGAGGGTCTCATTGCTGTCCTTTCACAGGTCACTTGCTATCAAGGCAGCCACCTTTCTAATCTACATTGGGTAAGGTTTTCACAAGCCCCCAGATGGGGAAGGAGGATGTGCATGTGCACACACCACTCGTGTTTTCCACCCCTCCCCCCCCACGTCATACCTGATGCCATTATTTCATAATTCTCAGCATCCCACTAAAAAGGAGGAAGCATGTCTAGCGATTAAACGGCATCTGGGTTCTATGCCCAGCTTTAACAGCTTCCATGTGGTACTCCAAGCAAGTTACTTGGTTAACACAGCTGAGAAACTTGGATACAAAAAGCAGCAGGTAGTATTTACATTTCAGATTTGGCTGCCTTGGGGCTCTGAAGAAGAGGTCCTTGGTCCCTGGAGCTTGGCCACCCCAGAAGTTGCCAAGCTCCAACATGATTTGAAAACTAAGGTTTTCTTCCAGCAAACACAGCTGTTTGCAATTGCCCCCCATAGGAAGCAGAAGCACAGCACTACCTCTTTTCTCCATCTCACAAGTCTAGGGTTTGGTTTTCCTGGCATCTTCTCCCTGCAAGTGAGGTTTCCACCTACAAGGCTATACAGCATTTGAAGGAGAGGAATAGTGGTTGTTATGCAATTAGGCTGGTCACTGGGACGACTTGGGTCCAAGGTGCTTATTATAAGTAGCATAATCCCCGAGTATCTTTGTTGTTTCTAGCTTGCAAAGCATCAGACTAGTCCAGTGTGTGGCCTGACAATGACCAGCTGCTTCAGAGAAAGATGCAGGAAACCTTGTAGTGGAAAGTCAAAATCTCCCACACTTGGAAGAAGTGTCACCCCCCAAAAATCCTCTTACAGTTAGAAGTTGGCTTGTTCTAAAGGTTCAGCATACATTGCTTCTTGGATGCAAGAACACCCATAGTAATAACATCTAATAAAGTGTGTGGATGGGGCTGTTTTATTATTTTGCTAAATCCATTGCAGGTTTCTACCCAGTAAGAACTTGACTGAGGCTACCTCATTATAAGATCATAGGGAAACTGGACTAGATGATCTCACAAGGTCAGCTACCTGCTCAAGGCAGGCTCATCCCTGATTAAACCATCCCAGCCAAGCTTCTGTCTAATCTGCTTTTGAAAGTTTTCCAAGGATGGAGATTCCACTGCTTCTCTAGGTCCAGTGCTTGACCACCCTCACAATCAAGAATCTCTTCCTAATCCCCAACCTAAATTTTCTCTGCTGCAACTTGCAGCTGTTACTCCTAGTCCTGTCTGTTAGTCACAGACAAAAGCCCATCTTCATCTGCTCTATAATCACCCTTCAGATACTTGAACACTTATCAAATCCCCACTCAACCTGCTCCAGGCTCAATAACCCTAGTTCTTTCAGTCTTTTTTCATGAGTCTTGCCTCCAAGGCACCTAATCATTTTGGTGCCCCATGCTGTACACTTTCCAAACTGTCCAAATACTTCTTAATGTGTGGGGCCCAGGATTGGATGCAGTACTTCAGGTGAGGAGGCCTCACTAGCACTGAATAGAGCAGAAGAATTGCTTCTTTTGATTTTGCAAGCAATATTCCTGCTAGTAAAGACCAGTATGCTGTTGAATTTTGTTGTGCAACCTCCTCCTGACCCCTGACGCCCCCCCCCCCCCCAAACCCAAAAAACCACAACAACTTATAGTCCATTGTAACCCTTCAGGTCCTTCTCTGCAGTATTGCAGCCTAGCCAGTCATCCCCTCCTCCCCACACCTTTATGCATGCAGTTATTCCATCCCAAGTACAGGACTTCTCAATCAATGAGATGAGATGCAACAAATGTGAACTATTGCTCCAGTCTGTCCACACCATTCTGGATCCTAGCTCTGCCCTCTGGAGTGTCTACAACTCCACCCAAATTGGTGTCTTCTGCAAATCTGTGTGCGCACCTGATTCTATGACCCAAATCATTAATGAGGATGGTCTTGTGAGGTCCCTTCCAGTCCCTAATATCTATGACAAACAATACCAGACTCAGGACAGAACCATGGGGAACCCCATTTGATACCTTCTCTCAGCTTCACATTGAGGACTACTTACTGAGTATGATACTCCAACCTTTGGGTTATCTGTGGGTCAGCAGGGTTAGGCTACCAGTCAACTGAAGTACTTTGAAAGGTCTCTTTTCATAGCTTACCTGTGATCCAATCATTTGAGCTGTTGGCTTCCTTTCAGCTATGGCATAGCTTGAAATTGTTACATCAGTGTCTGCCTCACAAGCCTAACCTGTGAGCTGTGTATAACTACCCTGTTAAGCAATTATGAAAAAGCATCCCAGCTACAAAAATGGTATTGGGAATCTTCTGCTGCATCAAAGTTGCCCATATTAATGGAGTAGATAAAAATTCCTTGGTACTTTGCATCCAAGCACCCCAAAGGCATTAGGAAGCAAGTGAGGCTTTGTTCACTGATGTGACTATCACTAACCTTATTTTACAGTCGGAGAAATGGAGCTACAGGCCCACAACAAGAGCATGTGTGCATTACTGCTTAGTGGGACCCCAGCATGGAGTGAAGAAGCACTTGTAGACTGGAGCGAGGGTCTTCTGTGCTTAGGAAAAGAGTGCACATAAGCTAGCAGGTGCAGTGGGGGAGCTGCCTAAGCATCTCTGCAAGAAGTACTGAGAAGCGGGGTGAGGCTACTAGGGGGAAATAGAGGGAAGCAGTCTCAAAGACCCAGGATCATGTTCATGCCAACTCAAAGCATAGGCTTTCTGTAGGGCAGACATCAGGACTCCAATGAGAAGGGTAGTTGGAGCAGTTGCAGGGAAAGGACACAGGGAGAAGTGACTTCAGTGCTGATGAGAGGTGCTGATGTTACAGAAGGTGTCTTGGATTACTTCATGGCAGATGCTGCTTGCTTTGTATTTTAGGGAGATACCCAACTTGCCTTGACCAAATTGGAACGTGGCATCCATAGTTGCTGTCACTTGTTCTTACTGCCAAGCTCTGACATTACAGCAGCTTATCCTGACTCACCCCAAGGCTTCTACGAAGCTATCAAGTTTCAAAGCCAGGTTGCACCACTCTGGTCAAGTGAGTTGACAAGAACACACTTGCTTGTCATCCATTGCCTCCATCTGCAGCTTCTGAATGAACTGTCAGATGAGTTGTGAAAGATTGCAAACTGGTACTAGGAATCCAGGTCCCTCAGCATCAGTGGCCTGATCCTGCAACTGCCAAAGTTAGAGCAAAGCTTCCCTTGGTCTTGTACCTTTTGACTTCAACCCTAAAGTGTTCAGGTAGTGGTGCTTTGTTCTAGGTGCCACCCACCAAAAGGTAGCAGATCTGGCAGGAGTTGCATAAGGCTAGGAGGTATTTCCTCAAAGGTGCCCTTTCCTGTAGTTGCCTTTGCTTAAACACAGTTTATGCAACAACTCTGCCAGAAATCAAGTCAAAAGTGAAGGTAGAAATTATTTTATGAAGACACTAGTTCTCTCTTGCATACCTGCCCATACACACCCATGGCCATGTCTGGGACAAATGAAATACAAGCTGTTATCCCAACATGCTCAATATTAAACCTCACAAAAGAGCCTTCCCTCTCTCAAGAGGTCCCTTATTGAAGTATATATTTTTCTGATGACTAAGCCCCCAGAGTGGTTTATCAGAAAGCTGCAATCCAAAACTAAAAGGGAGCTCAGATTAAAAATACTGACACGTCCAAAGACTCTGTTGGCAGAAATCCCAGAAGGAGCTTCCAAAAACATTCTTTATTTGGGTAAAGCCACTCAAAGATTAATGCTCCAGAGCAGGGGTAGCAAACCTGTGGCTCTTCAGAAGTTAATATGCATCTCCTTGAATCTTTGCACAAGCACATGGTGACCAGCGGAAGGGGGGTCCAAATGGAAACTGGTCACTAAGCATGGCGTGCAGTAGTTGCTTATTCTTACTTAAAATAGACTAGGCTATGAGGCCTTACCTGCAAATAGGGACAATTTAAGACTAGTAACTAAGTACTAGAAAACTGTGAAAGAGGGTCACCAGTTAGGTCAGTTTTCTGGCTACCGCAAGAATCTAGCTGCTCCGGGTGCAGTGAGTAACAGCAACAATTTTTTGTCTTACCTTCCTGTTTTTCCTGCCTGTCATGGTGATGGTGTTTGGCAAGTCCTCAACTACTTTGCCACTCACACCTGGCCATGCTTCAACTTAACAGCACTGACCTAAGCCAAAGACTACCAGGAGGGTTGCACTGGCTTAATTCATGCCAGAGAGAGGTAGCTATTGTTGCAAGGCAAGTCAGGCAAGAGGCAGGGTGCCTAACCATTTTCATTGCCCTGAAGCGGTCTTCTTCCTTCCCCATTCCCTTTGCAAAATATCCCTTAAAACATAGCTAACATAAAGTAAGGGTAGAAATGCATCTAGATAGACTGACTCAATGAGATCTATAATATTCCCCCTCAAAACACAGCTAGCATGAAGTAAGGGTACAAAATAGTTAATTAGTAAAAGGTACATTTCCAAGCTATACAGAGAGCATAAGCTTTTGGGAATTTGAGCTTACTTCACTGACTTTCAGTTTCTGATGAAGTGAGCTTCAGTCCACAAAAGCTTTTGCTCTCTTTATATCTTAGACTAAAACATACATTTCTATTTTCATAGATTTCATAGACATTAGGGCTGGAAGGGACCTCCAGAAGATCATCGAGTCCAGCCCCCTGCCCAAAGGGCAGGAAGTCAGCTGGGGTCACAGGATCCCAGCAAGATGAGCATCCAGTATGCTCTTGAAGGTGTTCAATGTAGGCACTTGAACCACCTTCGGTGGCAGGCGGTTCCAGACCTTGGGGGCTCAGACAGTAAAGAAATTCTTCCTTATGTCCAGCCTGAAACTGTCTTGTAGTAGTTTATGACCATTCGACCTAGTCGTCATCGCTTGGGGTGCTCTGGTGAACAAACGTTCCCCCAGATACTGGTGGTCACCCCTGATAAACTTGTAGGTGGCCGTCAGATCACCCCTGAGCCTGCGCTTTTCTAGGCTAAAGAGCCCCAGGGCTCTCAGCCTGTCATCGTAGGGTCTGCTTCCCTGACCTCTGATCATGTGCGTGGCTCTTCTCTGGACTCTCTCAAGCTTCTCCACATCCTTTTTGAATTGTGGAGCCCAAAACTGGACGCAGTACTCCAGCTGCGGCCTCACTAAGGCCGAGTACAGGGGGAGAATGATGTCCCGGGATTTGCTTGAGAAGCATCTATGGATGCAAGCCAGCGTTTTGGTCGCTTTACTAGCCGCC
>NW_005841862.1:4166934-4167287 GCF_000455745.1 Alligator sinensis
TCCCAGCCAGTGGATCGTGGAGGACCCAAGGCGACAATTGGCCAGTTTCTCCAAGAGGCGATCATGGGACACCAGATCAAACGCTTTTTTGAAGTCTGTGCGGGCCGGGCGTGCCCCAAGCCCTTTTTCGCGCTGCACGCGGGCTGTGGCCAGCAGCCTGGGCACGCGGGGGCGGAGAGGGGTGGCTTTCGCTCTGGAATTAGGCACGGACGCATATCGGTAGTTTAAAAGATTGTTTACTTACACCGAGATGGCAGTGGTGTAGGCTGGAAAGCTTGCTTCAGTTGCAGTTACAGAGAAGTAAAAGGAAAGAGGCGGACGAGTTCTAGACTCGTGAACTCTAGCCCAATCCG
>NW_005841862.1:4167784-4188597 GCF_000455745.1 Alligator sinensis
TTCTCTTTTGCAGCAGAAAACTCCACCGTGCAAGGAAGCTTGCAATTTAGCGGGGACAATTTAGCAGTGCCGAAGCGCGCGCACATAAAAATCACACCTTTTGGTGACAAAGTCAAGATATATGACATCAAGCTCTTCTCCCTTGTCCAGGTGATAGGTCACCTGGTCATAGAAGGAAATGAGGTAGTATTCGCTTTGGATTCAGTCGATTTGGGGGACAGTGCTTCGGTGATTCGGATCACTGTCCCGATTCGATTCGGCCGAACCTGATTCAGAGATTTGAAATCAGCCAGGCCAGGCCCATCCCCTGCTCTTCTCCCAGCCCGGCAACGGCTGTCGCGCCTGCCTCAGCTCCCAGCACTTTGGGGGAAAAAAGCCCTGGCTCAGCAGGTGCTGCCGGGCAGGGGGCGATCCCCGCTACCCCGCACTGCCCCATGCTGCATGGGGGGCTCAGCACAAGCCCCTGAACCTCCCACCCCCTCGTGGGTGCCCCGCACAGGCCAGCTCCAGCCATTTAAGAAAAAAAAAAACAACCTGAAAAAACCCCGGGACTCACCGCTGCTGCCGGTGGGGGTGAATCCCGGTGCCACGCGGGGGGCTGTGCAAAAGCCCCTGAAGCCCCGAGGCTACACCAGGAGCGGAGAGTCCTGGGGCTTTTCTTGGCTACTTTTTTTCTTAAAGGGCCAGAGCCCTAGCATGCAGGGCAGCCATGGGGGGGCCAGAGTAGCGGGGGCCGGGGTCGGCAGGGCGCATGCAGAGCCCCCCATGCAGTGGGGGGCAGTTGGGATCGCCCCCCGCCCAGTAGCACCCGGTGAGCACCAGGGCTTTTTTTAAAGTACCGAGCTGGGGCAGACGAGGGCAGCCATGAGGGGTCTGGGGGAGTGGACGGGGCTCAGGGGGCTAGAGGTCCTCCCCATGGTCCCTTCCCCCAGCCCTTCCTCCCCTGCCCACAGTACTTACCAGCTCGGAGTGGCTGCAGCTCCCTGCTGCAGCCACCAGGGACTGTCCAAATCATCAAAGCTCTCCAGATCTTTTGCTGAAGATTCAGAGAGCTTTGAATCGATTTGGAGCTTTAAATTGGTCCCCTGATTTGATTCCAATTCGGAGATTTGGCCACCGAATCAGGCCAAATCTCCTCCAAATCGAATCACCACCCGAAGCTTCGCACAGCCCTAGTATGCAGCCTAGGAGGGCACACAGCTCACACTGGTGTGGCCCCTGCAGCTTGGAAGTTGTAGAGCCCTGATTGAGCACATTAAATGCTTGTACATTCAAGACCCTGCATCTCAGTTACCGATAGCTCTATAGCAAGTAATGGGGTCCTGAATGCAGAGCACTGCCACCCCTCCTCTACGTTTTTTAGTCACTCTCTCCTTCCTGATCAGATTATAACCAGCTATCTTAACATTTTAGCTATGCAAGTTATGCAATCAGGTTTCTGCAATACTGGTAAGCATCAGACTCCTTGTTTTTGATAGTTGGAGTAATATTGTAGTTGTGATAGGCCAGGAAAAGATGTGAGAGGGAAGGATTTTTCTGGGTCATAGCTCTTATTAGACCAACTGTGGAGCTGGGAAGGATATAGATAAGGTTTTGGGTGTGAACTACTCTTCATCAGGTCTCATCCCTCTCATGAACCAATGAGAAGAATCATTTTTTTTAGTGATAAGAATTATCTAGCCCTTTTGTTACCCTGACTCCTAGTATTTGTATAGGCAAGCAAAAAGTTTCCTCTCTTCACATTCCTTGTCATACCTGATGAATTTGTTTGCAACTGGACTTTGCATTTGTACTGCATTTTCCTTCTGAACAACCTCCCCTTCCACTGCTAACAATGCTGTCCTGGCTGCTTCAGCCAGGTTCCAGCAGAGCACTCACAGCACTCACCCAGCCCCCAGGGCTGAAAGGTTGGGGCCCACCACTATAGCACATTTGAGACTGCAGGTTTTCAAGGCAAGGACCACCTCCTGCTGTGGTCATCTGCCACACCTACTGCAACAGAAACCTGAGGCCAGCTGTTCCCAAACTAGGGGTCTCAAGCTGCACATCAGTTGTATTGGAAGAGGATGGCTCCCACCAGAAGGGGAGCCCTAAGGAAATCAGAAGGGGGCAAGTAAACCCAGAAAGACTGAGACCCACTACTCTAGTAGGCCCTGATGTGATACAGTATCAGCACACATTGGTCACTCACTACAGATTCTGCAACAGGCTTGCCTATACACACTCATACCCTCTTAACTTGCTCACACGTGCTTTCCTGATCTTTCACTTGAGCCTGTGAACCAGAGGGGAAAGAGGACATGTACACAAGAGAGAATCAAGAATCTGGTACAAAAGGAGTCCAAGGATGGGGACAGAGGGGAAGTGGTATGAAGACCAATGCTGCTGCATTATAAACAAGGCGAACTGGCAGCAGGAGGACGCTGGCCCTCTGAGAAGGGCTGGGATGTCTTGCTGCTCAAGTGGGAAGCACCAGGGTGGGCATGATGTATCAGGACTCTGGTCCTGTCACCAGCAGGCCCAGCAGAGGAGGATACCCAGATTATAATAGATACAGGGCTGTGCTGCTAGCTTGCCAACTTTCTGCCCTGAGGGTGGGCAGGGAGGAGATTAACAAAAAGCCACACATGCATACAGGGACCACAGCTGAGAGCAGCTAATACAGATCTATATACTGATCAGATCTATATACTGTTCAGGCTCAGCAAGGAATTCAGGCAGACTCTCAGCTTAAAGCAGGTTCTTCACACTCACTTAGATGCTTCACTAGCTCTTTGGGCCAGGGACTGCCTTTCAGTTCCATTTGTACAATGCTGCAAATGGCAAAGCCCTGTTCTCAAGGAACTGTTGTCCATGCCCTCACCCAGGGAAGCATGGAGGAACGCTTAAACATGACAGATGTAGTTGACCTCTGTCATCAATAGGCTTAATCTGCTCAGAAAATCATACAGATTTAGGGCAATGATGCCATTGTCTATACCTTCTTTCCTACAACTATGCCACTCTGATCCTAAGCACAAACTAAACCATATTAAAAAACAAAAAAGAAAGAAAAAAAATCCCCCAAGTTGTTCCGATTTAACAAATTTTAATTATACCAGTGTAATTTCAGTCTCTAGGCAAGCTTTGCCAGCACCATCTCTGCTGGAGGATGATTCAGTTGCTAGTTTTGGGCTGTCTCCCTTTGCTTCCCTCACTGATCCCAAAAGTGTTTGCCAAGCCTCTGATGTTCCCTAACAAAACGCTGTTTTCAAGAGTGCATATACTACTAGTATTGTGATAAATCCTGTGGTATGATCTATGTGCAGCAGAGGGCGCCAGTGTTATTCTGTAGAAAGAATCATTACACTCTCCTTAGCAAAATAAGAGAGAGAGAAAGCATGCAGGGGTTGAAAGAGCAATACAAAAAGTTTGCCTTAGTGGCACCCTGTGCAGTGCCAGCCCAAACCTTAAGCTGAACAACAAGAGCATAACAAACTCATGGCAACTGAGGAAATACACTGCATCACACATTTTGGCACCTCTAGCTGAAATCACTAACCCTGAGACTGCCACCTCACAAATCTCAAAAGGGCCTTCAGCCAACAAGGACACTCCTCCAGAGAGATAGATCACACTTTTGAAAAAGCCACCTGGATACCACATGAAAATTTCCTACAGTATAAAAAGAAAATCCCCACAAAACACACACCATTAGTTATAATATATCACCCTTCCCTGGAACCTACACAGAAAATCCTCAAACAATTGCAACCCGTACTAGAAGAAGACCCAGTTCTTAAAGATATCTTCCCAGAACCACCCATCCTAGCCTTCAATGAAGCACCAAACCTTGCTAACTTCATCACCAGAAGCAAACTCCCTATGACCCAAACCACATTGACAAATAGATCCAGACCATGCCAGGACATGAAATGCAAAACCTGCCAACACATCTCCACCACCACCACTATAACTACACCCCACAACAGAGCCATCAGCATTCCTGAATCTTACAGCTGCACCTCCAAAAATGTTATACATCTCATCCAGTGCACCAAATGCCCTGAGGGAAAACTTGTAAGAGAAACCAAACAACAACTGAGCATCAAAATGAACGCGCACTGAAAATCTATCAATGACAAGAATACCCAACTACCTGTAGATGCATACTTCTCACAAGACAATCACTCCCTCTCCCATCTCTCAGTTCTAATCCTCAAAGGGAATTTACAAAACACCTTTTGTAGACAAGTCTACAAACTTCACTTCATAAATCTACTGGACACTAAAAATCATGGACTCAATATAGACATTGGATTCGTGACACAATACAACCTGCCTGACATCTGATTCACCAGGTACCTGCCAGACCTGACCTTTTACATTCCCCACTTCCTTCCCCCAGCCATCACTTTTCTGCCCTTTGTCTTCCTAATTCCCAGCTATTTCCTTTTTCACAGACAGCCTCTTTTCCACCTTGAATTACTACCTCTGTAGAGATACCATTCCTGATTGCTTTTACCTCTTTAGAGTCTCCCTTACTCACCTTTGGCTTTCTTTCCCCCTGCTTTTTTCACTCCTCCCTTCTCTGCTTTACCTTTTGTTTTCCTAATTTCTACCTATTTACATTCTCACTGACATCCTGTCACATTTTTAGCTGCTTTCATTCCTTGGAGTCTCAGAACAGCAGACTCCCCATGCCTGAAGAAGGGTGATTGTGCCCAAAAGCTTGCTAAGAACTTTTTTCCAGCTACTCAGTTGGTCTAATAAAAGACATCACATCTACTCAAAGAGCCTTATCTGCCTCTGTCCTTAAACCAACACGGCTACAACCGAAAACCCAGCAATCACTAGCCCTGCCACTTCAGCCAAAGAAAGTTATCTGTTAACACCAGTAGTGCCACTATGCTCATCTGAGTGCTTCCGAGGTTCAGCAATAAAGTCTGTTACAGTACGGGCATCTTTACAAGCTGGCAAGGACCTTGAAAACCAAACTGACTATTTTTCACTTACATCTCTTTACTGGCACATTATTTCTCCTCCATCCCTCGATCTTTAGCTGAGCTCGACATTGCCATTTTATGTAAACCTTCTTTCCCTTGTCTATCAAACGGTGACACCTTCATGCTAACAGGACAGGATTTTGAGAAGACCCACAATTTCTGGTGTAGACCTAAGGCTGTAATCAAGAGACCTCAGTCTTCTGGTACTGTGCTCATCCATGCTTTTGCCCAAAGAAATAATATAACATTTAATAAAAATAAAAAGCATTAAATAATGGGTCCCAAGTGTCCACCAAGATTATAGTAGAGAGTGGAGGGAAGCCAACAAGTGCTTTTTCTGTGGGACAAACCTTTCTTAAATTCAATCTAAAGCCAGCACATGGCCTGAACATGTCTTATATGAAAAAACCAAACCAAACCATAGATCCTTCAGCTCAGCATGTCTCTTCCCTGTGTATCTGTAGCATATTCTTAAATGCAAAGATAACAATCATTAAAAAAGGAAAAAGTTTATTTTTAACTTGCCAGAGCAAGACAAACCATGGAGAGACGACTCTTCATCTTCATCACTCCACTGATATTCAGGCATAGTTTTTATGGACAACAAAAGTGGCAGAGGGGACCCTGGTGCAGGTTAGTGACCTGAAGGATGTGTGGATGCAGATGGAGTACAGCAGTGCAGTCACTCCCCACCCCCCACTTTTGGCTGTGCTGCACATGAGCTCTTAGCTCAGAGTTTGGCCAGAGTCCACTGCACATGTGCAACACAGTCAAAGTGTGGGGGACGGGACGGCACCCCTCATTGCCCCATTCCTGGATCTGCTCATGGGTGAAAGTGCAGGGGTCGAGTACAAACCTGACATTGAGATGGTGTATCAGGATGAGGTATTTAAATCCTGCACACAGAACTAGAAAGAAGATATTGTGCTAAGCTTGATACAGAAGGAAAACTTTTGGCAGGGAGCGGGAAAGACTGCTGTGCTCTTCCACAATGCAAAATACCGACAATCTTATTTAAACAGTCCTTCTGCCATGGGATTTGAGCACAAGAACTTATATTAGCACCAACAAGTTGCACCAAAATAGTCTGATTTTTAATCTCGCATTCATTCAATGGGACAGTTTGGACCTGACCCTCAACCCCAAAATTGTGCATCCTGTCATGCACATGTGGTGTGGCAAGAGGCATGATTACTGGGATGAAAGAACAGATCCCATTATGCCATTAAATGAAGTGTGCCAGGAGCCTTGGAGACTGAAACACAATCAATTCAGTTGTGTAGCTAATACAATACTAGACATTTCAAATTTGCTTCAGATGGATCGCTCACTCCTGGTGCACACTTTGAGAGTACCAAAGGTACTAAGACAGGAAGATATTTGGGGGTCCAAGTCAATCAGAGGAAGCGATGCCAATAATGATGTCAGTTTGTATTAGGGTCCACTAGGTGTCACTCTAGGAAGTTTTAAGCTGAACAGCAGGGCAAGACTAGGGGCCAACATCAGGGGAAGGAAACAGGATGGCTCCAACTTCTCCAGCATCCCTTCACCCTGCCCTCATCATCTCTCCCCTCCCTATGAGATGTTGTTTCCCACAAGGTAGCTCCAAGCAACCAACAGCGCACCAGAGACAAGTTCCCTGCCCCCTTAGCCTGCAGCAGCCTGGACAGTGCTGAAACGTAAAAGATCTTTACATGGCCAAGGGGGACCCTGTGGTTTTCTTTCCCCAGTGGCTCATGATGATCTCCTGGTGAAGGGCAGCAGCTGGAAGGCAGGTGCTGTCTGGGAAGGCTGTTGACAATGCAGGGGACTTGAGTCAATTAGAGCAGCACAGTCAGGCCAAATGTAGTCACTGAACACACATGTCAATTCAATGGATATGCCAACGGGGTTAGAGAGGAAGAGATATTTTAAAACAAACCCGCTCAGCCTGGCCAGTGTCTGCAGCAATGTGAGTTATAGCAGTATTACACTGGAGAAACAGACTTAGAAACAGCCACTAATGGGGAAAGATGGACAGAACCAATGGCTCAGATTGTTCCCTCCTGTGTTAAAGACGCATCTCTTTCTCAGAGTAAGCTTCATTGCACATGCACAGGAAATGCATCCCCAGACTCAAATCCTCATTAGGCCTGGGCTATTCATGCAGTGATCCTGTCCAGTTGTGGTGGCTTGGGTGGCCATTGGTGAGACTCCATTGGGGCCACATTACCACAATACCATTCATATTTTAGGATTGTAGGCAAGTAGGCTAGAAGGGCCCTTGCAAGGTCATTTAATCCAGCCCTCTGCTCAAGGCAGGACCATTCCTGACTAAACCATCCCAGCCAAATGTCTGTCCAATCTGCTCTTGGAAATGTCTAAGGATGGATATTTCACAGTTTCTCTAGGCAGCCTGCTCCAATGCTTGACCATCCTCATAGTCAGGAAGTTCTTCCAACCTAAATTTCTCCTGCTGCTACTTAAGACCATTTCTCCTAGTCCTGTCCCCTACAGCCACAGAGAAAAGCCCATCTTCATCCTCTTTATATACTAAACTTCAGGTATTTGAAGACTGTTATCAAATCCCACCCCCCGTCTTCTCTTTTCCAGTCTAATAGCCCCAGTTATTTCAGCTTTTCCTCATAAATCTTGCTTCCTGGGCCCCTAATCTTTCTGCTGCTCTGTGCTTGATTGTTTCTCAACTATACACATCCTTTTTGAAGTGTGGGGCCTGAAACTGGACACAGTACTCCAGGTGACGCCTCACCAATGCTGAACAGAGCAAAAAAAAAATCACTTCCCTTGATTTGCAAGTGAAACTCCTGCTAATACAACCCAGGATGCTGTTGACTATTTTTTTTTAAATTTTATTTTATTTTGCAACAAAAGCACACTGTTGGCTCATAATCAGCTTATGGCCCACCATAACCCCAAAGTCCTTTGCTGAAGTACTGCAGCCTAGCCAGTTGTTCCTCCATCTGTATTTGTGCATGCAGTTATTCTGCCCCAAATGCAGGACTTTTCATTTGTCCTTGTTGAATCTCATCTGTAGTGTAGCTATTAAACAGTACCAAACCAAGGACAGACCCCTGGCAATCCCCACTTGACACCTCCCTCCCAGCTAGACACTGAGTCATTGATAACTGCTTGTTCAGTCTAATGATCCAACCAGTTATGTATCTGTCTTACAGTACTTTCATCTAGTCTGTATTTCCTGAACTTGTTAATGACCGTATCATGCGAGGAGATGTCAAAAGCCCTGCTAAATCGAGGCATATTACAGCCACTGTTCTTCCCCCACGTACCAAACCTGTCATGTTATCATCAAAGGAAATCAGATTAGTTAGGCATGACTTGCTTTTGATGAATCCATGCTGGCTGTTCCTGATCATCTTTTTCTCCTCTAGGTGCTTCACAGTAAATACCTTGAGGGCCTGTTCCATGATCTTTCCAGGTACTGAGGTCAGGCTGACTAGACCATAATTCCCTGGATCCTCTTCCTTCCATTTCTTAAAGATGGGCACTTAAAGATGGGCACTATATTTGCCTTTTACCAATCATCCAGGACCTCACCATGAATTCTTAAAGAGGATAGCCAATGGCTCTTAAATTACTTCCACTAATTTCTTCAATAACCTCAAGTGCAACTCATTCAGCCCTGCCAACTTGAATGCATCTAGATTCCTGATGACTCTGAAACTCATGCTAAGCTCGGGCCTACTCACAAAAGTTAAAATACAGAATACTGATGCTAACTGCATAATTCAAGAGGATGTGAGCTCATGGCTAGGCCATCTAAGAAGAAATAATGAGGTTTCTCTTCCAGCTTATCTTACTATATTCAGGATGATTTCAGGCAGGCTCCTAGTTGTCTGGTGTGAAATGTCTATCCTTGATTAATTAGTATGGTAAATATTTCTTTTGCGATTAACTCGTGTTTATGTGCAGGAATGTGCATCTCCGTATGTGATTGGTGTCTCCTCCTGATTTAGCTTTGTTTTTGTTCTTCTCTCATGATTTACCTTGTTTTCCAAGGACACGTATGTTTTTCCTGGCTGTTAATCAGGTTCTAGATATGTTCCAAACTGGATAACCGCTTGTCACTGAAGAAAGTAACTTATTCAAATTAGAAATTTCTGATAACCAATAATGAGCAGGCTGATTAACAGGATTTTTCTGTCAATTACTACTTGGGACTCTCTCTTGGTTTACACAACTAAAAGAATGCTTTGAAGACACTAAGCTAAGGGTATAAAAAGGCAGTAAAACAGCTAACAGCGCTCATGCTTCAAGAGTGAGAAATTGCTCTGACACCAATTGCTGATGCACCCAACTTACTCGAGAAGTTGAAGAGAAACAGACCGCCTCTTCGTCACCTGCTTGGCGAGAAATCATCACCTTATAGCTAATTACTGGACTTTTAGATTCATATAGATTCATAGAAGTAGGGTCAGAAGGGACCTTGTAGATCATCAAGGCCGCCCCCTGCCCTGGGCAGGAGGAAAACCGGGCTCAAATGACCCCAGCCAGGTAGACATCAAGCCTCCTCTTAAAGACCCCCAAGGTAGGAGCCAGCACCACTTCCCTTGGAAGTTGGTTCCAGATCCTAGATGCCCTGACTATGAAGTAGTGCCTTAGGATGTCTAGTCCAAACCTACTCTCTAACAATTTGTGGCCCTTATTCCTTGTTATCCCAGGGGGCGCTAGGAGAAACCGGGTCTCTCCCAAACCCTGCTGATCCCCCCTAGTGAGTTTATAGATAGTCACCAGGTCCCCCCTCAGCCTTCTCTTGCGAAGGCTGAACAGGTTCAGGTCCCGTAACCTCTCTTCGTAGGGTCTGCCCTGCTGTCCCTGGATCATGTGGGTGGCCCTCCTCTGGACCCTCTCAATGCTGTCCACATACCTCCTAAAGTGCGGCACCCAGAACTGGACACAGTACTCCAGCTGTGGCCTGACCAATGTCACAAAGAGGGGGAGGATCACCTCCTTGGCCCTGCTTGAGATGCATCTGTGGATGCACGACAAGGTACGGTTAGCCCTACTGACCGTGACCTCGCATTGTCAGCCCATGTTCATCTTGGAGTCAATAATGACTCCAAGATCTCTTTCTGCCACCGTGCTCTCTAGAAGGGAGTTTCCCAGCTTATAAGTGTGCTGCTGGTTCCTACTGCCCAAGTGCAGCACCCTGCACTTGTCAGTATTGAAACCCATCCTATTTTCGTTAGCCCACCCCTGTAACCTGTCCAGGTCCTGCTGTAATCTGTCCTTCCCTAATAGCGTGCCCACCTCACCCCATATCTTGGTATCATCAGAAAATTTAAACAGGCTGCTTTTTACCCCGTCGTCCAAGTCACTAATAAAGAAATTGAACAGTGTGGGCCCGAGGACCGAGCCCTGGGGGACTCCACTGCCCACTTCCCTCCAGGTCAAAAATGACCCGTCCAACACCACCCTCTGAATACAAACCTTCAGCCAATTTGCAATCTATCTGACTGTGTAGGCATCAATGCTACAGTCACCTAGTTTTTTGAGAATGGGGTGGTCGACAGTGTCAAGGGTCTTCCTGAAGTCCAGAAAGACTACGTCCACCGCGACACCTGTGTCCAATGCTTTTGTGACCTGATCGTAGAAGGCAATCAGGTTGGTCTGACAGGACCTGCCCCTATTGAAACTGTGCTGGTTGCCCTTGAGCATCATCCCTGCTGCTGGCCCATCACAGATGTGCTCCTTGATGATCTTCTCAAACAGTTTCCCCAGGATTGAAGTAAGATTGAAGATTGAAGTAAGAACTTTGATTTGGTTTGGACTCACTTGACTTGATTTTAAATACTTGTAGTAAATAAAGCCTTTCTGTCACTCATTGAACGAGGTGTCGTGTCAGTCCTGGGGCTAGTCCGGAATCCTAGGTTTTTATTTGCTAACAATTCCCTAACCACTACTCTAGGCTGTTTTGTCTCCTTCCCTATCTTTGCTGCCAGCTGCACTCATCTGGTAACTGCCTCTTTCTGAGAAACCCAAAGCAAAAGAAGTATCAAATACTCCATCTTTCTCTGCAGCATCTGTAACTAGATTGCCTTCTACATTCTGTAAGGGACCTATGCTTTCTCTGGTTCTCCTCTTACTTCTGACTTGCTTGCAGAAACCCTCTTTATTCCCTTATGTCCCTTGCCAGCTGCATCTCAAATCATGCCTTGGGCTTCTTTATTGTCTCCCTGCATGCCAGTACAATACTCTTATACTCTTCTTTAGTGCAGTGACCAAGTTACCACTTTTTACAGGATTCTTTTTTGAGTTTCATCTCATTAAGAGAGATTGCTGTCTAGCCACGCTGGTCTCCTATTGCATCTTCCATTGACTCAAAGGCTAAACTGGCAGTGCAAGAAAACAAAGCCTTCAATTTTGAGTAGATAGATAGTGGGTGCCACTGCAGTACTACATACTGCCCATACCATTCTTATGGGATAAAACTTGCCAAGAACTGGTGCCAATTTGAGCTATGAAAGGGTTAACACTAGACTGCACTCCCCACCTGCCTCCTGGAAACTGGCACCTCTCATAACATAGTGTCTTCATGGAAAAGCATATATCACACCTTCCTACGTTCTCCCTTCTAAAAGCAAGGTGTGTGTCTTCTTCGTGTTAGGGCTAGAAAAGAAGAAACGTGTGGTACATGTGAAAATACTGTATCTGTGATGCTTATGTGGCTCCCATTTCCCAGGTAATTCTGCTCACTGCACCACAAGCCAAAGTCTCCTGGGTCCCAAGCTATCTCTCTTCACTGGTGGGCTCTCCTCCTCTCTTCTGTACATGCTCTGTCCAATTACTTTTCATTTGCATCTTGCCATTGCTTTGGTTAGTTTGTACCCAACAGGCGCCCTCTCCCCTAGTGTGGAGCCACCTGTCACTGTTTGGAAACAGGAGTTAGGCTGGCGGAACCAGGGTTGTTCTTACCTCCCTTGTCACAGATGCACATACGTACCAACGGGTAAGGAAAAAAGGCTTGGCAAGTCTATCCTGTTCCATCTAGAGTAGCCCAAGCAGATGGCTAGTCTAATCATGTGCTCAGTCTGCATGGATTAAAGCTAGGGGAGCAGACTCAATGAGTCCCTCCCTGGGAAATATTTGCAGAATACCTACTTTTTGGTATACTTGGTTCCTGTGGGCAGGTGAAGAAAACTCACTCTTGGAAAGTGCTGTTGAGCAGAGAGCTTCCTGGACAAGGCTTTCGTGGCAAGGATGTCTTAGCAGCATCCAGCCAAAAGATGCCACAAGAGGCCACTGAGGAATCCTTCCCTCAGTTTGGGAGACAGTTTTAACCAAGGCACTCCCTTCAGCACATTCTCTAGGGTGGACAAGGGCTCTCCTTTGTACGTTTATGCCCATCCCTTTTAACCCAGGACAGGGAGGCTCTGCAGAGGCAGATGGGACTTTAGCAAAGCAGGAGACCTTTGCCGCAGCACGCATTCTTGCTTAGGGTGGCCATCAGAGAGGACATTCCCATTTTCTGCTACTCTGTCGTCTATTGATATGAAACCGGATCCCTCTATGTCCTCTATTTCTCTCTTCAAGAAAAAACAGAGGACATAAAGGGATCCGGTTTCATATCAACAGAGGACAACCGGACTGTCCTCTATGATGGCCACCCTATTCTTGCCCCACACACAGCATGGAGGTGGCTGGGCACGAGACAGTTGCTCAAGGTGGCACTCAGTCCCACTCCACCCCCACATCCCCAACAGGGCTCAGGAAACCAGGATGTCGCATCTATTCTTTGCAAAAAAACAAATTAAAGAAAAATCTCACTCAGTCATCCTCTTACTGCAAACCTCCCACAAGTCCTAGGCTCTGGCTAACTGCTTGGATCAAAAGCAGCAGCAGTGCCTATGCAGCCCGATACTAGTACACAATCTTTAATTAACTTTTCCTCAGCACCCCTGGAAGGCAGGGCAGCACTATTCCATTGTATGGAGGCCTTCCCCAAGTCCATGGCAGACTAACTTGGCTCTTCCAAATCCTCCGCTATAGCCCAAGCTCCTCAGCTTCTCTGCCCCTTCCTTCCAATTTCTCATCTTTTACTTCTTCTCTCAGGTACTCCAGTAACTACGTAACCAGTCCAGTAACTAATCTTTACTTGTGGCCCATCGCTTCTATGCCTTCAGGACTGTTGCTGTACTACTGCCTCAGACAATTTCTGCTTCTTGACCAACTCTAATTTCAGCTTCTCCCTTTCCTCCCAACAAGTACTACAACTATTACAGGCTTTGCCACTTGGGCTCATCACATACACGTTACACTTGTCAGCAGCGTCACATTTCAATGAGCATAATATGACTCGGGCAGCTTATGCATTGTAAGCTGAAGAGTCCTGACACTGCTGATGTTGTTTCAGTCTCTCTAAGGGAACCCTCCCTCCTGCAGGATGGCTAATTTTAAAGTGGGACTCCAAACCCTAATAATTTGGGGGCTAACTTCCACAGGGCTGTAGCCTGGGTACACCCAGGGGGTGTGCCCTGTCCTCCAATGACAGTGGTGGTGGTCAGGCAAGATGCTGAGGAAGGAGTCAGCTACTAGACTGGTTTTCTCCCCTCTCTATAGAGCTAGGCCAAAACCAAGTACTTAACTATGTACATTTTATTACAAGAATAAATACAGACACTTAATAGAAAACATAGAATATTTACAAGGCTTAACATATAATACTATATATAATATTCCACGATTCACATATAATACAAAATATGAGCCAAATAACTTACAACCTATACAACACAATTAACAGATAGGGATATTAACCTATATAACCCAAGTAAATTAATAATAATAATTCTTTAAACCTTCACAAATAACAATACTAATATACATATTGAGGCATTAAAATACACAAACCATATAAACCCCCTTAAAGAATACCCCTAGCTATATAGCCCTTAATACAATGACAACCTCAAAATAGGGGATGCACTCAGCACCTCCCCGAGGGGTTTCCCCAAAGCCCCTCCCCTTTAGGGCCCTGGGACATGGACATGCCCCTCCCGCAAAGGAAGGTGGAGGCAACAGACCCTCCTCACCCGTGCCAGCCTGTCCTGCGGCGCCCATTTCCCCAGTAACTCGCGCTTCCTCTCTGAAGAAGTCAAGGCTCATCCCCTGGTGGCCGACCCCGCAAAAGCCTCTCCCCAGTGGCGCCTTCGGCTCTCCTTGAGGGCCCAGCACCCTGCACTGGGCACCCAGGGTTCTGTCTCTCTCTCACAGGAGCCAAGCCCTTGCAGGCTTCGACTCCCCGGTCTCACACTGGGAGTTCTCCCCTTTCCCGGGCCCTGCTCTGGGCACTTTCTCTCCACTTTAGTTAAAAGTAGAGCCTCACTGCGGGGCTCTGGTCACTCAGCCTAGGGCTGGGGCTAGCATGAGCAACCACGAGCTGCTTCCAAGACAGTTCTCCGTGCGCCAACCCACACACCGGGTGAGGCCCGAGTAGCCTTGAGCTGCTCCCAGGGCCAACTCTCCATGTGCTGATCTGCACATCTTGCCAGACCCAAGCAGCCTTGAGCTGCTCCCAGGACCAGCAATATGTGTGTCAATCTGCACACCGACTGCCCAG
The DNA here is from genome assembly GCF_000455745.1 of Alligator sinensis. Classification (NCBI taxonomy): domain Eukaryota; kingdom Metazoa; phylum Chordata; order Crocodylia; family Alligatoridae; genus Alligator; species Alligator sinensis. The sequence continues at coordinate 4,182,347 of NW_005841862.1, forward strand.
CTGCTTGCCGGGTTCGCAGGTTCAAGCTGCCTCAAGCAGCTCCTATGGCCTGATCCCCATGTGCCAATTCATGTACCACTGAAGTTCAAGCAGGGTCCCAAGGACCGCCGTGCCCAGCGCTCCTCTCTCCTCGCTGTCCCCTGTCATCTCTCTCCAGCACCCCTTTTATACTCTTCAGGGGCTCCACCCCCAAAGTTCTCCGGACCTGGCTGGTGCAGTTCTAATTCAGGTCCAGCTGCTCCTTGCCCCTCCCTTCAGAAAAGGGTGGAGCATTGCTTCCCTTGTGCTGCCTCCGGATTGGTGGGCAGGCTCCACCAATCAAACAGCAGACTTTTGATCCTGGGACTCAACCCAAGCTCTGAAAAGGTAAGCCTGCTACCAGGCAAAAATGCAATTTCCTCCACTGCAGGAGTTACTGATCAAACTCTAGGGCCTGTGTTAGGCAAGTCAAACAAGATCACAGTGGTCTCTTTGGGCATTAATCTCTGAATAAGAGTTTAAAAATTTAAGTAAAGCAAGGGGAGAGAGAGAGAGAGACTGACTACAATAGGGAAGAATTGACATAGGTGGACAGTATCTAGACCCCCAAATATTAGGCAGCAACATTGGTTGAATCATTAAATACATTTTAACTTTACTTTATAAGAATTAAAAGATAATGGAATTAAACTGGGCTAATAATGTCAATACATTTTCTGTTAAGCTGTTTGAATTCAAGATTTACTTTGCATTTGTGCCATTTTATGTTCTCATTCCACACACAATCATACAACTGTATTTTCCTAACACAATTGTTCATAGAGAGTTCACATTTTGCAATCGTCTGCTTGAAAAGTAAATTAATAAATTGATATTTGAAATCCAATTATCTCCATTTGTCTCCCATCACTGATTGATTGGGTAATGCCATAGCTTTTATGTCAAATAGCAAACTAAGAAGTGAAAAAGAAATCAGAAATTGTTTGCAGTATAGAAAGATGAACTCAGCTGAAAGGTAACTTTAGGTTGACTAAATTTATTAGATTTTTCCAAATAAATTTTAATCAAAAAAATCCCCCCCCCCAAATATTTTTGCTTTAAAAAGAAAGTTATAATATATTCATAAAAGGTAAATGAAACTTTTCTAACAAAGGAGTTGACTGTTTGGCATATGTTTGTACTCACACAAAACAAGTGAGGAGCGAGTCCTGTGGAATGGAATTGTCTTTGGAGTATTAACAGTTCTCACCAATAGCTGCATTTTGCTTTTCTACAAACCATTCACTTGGCTTTAACACAAAACACAAGGGCAATGATTTCATGCCAAACTCCAAGCACAGGAAAGAGAGAAGTTTGCTGACAGCAGAACTGCACAAGAACAGAAGAGAGACCTCATCATGGAGGGTCATAAGCACTTGCATTTTTTCACTGTGAAACAAGCTACAGAAAACTCAGAGCAGCCCACAGCAGAGATCTAGTTCATCTTATTCCTTTGCCAAGAAGAGTCCCTGCTCACTCACTAGCATGTCTTTCTGAAACCCTGAGCACAGTGTCCATCTAGATCGTGCTGGGCAAACTGACAAGGGAACAAGAGCCACCTGTCAGCACATCCAGCTGGTGCTGCTCCCCTCCTGGGCCTGAATGCATCTCTGTAAGACAGACAGGCGTCACAGGTTTCTTTCCAGCAACCACCTTCTACTTAAATAGAGTGCTTGGCTTGCCCTAAACCCCAAAGGGCCAGCATAGCATGTTGCATTAGCTTTTGCTACTCTATAGACAAGATGCAGGATCACAGACCACCAGCTCTTTCATGCACTACCAGTGATAATACAACACTTGGTTAGAGTTGTGATCCCCACAAAAGGAAGAGGATCTAAAAAAAATTCACATGCACGGCCCCCCATCTCCTCCAGTGTGTAGAGGGATGGGAGCTTATTGCAACCTGCCAATTCAAAGCCTGCACTGAGTTACATCAAATGAGACTTCAGTAACACACAGTAAAATCTATCCACTGGCACCCCATTCAGTCTAGGGATTGGATCACAGCTGCATTTCACTAAGTGTTGCTATTTGAGCACTAAACTTTACCCAGCTGGTTTTCTCTCTCACAATGTTGGCAACTAAATCCACTTATAAAGCTGGGAACAAACAGATTTGTTTTCCTGCCACGAGATGGCATGCTAGTAGTAGGCTGCACCTTGTGACTGTTAACAGAGCTAAATCTCATTTTGTTAGGTGGCTCCATCTAGAGAAACAGGGTTGGAATAACCATGGGCTATAATAAAAACCAAAGTGCTTTTCCCACAGCTGCACTAGGGGAGGTCATCAGATAGATACACATGGTGTTGCTGAACTCAGTATTTTCCAGCCTTGGATTCCTAACTTTAAGATCCTAAATCCACATTTAAATAGCTTTGAACCTAATGTATCTCCTGGGCTGGATACTGTTGCTTAAGTTTACTGGCAGAACTGGCCTCCAGATCCCCAAGGCGGGGTGTTCTTTCTGAAATGCAGGAGACAATCAGGACATTTTAAACAACACAGAATACAATTTATAGCTAGTATTGCAACCTAATCCTTCATGCCTTACTTGAAAGCCAAGCCACCCTTGGGCAGGAGATGCACTCGGATGCAGGGGGATACAGCACAGCCAAGAGACGTGCCTCAGGTCACCTTGTCCTGAAACAGAACTTCCTCAATAAAACCAGTTGAATATTGTACTTTTTTACAAGAGGTGCTTCAGTTCACCTTTTTCAGGGTAGCAAAACAGAACATGCCCAAACTCTCACTGAAACCAGAGGGCCTCTCCCAAGCAATAGAAGTTGGAGCAAGGAATCTATTTTGTCCCCCCCAACCCAATACATTAATTGCTCTCTTTTGCTCCCAAGTCTCAAAAATGTTGTGGCTAATTCCTATTAATTAGTTCTTTATAATCTCTCTCCTCAACTCTCATCATTTACCCATTCACTCGCACTAGTGTATCCATCCTCTCACCCTTTCATTTATCTCTACCTCCAGCCTGGGCTTTCAGCACGTTAGAGTGTTTATTGCCTTGGAAATACTTATGATAATGCTACTTACACTCAACTCTCAGCCTACAGAATCAGGTGCAGTTTCCATTTACATATGGCGCATTGCCTACTCTTATATAAATGCCGGACAGACAGTAAGGTAAAAATATACAGGAAGAGAGGAAATTCCAAAATACAATTCAAACAAACTCTCTGGTCTCAAGCTTCCAAATCAGAAGAAGTAGTTGCAGGAAAAAGGCAGCCACACCAAACTAATACTATTCAATTCAGCCTTCAAAGAAACGCCTTTTCCCTCAAATGCTCAAGGAAAAATCAAACTGTGCATTGTGCAGAAAAGGACAACAGCTTCAGACTGTGCCTGATGGAGACGAGAGAACTCCACAGCTGACAGACCTTTAATGAGGAACACAGAAAATCCACAGCAGAGACCTCCAACAACTGCTTCAGGGTGGGGGGGGGGAAGAGGGTATGAAATCAGGAGACCTAGATTTGAGTCTCCTAATGATTCTGGGCCTTCGCTTTCTTTCAGGCTTCTTTATCAACTATCTCCAAGTAGGTACAAGATGCAGACATATTTCTCCACCTTTTAATACATGTCTTTTAGCCAACGGGAATTTTGCCATAGACTTCCTTGGCAAGAAGAGAGGTGTTGCTATATCAACAGCCCAACCCTATTGTATAAACTAGTCTGTTAGGACAGAGTCAGACTCAAAGGGGATACAATTGGGGAAGAAACTTCCAGTGTTTGGAGGCAATTTCCTTCCCAACACAGCTTCTTATAAGGGGCAAACTCATTCCAGCAAAAGGATTTGGTTCAAAATCCATACGGGGAATTCCACTAAGTTCTCCCCACCCCTTGGTTAGCCTGTCAAGAAGAAAAGAGAAGAACAGGGATGAACCACATCCAGCCACCTCTACAGTGGAGTTAGCTGAAGAAATAGGTTGTTTGTGACCAATCTCTTCAACAGCTGAAAGAAGGGGGTTTCCAAATAAAATCTCACATCTATTTTACCATCACAGCCAAAGAGGAAAGATTAGGGATGCTAATTCACTGATTTGTCCATGTGAAATCAGAGGCTCCGCCCCACGGTTTGAGGTACTGCAAATACCACACAAAGAGGTCGCCTCTAATCCAAACAGCTTGCAGTCCAAGCAAAGACCAAGTGCTGGACCCTCTCTAAACTAGGAGTGCATGAAAGCATTCAATGCAACTGGCTGAAGTTGTACAACTGGTTGGAATGTCATCCTCTTGAAACCCATACAAGTGTTCAGAGTTAGGGGCTGCGGCCATACAGACAGTCTGTGATGGTGACAGCCCATGGTCAGGGGCCCCTATGTACCCATCCAAGCCTGCTCCATGTGCTCCCCAGGCTGCTAGAAAGAGCCCAGAGCATCCCAGCACACTGGCTGGTATATGGGCCATGCCCTCCTGGGGAACACCCCTACAAAGCAGCCACTTCCTACTGCCCTGCCCAGAGACTTCTAGAGAAGAGATCCCAAGTGAGTCCTGCCCCTGGTGAGCTGCAAACGTGTCGGTTTCTGCTCCTGCACCCTCCCTCATGCCCTTTTCGCAGAGGCTAGGGGACGTGGGAGTGGCATGGCTTCATCCTTGGCATCTTGCTCTCATGTCTACAGAAGCTCAGGGATATTTTGCTCAAGCCACTCCAGCTTCAACTTTCCCCACCCAGGGGGGCCTGCAGAGCCATTACTGCCCTCAGGGCATCATGTGGCAGCCAGGTGGTGCACAGAGCACAAGCCACCCTTGGGCAGGAGATGCACTCGGATGCAGGGGGATACAGCACAGCAAAGAGACATGCCTCAGGTCACCTTGTTCTGAAACAGAACTTCCTCCATAAAACCAGTTGAATATTGTACTTTTATACAAGAGGTGCTTCAGTTCACCTTTTTCAGGGTAGCAAAACAGAACTTCCTATAGTAAAGCCTGTGGAACATTAAACTTGTATAAAATTAGTCCCTCTTCCTAGGTGCGAACACTCAAAACTTGTCAAAACCTGCTGCCCGCCAGGGCCGTGAGGGTGCAGGCAGAGGTGTGGCAGGAGCCTGCTACACAGCCAGGGCTGCTGGCAACTCACAGCTTGCTGCAGAACCCAGATGTAGGTGTTTCAGTTGTGCTAGGCCATAGTTATGCTAAACTATAGTAAGCTACAGTGCCAAAAAGCTGTATGGGTGAAAGGGGCCTCATGATCACTGGATGACTCAATAAGAAAGAAAAAAATAAAGACACACTAATGAACAAAAAGACACTGATTCAAAGAAAGGAATGTGAAAACAGCAGCTGAAAACCTTGAGGACAAATTTTAAGTTCTTTAAAAAGTAAGAACTTACTAATGAGACAGAGATAATAAGAAACAGCATAGGTGGAACAAGCGGGCTGTCCCAGGGCCAATCCTGATGTTGCCCCACCCACTTGTCTAGGGCAGTCTGCCCACCTGCCTCACCTTTGATGTTACGCAAGTTGTTCCCAAGCGGGAGGCTGCCCATTTAATTGCCCTGATGCCAAGGTCAAATACACGGCTCCAAATCTCCCCTTATAGATTTCATAGACATTAGGGCTAGAAGGGACCTTGTAAGATCATTGGGTCCAGCCCCCTGCCCAAGAGGCAGGAAGTCAGCTAGGGTCAAAGGATCCCAGTAAGATAAGCATCCAAATGTTTCTTGAAAGCATCCAGAGTAGGTACTTGTACCACCTCTGGCGGCAGTAAGTTCCAGGCCTTGGGGGCTTGGACAGTAAAGAAGTCTTTCCTTATGTCCAGCCTGAAACGGTCTTGCAGGAGTTTGTGACTGAGGGATCTTGTCATCCCCTGCGGTGCTCTGGTGAACAGGTGTTCCCCCAGATCCTGATGCATACCCCTTATGTACTTACAGGCTGCCATCATGTCACCCCTGAGCCTGCACTTCTCCAGACTGAAGAGTCCCATAGCTCACAGCCTCTCTTCATAAGGCCTGTTCTCTTGTCCTCTGATCAAGAGTGTGGCTCTCCTCAGGACTCCTTCAAGCTTCTCCACATCCTTCCTAAATTGTGGAGCCCAGAATTGGATGCAGTACTACAGCTGTGGCCTCACCAAGGCCGAGTACAGCGGGAGGATGACATTCTGGGTCTTGCTCGAGATGCATTGGTAGATGCTGTCACAACCCAAGGGTGTGATTTTGTTTGTGTGCGCTTTGGCACTGCTAAATTATTTCCCGCCACTCAGAGCTTTCTTTGCAGGGTGCATTTCT
>NW_005841862.1:4188613-4207472 GCF_000455745.1 Alligator sinensis
CGGGTGATTGTCTTGCTAGCCATATAAGAGGCTTGAGCGGTTTCCGCCCAAGTTGGAGAACCCCACGACCATCAGGAGGAGGAGATCTTCACGTCTCGTGAAGATCTCTAAGCGCTGCGGAGCCTATCGAACCCAGCGTGTACCTTGAGAAGGCTATAGGGGTCTGATCAACCTCTGGCCTCTCCCCGTCGCTGAACGATCCCTCGACGAACCCCTTCCCTGCGCACAATTTCCACGGAGCCTAGCAAACTTTGTGTGAGTGTATCCAGAGCTCTTCTCCGAGTTGTTTTCTTCGGTTGACATGATGGGCTCGCGTGTTTAGAGCCTTCAACCGGATTGGGCTAGAGTTCGCGTGGAAGGAACTCTTGTCCGCTTTTCTTCTTTCCTGTCTGTAACTGCAACTCAAGCAAGTTTTCCTGCCTGCATCGCGACCATCTACGGTGTAAGTAAAATAATCTTTAATCAACCGCTAAGCGTCCGTGCCTAATTCTAGTCTGCCGGCCTGCATTCCCCGACCCGCGTGCCAGGGCTGCTGGCCACAGCCCGCCGCGCGCCCCCGAGGGCCTTGGACCGCTCCCGGCCCGCACAGATGCAAGCCACAGTTTTGTTCACTTTGCCAGCTGCAGTATCGCATTGGTGGCTAATATTCATCTTGTGGTCAATCATGACCCCCTAAGTCTTTTTCGGTCATGGTGCTAGCGAGTATAGCATTGCTGAGTCTATAAGTGCAATGCGGGTTTTTGTTCCCTAGGTGGAGCACCTTGCATTTCTCCATACTGAATGCCAACAGGTTTTCATCTGCCCACCTTGCAAGCCTATTGAGGTCAGCCTGAATCACCAGCCTATCCTCAAGTGCAGATACTTTGCCCCAAAGTTTGGTGTCATCAGCAAACTTGGCCAGTCCACTTTTGACAGCAGTGTCCAGATCATTTATGAAGACATTAAAGAGTACAGGTCCAAGAACGGAGCCTCGGGGGACGCCACTAGTCACGGAGTGCCACATTGATTCAGTTCCGTCCACTACCACTCTCTGGGTCCGACCTCAGAGCCAGTTCTCGCAGATGGCATCTATATCCACAAACTCCCCCAGCCTCTTAGCTGGGCCTCACCCGGCCCAAACTTGACCTCAGGTGTCCTCAGACCTACCTGAGCCCCTGTACCCCCACACTGGGGCTTCAATACCCAGCTCCCTCACTGGGCTTCTGGGCCTAATTCCCCTTGGGCCTCAGGCCTCGCTCAGTGGGCCTGGGCCCTGTTTCAGGCCCCCTTCTCCCAGCCCCCTCAGGCCCCAGTCAATGGACCTTGGCCCTGTGCCTTTCTGTCAGGGTGTGCTCCCCTACCCTTTCCCCTCCATGCGGTCACCCACAAGGCAGTGGGGGCTGAGGCTTTCCGGCACCCCATACTCACCCTTCACTGGGGAGGCACAGGTGTGGCATTTCCTGGAGACTGCCCTGCCACAGGAAGCCCTACCACACCATTTTCCCAAGCAGGGTGTAGTTTCAGGCCATGCCCCAGGACCAGGAAACTCCTCCATGCCCATACCTCCTATGCTGCTTCTGGGAGCAGCAGCCAGCTGGGTGCTGCTGTTCCTTCAGCCCCCTGCAGCAACCACCAGCTCTGCTCTTGGGGCCTAGCCTTATACCCAGGCTCCCAGCCTCTCCACCAATCAGGCAGCCTCCTGCCTAACTTGTGACCGCCTGATTGGGCCTGCTCCCACCTGCAGGCTGCTTACTGCCTGCTCAGACCCCTTAACCTGGCAGGCACAACCTGTGCTGTGCCACAATAGGTACATAAACTTTGCAAATGAACCAAGTAGAGATGACAATCTCGACAGAGAGACATGTGAATTGGCATTAGATGGGGGTGCACGCAAGTGTAAGTAAAGGGGTTGGGAGACCTGTCCCTCAGAGACCTAGGGGAGCGTGAATTATATACAGCATCTCTATCTGCCAAGGACAAACTTCACTAAGTTGGACTGACTCTTAATCAACCCCATTGGCGTGCTGTCTGATGACAATAAATCCTTCTGAACTTTCACCACCGAACACGGATCCGAGTTGTTTTTTCTGCATCGTGTTTGGAAGCTGGCTGGCTTGCTAGCATCAGCCTTCCAGAGTGCACAGATCCCAGCAGTATGCATATCAAAAGCAACAACAACCAGATATCACCCGAGAAAGCACTCCATGTGCCTCAGAACACCTACCACCCTTGCCTGCAGGTGCTCACCTCCACTCTGTCTCTGCCCCCCTGGTCTCCTGGGCCCCGAGATATGCAGCCCTGCTCTTCCTGCCTCAGCCCTCCTCCTGCTCACTGTCCCACTATTCCAGGTGGGAGAGGTCCCCCCACCCCAGGGAGTAGGGAGAGTCCATGGAGCAGGACTTATTCCAGTAGGCAGGGCTGGGTGGGTGCCTCAAATCACTCAGGGCAGAAGTGGGGGGTCAGCATGTCCCAGGGAGACAGCAGTGTAGCAGCTCTGGGATGATGTAGATCTCCCAAAAGCTGCCCAAGATCACATCAGTGATGTCCCTCTCCTGCTGCTGGAAATCGGCCACCTCTGCCCAGGTGTGGGTGGTGTGCTCAAGACATCACATGGCCACGTCCAATGCCCTGTCCTACACCTTGGCAGACTGTGTGTAGGCATCTGTCAGCTTCACAGTGTTGCCTCGCCTCATCTCCACTCTGTGTGGAGTGACACCTGAGCTCATGATGCAAGGAGTCAGCAGCGCACACTCACCACTCGCCTGCAGCCACAAAGGCCTCAAGCGGCTCCTGGTTGGTTGTTGTAGCAACATCTCCCATGGGCATCTCACATCCACTCTGCAGGTGTGTGGCAGACTGTCCTGGAGCCTCTGTCTCCTCCTCCACAGTCTCCCCTCCCACATGCAGGTGCTGTCCCTGAAAATGAGACCTGAGACTGTGTGGCTTTGTACAACATAGCCAACTTTTCGGACAACTTGGCCTATAACTGGGGAGGTCTTGCCTGCCAGGGAGATCCTAGCCAGTCACTTTCACAGTGATAGAAACTTGAAACAGTAAGTCCACCATCCCCTCTGCCTCCCTCAGGGTCTGGGTACTGCTCTGGGCTTCCCCACCCCACACCTTGGAGTTGGGTCTCCAGAGGCATTTGTGCTGTGCCCAAGTGGCTTGCTCCATTGCCTTCCAGGCCTGGGTTGCCCAGCTGCGCAATGATGAGACCCTCCTAAGACACAGAGTGTTATCTGTGGCTGATATATGACAACCGGACCTTCAGGGATTACAGTGTTATTGTGACAGCCATGGATATGGCATTTGCCTTCTGAAGGCCCAGCTGTACCACATCTTGCCCACCCTGGGCCCAGCCCTGCCATGCTTGTCTCCTATGCCTTCAGAAGATAAGAGAAGACTCAGCTTTGCACCCTGTGCTCTTCTCCCAGCTCCCAGGCCACCAGATCGTAGCTCCCTACTCTCCTATCATGATCCACTGTCTGGGAACGTGGCAGGTGAAGCCACACCCCAGGTGGGTAGCTTGGTCTGTATTCCCCCAGAGGCCGGAAGGGGAAAAATGTATTTCCCCAGCAGGGTGGGGGTGGTTGTCTGCATTGGGTTTTGAGAGTCCAGTTCAGTGACTCCTTTTCCATTGAGACTCAGTTACTTCACAGCCCTGAGCAGAAAGACTGAGGACTCGATTTCTCATGTGCCACACACCAACCTTTCCAGGACCTCAACCTCTGGACAAGCTCAGCTGCAGCACCAGCTGCCCACACCTGTCTCTCCCCTAAAACTATTTCTTCTCTGCAGGGGCAGGAGGGGGGCTCAAACTGTTTCTGTTCTCTGAGGTACTGATGTGCCAGTGCTTCCTGCAACAGTGTCTTTTTGTGTTTGCTCTACCCAATCGTTTTATCTGTCTCCTGTGCCTTTGGTGGGGCACAGTTCAGGGAACCCAAACTCCAGTTTCTGTGATGCTGCCTTTGCATATGTAGTACATAAAGTTCTTGGAACATAATTCGGAGACTCCACCATGAGGTGGGAGTGGTGTTTGGTTTCCCCCAAACCAATGTCCCCATCTCTTCCATGTGGCACATCACAGACTCTTACCTCCACGTGCACAAGGCCACATGAATGGGATTTGCTCCACACCCTCCATATTTGCTCTGGTTTGAGCACCAGGAATGCTTATGAACCTTGAATTTCATGCATTAACTCCAATTCATCTGCTTTGAATGCAACGTTTGTACACACCCAAAACTGAGCAGCAGCTTTGCCAACAACTTCACCAGAAGGATCAAACCTTCAGGAAGCAGAGTAGTTCTGAGTGTCTAAGCAGATTATCCAGCCTGTTGGCTTTTGCAGGCAGGCTTTGCCCCCTGAGGGGCTCCTCAGCCAGGTCTTCAAATAACACTGTCTTTAAGTTACACACAAACTAATACAACCAAACCTTTCTACCTTCTACCAGGCACTTAAGGGGGAACCCTTTGGCTCTGGCTCCTTCTGGCAGCAAGCAATTGAACTCACCACTTACTTCTCCCTCCCTCTACCCTTATGCTTCTGGGAGCTTTCTGTAGGTCCTAGCAGGACACTCCTCTCTGCCCAAATATACCCTGAAGCTGGGCTCTCTCCACAAGGCTGCCTAATCCCTCTTAATAGGACAGACCATCCTGTTAGAGGGTGCTGCAATGCAGCACAAGCAGGAGTCCTGAGAAAACAAATGCAATCCTTTGCCAGGCACTGTATGGCAGTAACAAGGGCTGGGTCTAAGTTTAGGGGTTTTATAGAAATTTCATCTTGGCTTGGGCCCCAGCTCAGAAACCTGGGAAAATAAATGTTACCTATATATTCCAAACTGAACAAGCCTCACCACTCATAAGCAGTAGTGAGCTATGACAGCATTTATTAAAAGGGAAGGGGGAGAGGGGGTAAGGACACAGAAGCAACCTTAGGAGAGACCTGCATAATTGGCTGGGGTGGGCTACTGGCTGTTACCATTTGATCAGTCGAAGCCGTCAGCATTCTCTCTCGGTCCCACACAGGTTGAATTTGGTAGCTAGTGGAACTAGTGTAGCTGATGGCCTTGACCTTTTCCCTGTCCTCTCAGGATGGCAGTTACCCCTCAGAGAAGCGTGCGAGTCCTGTAGCAGGGGACTCCATTGAACAGTGACAAAGCAAATCCAGAGGAGCTCTACTACCTAACCCAGACACCAAGAGTCACCACATCCATGGCATGCTGGGCAGGGGAAACCACACCAGTGGTTACAGTGCCCCTCACCACTAGGAGTTACTCCTTGCCCCACCAAGGTTACTGCTGCTCCTTCCTGCTACTGCTCGCCCTTGAAACGGAGAGACAGGGGTTGAAGCTACCACCTCTTCTTCTCTTCTGGTTGCTATGGACTTCAACTTTTTTAGCTCTTGAGCTGTCCAACAGCAGGCTCAAAGATGTCAGCTCTTTTACAAACAAGCAGACAATATGCCATAGCAGCACCTAACCTAGGGGTCAGCCACTGCCAGCCTATGGGCTGGATCTGGCATGCCAACCATTTCATTCAGTCCATAAAGCTTGGATATTGGTGGCTTTTCAGTGGGGGGGGGGGGGGGGGGGGGAGAGAGTTCAGTGGTACTTTGACAGCAGGGGGAAGGATCCAGTGGTGGGTGACACTTGCAATCATAAGCAAGAAGCTATGGTGGCAGAAAAAAGGAGAAGCAATGTTTTGGCGGAAAATGCCGACCCATGTCAGACCACCATTGTAAAAGGTTGCTGACCCCTGACCTAGCCCACTGTAAGATTTTATCACAGGTGCTTTTCCCCTTTGAGACTCAATAGCAGGCTGCAATACCAGGCCAGTAACTCCTACCAGGAGTTTCCCCAAGCTGTCTTTCACCACAGCTCTGAGGGTCGCTGCATGCAGACCTCTGCAGGGGGTGATGTCCTCAATGCAGGTGCTGTACTGGTCCCGGGAGCATGTGCACCTACAACACCCTGGCTTCCCCACAGAGATGTGCTGTACCCAGCGTGGTCCTGCGGCCTGGCTGCCCACCACAGCAGGGTAGCTTCTGATGTTCAGGACAGGATAGCTAGGTCCCCAGGTATTTTAAGCCCAGGCTCCTTGGACTTGAGGACCTGTGCGAGGGATCAGAGCTGGCTGAACAGTCAGGCATGCCTCAGATGGAGGGTGGGGGTTGAATGACAATTCCAGGAATGCAAAGAAGCCCCCACTCCTTAGCAGCTTGCAACTAAGGGGAGAGAAGCCCCACTGTCTGAGCTGACCATTTCCCCAGCCCTAGAACCTCTGTGTCCTGAACTGCCTTGGGTCCCATCCTGAGCCCAACTGGCTCTCCTATTCCTTTGCACCCCTGCCAGCTCCTAGCTCCCCCTGCAGGGATGCTGCTGGGGGTCCAGGAATGGCTTCAGCAAAAGGCAGCAATGCTCACAGGACCTCAGACTAGCAGAACTTGAACCGCACCAGCTCAGCCTCTGAACAGGAAAAGTCCCCCAGTGGGACCACGCCAGTTTCCCTGACTCTGCTGGCTTCCATGCTCAGGGGAGGGGAGCTGGCATTAAGTACCAAAATACCAAACCCAGGTTGCCCAGGAACAGACTAAAGCCAAACCCAAGATATTGATCTAACTGCTTGAAAGACTGTGGCTTTACAATATAGACATGCCAGGCTTTGTGTAACAACAGGAGTTGCTACAGAGGCTGTTCTCAAGGTAGCAATACCACAGCAATGGATGCATTAGAAATGCAGATATCTACACTGCGCTATCCAGCCAGAACAGGCCAAGGAAAGAAAGGCAGGTGTACAGAAAAGCACAAAGGTGGCTCATACAGTCTACTGTCTTATAGCCATAGTGGCTGTTAAATTTAGGAAGGGCAGCATAGCAATAAGCCTATAGTGAAGTGTCACTGTCACCTCCCAAAAGCTGCAGCCCCTGCCACACAGTTAGTGGCTGCCTATTGTCACCACAGGCACCGCATGCAATGGCAGAGTTGAAGCTTCTGCTGTTTTCCACGTAAAGCACTAAAAAAACCAACTTGATTTCTATATACCCAGTGAGCTGCCAAAGCCCTTCTGGACTCCCAAGGACCCTCCTAGAATAACCACAGATACTAATAGGCATAAACATGTTGGCCCACAGCCCATACCATTCAGAGAGGGGAGAAGTCCCAGTTCACTCTTGAATTCCTTGCATTAGATGATCTGAAGCCAATGGCATCCTTCCCAGCAAAAATCTGGTGACACAAACAGTCAAGGCCAAATTGTTTTCCTGTGGTTTAAAAGAATGAGGCTTACTCTTTATAGAACTGTGGTTTTTCTCAGCTATTGAAACAAAGAAACCAGATTCTCACCCCTTCTATTGGGCTGATCATGTTTATCATACTACAAGCCATTAAAACCAAACAGGTAAATAAGAGGCTGGCTTAGTAATGCAACAGCAATATGCTGTACAGGGCCCCAATTTCACACAGACTTTGGGCCTGATCCTGCTTACATTGAAGATAATGGGCTCAAATCTAGCCTCAGATACACTTGGTTTATGCTGGTGTGACTGTTGACTTTGCCATCTGGATCAGTGTTTCGAAGGACAGCAGAAGGGGAAATCCCGCCCTTTGGTAGAAGTGGGATGGAGCCTCAACATCTCTCCCTCTTCCTCCACCCTTCCCCTCCCCAGACGCACACTTTACAGAATGCCAGAGAACAAGCTGGGCGGAAAAGTGAGAAACTGCTCAGATGCTGGGAGAACCTGGGAACACTAATGGACCTGTCCAAAGAGCAATGCCTGCAGCAGGGGTGGGCAAAATGTGGCTTGGGGACCGGATGCAGCCCGCCAGGCCATTCTGTCAGGCCTGCAGGGCCCCTAAAAAATTTAGAAAATTAATATTTGTCTGCCCCTAGCTGCCTGTCATGCTGCCCTCGATGGCTTGTCAAAACTCAGTAAGTGGCCCTCCGCCTAAAATAATTGCCTGCCCCTGATCTAGTTAGTATTCAGTGATTTGCACTCCACTGTATCTAGGTGGTTCTTTCATGTTGCATGCATTGTGTAAAAAGACAATGCCATGGATTTTCTATCTAGAGACTGCAAGAAATGGGTGAGGGACAGATTAGAACCAATCATGGATTATACCAAATCACAGGGACCCAGATTTGTCTGCATATTTCTAGGGGGGGAGGGAGCAAGAAGAGACTGGTGTGTAATTCTGGAGAACTGACAAATCATGGGATGCTAGATTTGCTTTAGTGGTTCTGGGCAATGCAGTCAGAAGAGTTCCAGGTTCCCCTTTGGGAATTATGGATGCACTCTTTGGAGATGGTGACAGGTATCCAGCCAGTCTACTCAGCCTTAACTGGTGCATTTTGAGCTTTGGGTGAAGAGCTCTTTGAAAGTTCACTTAAAGTTACTGCTTTAGAGCTGCTGAAGAAGGAAAGTCAACTCCATAATGAAGGACCCTCCAGGCAAACCCAAACGTGAGCTCTTTGAATCTGCAGGGCTGGACCACTATCCCTTGAAAGCCTTTATGCATTTCCATTAAACAACAGAAGCTACATTGTAAAGTCTCATATTTTCCTTCTTTGGACCTGGCTAGGTTCATGCCCCTTGGGCTGTGCAGAAAAAGGACATGCCAGACCTGCAGCTTTCATTAGTGCAGTCATCCAGATCCTCAATGAATGTCCACTCTTCACGGCAGATTTAACTGGCACTATCACAGACTGCAATCTGTTCAGGGGGTTTGGTTGTTTTCACTTGCAGAACCTTGTATCAGAATTTGGCTGCTTGAGAAATCCTTCTCTACCCATCCTAGAGGCTCTCTGGGCTAAATCTTAGCAAGACTAAACCCAATCAGCAGTAGACCTCAGAATTCCTTCCTAGGTTGCTTCACATTTCCGTATGGTCCCATTAAAAAGAAGCACGTTTCAAATAGCAATTCTACAGTTGTTCAATACTCTGCATCAACCTTGCTCTAACATGAAGAATGATGCAGAGGCCCAATTCTGCAAGATACTTGAGTGCAGTAGTAGAGTAAGATTTACTGGGGCCCTGGGCAAACAGAAAATTGGAGGCCCCACCAGGTGAGGGGCATGTTGCCTCTGCGCCTGCTAGGAGGCTGAGGCTGGGCCCACCTGGCCTCCTCAGCATGTCCAGGGTAAGCCAGGTGGCATGAGCACTGCTGAGGTGAAAGCAGCCCTGGCCCCTCCACCCAGCAGGTGTCGTGCAGCTGGAGCTGCAGTCCCTCAGCGCTGTGGGACAGGATGGGCCTGGGGCCAACTTGGGGGGCAGGGAAGGGGGGCATGAGCTCCACCCCCAGCTGTCTGGTTGCCCTTCTGCCAGCTGGGGTGGGGCACCATGGGATGGAGCTGTCCGGTCCTGTCCAAGCAGCACTTGTAACAGCGGCCACCTGCAGATGGAAGGGAGCAGGAGTGGGAGCAGGGCCACCCACGGGACCTCCTGGCAGCAGATGGCCCCAGGAAGCCATTGCCACCCGCAGTGGCAGTGTAGCAAAACCCCCAGTTTTTCTTTTCTTTTTTTAATGCATTCCCCCCTTCCCCAATTATTTCTGACTTTTTCTCTCCCTCCCTATTCCCTATAGATAAGTATGAGTAAGTTAAGTCATAGGATAAGCTTTAGCATTTCTGATGCAAGATTTTTTTTTCTCTCCTTCTTTGATCCACTGTTTTATATTGTATACTTATTATGTGTATACTGTTTTACTGATTTTTACTGTTTTTTCTATTGATACTATATGATTTAGGCCTATATGTGTAAGTTAGCATAAGTAATGTCAAGTTGTGTCAAGTTTCCATTTTGTATGTCAAGCCTTCATCTTGTGTCCTCTGCCTGGGTGTAACCTATGACTCATATCTAACCAGTCTAATGTAAATTGGTTCCTGAATGAATGGGGATGAATGAGGGTGCTTGAGATATAATGGTAGCAGGCCTGTATTGAATAATCAACTCAACGACTGGACCATCAGCTCAATGACCAGACCATTGCCTTCCATTGACTCACCCAGGAATCAAAGACAAAGACCCTACAGAAATCAGCAAACCCACTACTGAAACACAGACACCTCAAACTGCACATCCTCACCTGGAGTGCACATGCTCAGTACACCAGGGCTGACCCTTGCCTGGGCATGCCCCTGCCACTATGGTCATAGAAGGCCTGCCCCTATAAAAGGGGCAGTGAAGACAGACCCAGTGGGATGCCCTCTCCATCTGGACCAGCACCATGCCACGCCACCTATCCACCCAGAGAACCTGCCAGCGACCCCACTCTGGACAACACCTTACTGAAGAAGACCTCGACTGGCCATCGAGGATCAACTCACAGCCTAGGATAGGTAGCTATCACCCACCTTCCTTCCCCAAGCAAAGGACCTGGACTCTGTCCCTATACACCTTGACTTCAATCCCTCCACCAAGCCATTTTCTCTACTGCTAACATTGTGAGTGTGTGTGTGTGTGTGTGTAGGAACCAATAACTTTTTGGGGCTGTGTAGTGTGTTGTCTGTTTTATAAACCTGTTATTTTAAAACCCCGAGTTGGGTTTTTGTCTTATTGACCTCCTGACCCTCCTCCTCGATTTCCCAGCTATCTCCCAGCTTTCTGCCTCTCTGTTTCCTGGCTGTTTCCTCCCTGCCACCAGGCTTTGTCCCTTGCTTCCACCCCGGCACCAGGTGACCCCGAGTAACCCCGGGGCACATTAACCCTAAGTAACCTCAAGCCCCAGTGACCTTGAGTAACCCCAGGGCCACTTGACCTTAAGTAACCCCAAACACCAAGTTACCCCAGACGCCCCCTAGGGTTAACACACAGCCATGAAAGTGCACGTTTGTGAATGTGTATTGGGTGTGCAGGTATTAACAACTGATTTTTGTCTAATTTTTGGTGTGTATAGTATGCATGTGCCTGAATTGGTGATAGGTGCACATGTGCTTAGACTGTAATCTTGGATGTGTATGTGCCTGAGTTGGTAGTGTGTGTATGTGCCTAATTGTGTGTGTGTGTGTGTGTGTGTGTGTGTGTGTGTGTGTGTGTGTGTGTGTGTGTAATTTTGTCATGCCATCCCATCTAACAGTGCAATTTTGAGATCCTAGAGTTGGCGAGGCCTTGGCCAGGCCAGAGGAGAAGAGGTGCACGCTGCCCACCCCGGATGCCCACAGCCTGGATTCCTGCCTGGGCCATGCTTCCCCTTGCACCCCAGGGGGCCCCTGATTGGCAAGGGCCCCTGGGCCCATAAGTTAATCTGCCCATGACTGAGTGCCCCCAATTCACACTAGGAACACAATAGGAACCCTAGATGACTTAAAAGCCCCGCAGATCAGGCTCCCTTTGGGCTAGGTGTCATACACACAGAGAAAAGGTCCTGCATCAAAGTACTTATACATTAGTCTTAAGTTTGGAGCAACTGGTAGGTATAACAAACAAACAGAAGAATGTGTGGATGGATTATATAAAAGCAACATAAGCGATTTTTGCATAGAGTAGTTGTGTTACACTGTTCACACAACACAAATATTTTCTCAGTTCAAATTGCTGAGTTGCAGTGCTCCCAGTTCACCAGTTATCTTTCCACCATTCATTGGCAGGGTTCCATACACATCACTAGTAGAGGTACACCAATACATCGATCCTTAGCGTATCAGCACCCATAAAAGGAAAATTGAAATTATCAGCAATCGGCTTTTTGTGGCTGATAATGTTGCCAATAAATGCTGTGTACATGTGCACAGCCGCAGCATGCACATGGCCAATCCAGCAGCTTGGAGAGTAGCACCTGGCTGGTAAGTCTATTGGGGAGAGGGAAGGGACGTGTAGGGGAGAAGAGACTGAGGCCCCTGTGGCAAGGGAGGGAGTGGAGCTGGGGCAGGGGCAGGGCAGGCACTGCACAGCCAGGGCAGGACACAGGATGGAGCTGTGAGTGGCTTGTCCAACAGGCGTGGGGAGAGGGGGATGGCTCCCACTGCTGTGCACACCCCCAGAGAAGCTGGGGGTGTGCACCATGGGGGGCACGTGCCTGGGTGGCTGTAGCCTCCCTGTAGCCACCCCTGTCAGTGCTGCTGCTGCATTGCCCTGGCCCAGCCCGAGCACAGCCGGTGCCAAACCCCTCTCTCCACCCCCGCTGGAAGATGGAAGACTGTCCCTCTGGGTTCATGAGAGTGTCTTTGTGAGCTGTGCTGAGTAGCTCTTTGATGTGTTGATCAGGTAGAATTTCTTCCCTGGAGGTGTCAGATGGCAGGCAGAGAGGTAAAAAAAACTTCCTTGTTGTTCTGCAATGAAGTTTAAAATCCAAAATTGGCTATAATTCAGCATCTTCCATGTTTCGGGGGTGTACCTGGTAGCCGCACTGGGCAGAGCTCTTTAACTCAACTCACTCCCATTCACTTCCTGTTTATTTGGAGGGGGGAACTTCAGGTATTCTCTTTATAAGAAAGCAGGAAAGAAAGAAGGAAAGCCCAACCCCATCACTTTCTCCCCTTAACAGGAATAACCCACAAGACCTCAAGTACTGGCAAACAGCTCAGGAGCAAACTCTACTGGAAGATTAATTCTACTGTCACAAACTAATCCTTGTGGCACTCAGGATTATCCTTGCCATGTGCCATGTACAGATAGGGAAGCTGGGGCACAGAGCAGAACTAAGGAACTTGCCCAACATCCATTGGTGATGCATAGGGGGTGCACATGGATGCACGTGCACCCCTGGAGATTGGCCATGCACCCCTTG
This sequence comes from Alligator sinensis, assembly GCF_000455745.1. Taxonomy (NCBI): domain Eukaryota; kingdom Metazoa; phylum Chordata; order Crocodylia; family Alligatoridae; genus Alligator; species Alligator sinensis. The sequence continues at coordinate 4,201,314 of NW_005841862.1, forward strand.
GAAACACCCGCCGTGAAACCAGAAGCGGTGGCAGAAGTGGACTTCTGGTTTTGATGCAGGTGATTTCAGGCTCTGCGATTTGCCGCTGGGGAACCCCACTCCCCCTGGCTGGCGATCGGGCACTGGGGGACCCCCTCGGTTGGTGATCTGGTGCCCCCCCCAGACTCAGGAGGCACCAGTCACCCATGCCAACATTACACAGAGAGGGTAAGTCTACACTACATAACACAGCACTGTGCTAGGCTACCCAAGTTAGCTCAGGACTTGAAAGCTGTTTAGCTGCATTAGCATGGAGCTCTACCTGGGTTCATTTCTCCTGTTTCTCGCACTGAAAGGTACACTGCACCACACTGTCATGCAGATATGTGACAAGTCAATGGCATAGCAAGAAATAAAACCAAGAATTCATCTTATGCAAGCCTGGTCTTTAACTACAAATCTATTCTTCCTCTATTAAGAACAGTTAAAGCTAAATTATTTAATGCCATGGCAATAGATATTGAAGTGATAATTTTTATAAAAATCGAGTATGCAAATGTACACCAGGATAAAGAGCAAAGGAAAAAGGAATATTCCCAGTAGAAAAGCAGAACAGATCCCTTGAAACCTGGAGACAGTTTTTCTTAAATGTTAAGTGAAGAACATGCCTTGGCTAGGGGAGTTCACTAAATTAAAGTTTTTCATGACACAAAGTTCAGAAGACTTTGAATTCAAGGTAGCCCTGCTCCCCTATCACATCTCAAGGCAGCTTTGGGGGACAAGTCTGTCCTTGCATACAGGCAGCCCCCAGCCTCAAATGAAGTGACTTCACTCCTGCAACTGGCTACCTAACTCCTATTCTCACCAAGCCTTGCAACAGACCCAGGTGCCAGCTTTGCCCCATCATCCACACAGGTCACATCATTACTGGGCCAGACAACATGGATAATAACATCTGGGGTTCATTCACCTGCCTTTCTACCAACATCATGTATGTATATGCTATCACCTCCTTACAGTGCCCTTCTGCTGTCTACATTGGACAGACATTCCCATGTGAAAAAATGAACACGCATCTGACATCAACTCCAGAAAGTCACACAAGCCTGTGGCAGAACACTTTAACCTCCCTAGACCTCAGAGTAGCTGTTCTTAAACAACAAAATCTTCAAAAAAATTGACTTGAATGTGAAGTTGCAGAACAGAAAATCATCCACAGACTGGCTTGTGTTAAGTGTGGTCTTAGCAGAGTCTCTGGCTTTTTATCCTACTATCTGGACTAGGTTTTATAACTCCTATGTCCCTCAATAGGTTAACTGCTTTGTTTTTCCCTTTTGATCTTTTCAACCCTATCCCTAGTACTTAAATGACCTTATTCTTTTCTATTCAGCACCCCTGTTCTCTACAAGTCCCTTCATAAACTCTGATGAAGTAGGCTGTAGCCTAGGAAAGCTCATGCCACCCTGAATGAGTTACTCTCTAAGGTGTCACCCGTCCCTGCTGTCCCCCTACCACTACGCAGGAACTCCAGGATACATTTCCACTTGCCTTATTATAGTAATGCAAACATAGTCCTCCCTCCGCTCCAGCAACAGACATGGTAGCATTGTGACAAGCTGTGTGCCAGAGCTGCATACACCTGTCTGTCTGGCTCAAGGCAGGAGTGACAGTCTTTGGAGACATTTACTAGGGTACTGGTTCAAATCCAAATTAGACTGGCAGGAACTGAAAGCCACTGCCCTTAAATTTTTTTCCTTATGCTTTCAGGATAGCCAGTAGATAGACATGTTAACAAAAGCCTCCCCCTTTAAGATCCAACCACCAAATAGTAATAAAAACAGCAGATAAAAGGAGAAGCTATAGTTACCCTTAACCATAAAGACTACATATAAAAGAAGCCAACAGACAACTCTCTGGCACCACCTACTACAAAAAACTATGGGAAGATCCAACTCCCTTTTCCACCTTAAAACTCAAACCCACCAACATTTCCATCTGAACTACAAGAAAAACTACAGAACTCGATTTCCACTTTCTCACCCCACTACCCTAACCAGAGACTGTTTACATGCTGCCTAAAATCCACAAACAAGGGAACCTAGGCAGATCTATAATATCCAACCAATGGAAACCTAACTGAGGAAACATCAGGTTTCATCAAATCCATCCTAAAACCTCTTGTCACACAAAGAGTGAGTTTCGTTCAAGACACAACAGACTTTCTACAACAATTTTAAAACCTAGACCACCTTCCCAGCAACACCCTCCTAGCCACCATGGACGTCATCAGCTTATATACCAACATCCCACACCAGAATGGCATCCAAGCCTGCCTTACATATCTACAAGAGCAAGATTAATATTTTTAGGTTTGTACTCTGAGTTGTACTGAACTTAGACCCTTCATCCTCACACACAACAACTTCAGTTTCAATAATGAACACTTCCTCCAGACCATGGGCACAGCTCTGGGAACCAAAATGGCTCCACAATATGCCAACCTTTTTATGGGCCACCTGGAAGAAGAATTCCTCAAGAACTGCACCAAACTCATGCTATACTTAAGATATCTAGATGACATCTTCATAATTTGGACAGAAAACCTGCAGTCTCCAATTGATTTCCATCACAAATTCAATATTCATCACCCGTCCGTCAGACTCTCTCTTGACCACTCCAGCACCAACATTTCCTTTTTAGATACTATGATCACTATCCAGAATGGTAAGATACAAACCACTGTATACAAAAAACCCACAGACTAACAAACATATCTGTATGGAACCAGCAAACATCCTAAACACACCGAGAAAGCTGTAATATACAGCCAAGCCCTCCAATACCACCAAATATGCACTGAGGAGAACACCCGTGATTGTCACGTCACAGATTTCAAAAGGACTTTCACTCAACAAGGACACTCCTCCAGAGAGATAGATCACACTTTTGAAAGAGCCACCTAGATACCACATAAAGAATTGCTGTAGTACAAAAAGAAGTTCCCCACAAATCTCACACCATTAGTTATGCCACACCAGCCTTCCCTGAAACCTGTATGGAAAATCCTCAAAGAATTGCAACCCACACTAGAAGAATATCCAATTTTGTAAAGAGATCTTCCCAGAACCACCCATCCTAGCCTTTAAACAAGCACTGAATCTCACCATCCTCATCACCAGAAGCAAACTTCCAATGGCCCAAAGCATACCGAATGGATCCAGACCATACCGGGACAAAAAATGTAAAGCCTGCCAACATATTTCCACCACTCCCACAATAATTACACCATACAACAGAACCATCACCATTCCTGGATCTTATACCTGCACCTCCAGAAATGTAATCTCATCCAGTGCACTAGATGCCATGATGGAAAGAAAATATGTAGAAGAAACCAAACAACTGCATAGCAGAACGAACACATACCAAAAATCTATCAAAGACAAAAAATACCCAATTACCTGTGGGGGCATACTTCTCAAGACAACCACTCTCCAATCTCTCAGTTCTAATCCTCAAATGGAATTTACAAAACACTTTTCAGAGATAAGCCTACAAACTTCACTTCATCAATTTACTGGGTACAAAAAATAGTGGACTAAATACAGACATTAGATTTATGGCACATTATAACCTGCCTACCATCTGATAACCCTAGGCAACCTCTCTACATTTTACCAGCTACATTCTATTGCCAGCTCAACATTCCCCCTTCCCCCACCCACCTACCTGTCTCTCACCTAGTCTCCCATGGCCTCTGATCCTCTCTGCCATGCATCTGCATTTTCACAGGCCTGCATTTTGCATATTGGCTTCTATTCCATCCAGGAGAACATAAAACAGCAGACTCTTCCTATGCCTGAAGAAGGGTATTTGTATCCAAAAGCTTGCAAAGAACAATTTTTCCAACTATTTTGTTGATCTAATAAAAGATATCACATTTACCCAAAAAACCTTGTCCTCCCTTAAGAGGCATACCTGCTTTCTGATGGAGAGCAGGGCAATTTGCAGTTATGCAGTCTAGGTGAAATGGTGAACCTAGATCTGTGTTTAATTACCTCTGATGGTTGTTGCATGTTCAGTTGTAGCTGATGATCAGTTTTGTTGAAAGAGAACTCACATTTCAGAACAAAGTTTGCACTCCTAAGAAAACAAATGATATTCTCCAACAGTGAGCTTCCATTAATCTTAATAACAAAGGAAACTGAGAAAAGCCTCAGCCATAATAAAAGCAAGGGATTCTCTTCAAAAGCAGCACGTAGCTGTCACATAGACGAAGAGCTGCCCACCATAATTCCATCCTCCAAAATGCAATTCGATTTCTCCAACAGGAAAATGCAATCTGCAGGAACTTCTGTTTATACATTACACTGGCACGAAGGTACCATATGGCCCAAGGGCTTATTGGGGGACTCTTACCACTCCTATCAATTACAGGACTCCTGTAACACTCATTTATTAGGCTACCAATAAAAGCACCATGACATGGGCTGGTCCACACTGCTTGCTGTCATGCAGTGGAAGGTTTCAGTAACATAACTGGGGGAGAGGGGGTGACCACAGTGGCAGCCCTGGGTGCTGCTTTTGTTGGAGGTGCAAAGATAGCTACAGCTGTAGCAGAAAGCCCCTTTTTCCTCTTGCCTGCATTTGCTCTCCCCTCTTTGGATATGTTTCTCTTTTTCTACCTTTTCTTCCTTCCTCTCTCTTTCACTTTAAGATAAGGAATTGTGTTTTAAAATTTGTATGTGTGCATCTCGTATCTCCCCTTGTATTTTGGTATTTTTATCTATTTGTGTGCCATGGCATTTGTAGCTTATATTTTATACTCCTCACCTTTCATCTTTCAACTGAATGTATTTAGTTTCATAAGTAAGTTATACATTGTAACAATGTTAACAAGGGCAGGAATCAAACTGCCCTTCCCTGTATCAGGCTGGCCCCTGAAAGAGCGAATGAATCAGTGATTGAATGTGTAACACAGTAGCAGACAGCAATTATCACCTGGAAGCTGCAGATCAACCAACGGAAGAACTCAATAGAAGATAACGTAACAACCGGGAAATCTCTAAACGTCACTGATCAAGGGCTAGAAGCCCTGGCCTGAGTTAATCAATGCCAGAGACCAACTTTTGGGCTGAATATCTCCAGATCGACCACTCCCAGAACCCTATTCAAAATTTATCAATGGACTCCCAAACCTGCACGTACATGCAAATGACCCCTGGGGCTGACAGATGCCATCCAGTAGCCACCGAGGCGGGGGAAGTCCCACGAGGGTCAATGACCCCTGGATTGGGCAAACCTGAAAACTGGGGAGTCACCAAAGTCTGCCAGGGACAGATAAAAGGCAGTGAAAAGTGACCCTCAGTGGCGCCCTCTTGATCTCCAACTTGACCAGACCTGTCCAGCCAGAGGGACCAGCTGGTGACCCCCTTCTGGAAGATAACACCACGCTGAAAGAAGCCTCAACGACAGACTCCAGTACTTGTAGGATAGGTATACCTGACTCTGTAGCCTGCTACGGTGTGTGTGTGTATGTGTGTGCACGTGTGCATGTGTGTGTGTGTGGGGACCAGCCCCAAGGTTTATGATTACAGTGTTTCAATCCACCTAATAAACTAGAATTTTAAGGATCCCAAGTTGGACATTTGTAGCCAACACAGCAGTTGACCAGACCAGCGCCCCTGGAACTGTGGCAGTCGGTGCTGGCCCGTGTAACATAGATGCTCCAGCTTCGGAGCTGCCTTGCTACAGCTCTGAAAGGTTTACACCGGCACCCGTGCTAGCGTAGAGCCTACATACATCACTAGTTACTTTGGAAAATCTTGGCCATGATTTTGCTGTATTAGGCTCAGACACTATGGGATCAAAACAAGGCTTTCATTAGCTTCCTAGGGCGACAGATTTTTTTTGTTTTGTTTTGGGTTTTTTTGGAGGGGAGGGGGGGAGTATTTTTTTGGGTTTTTTAAATTTGATTCATAATTAAAAACAAAGGGAAACCCCAGGAAGAGCTATAATGTTGACAGATCAGACAGCATCTTGGCAATGCACTTGATTTGCAGCCTCACAGCTGCCAGGACTCTATTTGAAATTAATGTCTCCAGACAATACAAGGAGAAAAACTGGGACAGCCCCGTAGCCTCCACTGAAACGCATCACACTTCAGAACTCTTCGGAGGA
>NW_005841862.1:4207483-4225225 GCF_000455745.1 Alligator sinensis
TAGAGGAACAGGTGGGGAAGATACTTTTTGGAGAGAATTGTTATTCTTCATGAGGAACGGTTGGCATGACCCATACTGGCTTGTGCTGTGATCTCAACATCACGCACATTAAAAAGTGTGAGACAGAAACTGCACTTAAACCTGAGACCTCCCAGGTGCAGCAGGAAACAGAGTTGGTTGTTTTGCAAATGATATGCAGCTCTTAGTGCTCTTCAGCCCAAGCTGGTTTTAGGCATCATCTTTCAGATGCCACATAAAAGCAAAACCCAAGTTTTGACGGAACAAAGTACTGCCCTTGTTGCGCTCACTTAATTCCACTTCAGGCAATGATAATCCAGTTCCTTACACTTCCTTGCAATAGCAATGGGATACAAGAAACTTTCTCATTCCCTGCCCTCATTTTTTCAGGCAGCACTCCTGTGTACAGCTGCTACATTACACTCTCGAGGGGGGGTGGTAGCTCATACAATCTTAAGATGCTGAACAAGTCATTAACATAAAGCAGGAGACAAAACTAACATCAAATAATTAAGCACACCCCTGTGAATGTACATCTGCAGCATGGTAATGGCTAGGGTTAAAATAGAAAGACAACTAAGCCTTCCCTGTTTTCATGCAGCAAAACTGAAACAATATGTTCCCTAGGGATCCATATCTTCTGTGAATAGCTGCATGGTAACTGCTCAATATGCAGTAGCACTGTTAGTTTCTTAGCACAGTCATTTTACATGGGACAGGATGCATGTGAGAGATACAAGGACTCATACATATTATCTGGCCTCTAAAATGAACAACTGTTCTGCGTCTGGCATGGCACTTGCACCACAAGCCTCTTGCAATCCAGCAGCTCAGTTGAGAAAGTCCCAGAAAAGCTAACGATGCTTTGGGCCACAGCAGAAACTGGGCATGTGCAGAGTCCTGTCCAGCTGTGACAAACTGTAACTAGGGACAGCAGGGCTGCATTGCGGCCTGCAGCATGTTCATGAAGCTCAGAAGCAAGCAGGAAAAGGAAGAGGAAGTGGAAACAAGCTGCAATGAAGAGAGAGGAAATGGAGTTTCTGTGTAATATCCTTAAGCAGATTTCCACTCACAGGAAGCCAGGGGACAAGTCCTGAAGAACTGCCAAAGCCTCCCTCACTTGAAAGTGTCTAAATCTGAAGGGAACACTTTTGAAACAGATCTTCATTGAGGGTGCTGTTCAGGTCAAGTCAATTTTGTGCTATATAACCGTATGCTTCAAGAGGCAAGGAACTGACTCTACCAAGTACTGCGACTGTCACTCACAGTAGGTCCTCAGCACCTTACAGATCTGTCCCTCGTTGTTTAATCGTAAGATGTCTGCCCGTTGCTACCAGTTGGCAGATATTACAATAGCACAAAGAATGAATGTTGTCATAAATGGGGAACAAAAAAAAGCTGTTCTTTTTTTCTTTCACTGAATTTAGCTTGCTCTCAGCCTTCACTTTGGGTAGGTGCCACTAAACAGGCAAGTTATTAATCATTCAACATCCCTGAAAGGCCAGTGAGGCTTCCCCCTGTAATCATCTCAGACCAACAAAGATCAGGCGGGAGCTCTGATGACCAGTTGCTATTATTTCCACTGACCGGATGGGTCCTTCCCCAGTCTGTTTGTGCTGCAGGCATTACCATCAGGGGGGAGAGAGAAAAGGAGGAACATTGTCCCCATGAGATCAGGGTCTGGTTGTGCTAGGTATTATACAAGAAGAGACTGTCACAACCCTGAGTTTAGAACAGGCAAAACAGAATAGGGGAGAACACATAGATGCATATACAAAACAGGGGTAATATTGAATCCAAGTTTCCACAGGCCTGGAAGCAAGTGAAGGAATAAAACCTAGGGGCCCTCATGAGAAGAGGATGAACCATTGCTTCCACAGAAATCTGCCACTTTTTCATCCTTCCCCATATTAATCTCTATAGAAGCAAATGTAGGTAAACTATTATATGCCTGACATCACACTCCAGAGGAGCCAGAACACATAAATCCATTAGTTTCAGCTGGTTCTCCAGGTATAATTCCCCTGCCCATAGTGCACTTATTCCTGGGATAAGAACCTCTTAAAAGCAGGTTCTATTTTCCAGGGCTGCTTGACAGTTGCCCATGAGCAGCCAAAGACCTCGCAATCCTGTAAATGAGAACTTTTCCTATCAATTTAAATGCCATTAACTCAAACTCACAAAATCAGGGAGGGGAGAGGAGGAGAGGAAGATCCTTCAAAACCTTAAGATACTGAAGGGAAAAACAAACAAACAAACAAAACAAAACTAGAGCTATGTGCATGATCGGAGTCAGGAAAACAGACCCTACCACGAGCTATGGGGCTCTCCAGCCTGGAAAAGCGCAGGCTCAGGGGTGATCTGATGGCCACCTATAAGTTTATCAGGGGTGGCCACCAGTATCTGGGGGAATGCTTGTTCACCAGAGAGCCCCAAGGGATGACGAGGTTGAACGGTTATAAACTACTGCAAGACCGTTTCAGACTGGACGTACGGAAGAATTTCTTTACTGTCTGAGCCCCCAAGGTCTGGAATAGGCTGCCATCGGAGGTGGTTCAGGCACCTACATTGAACACCTTCAAGATGAAACTGGATGCTTATCTTGCTGGGATCCTATGACCTCAGCTGACTTCCTGCGAGTCGGGCGGGGGGCTGGACTCGATGATCTTCTGAGGTCCCTTCCAGCCCTACTGTCTATGAAATCTATGAAGCTTTACCCACTCTGATACTGGATCCAGCCCAGAGAGCAAATAGCAGCAAAGGAAGAAGTACCAAAGCCCAGCCATGAAACTGGAACCCAATGGAGAATTTTTCCTGGGTTTGCATGCACTCAAGTCCAGGGTGAAAAAAAGCCCATTTCCAACCGATAAAGATTTCAGCATCTCAAACAGAGCCAGCACCTTGAATAGGATGCATTTACAACAGCAGCCACACCTTGCCATCTTTCATCACAAACTCAACCACAGCCCAGGTTTGTAAAAAATTCACAGAGGCCCACACAGCTTCTGAGAGAACAGGGAGGCATGCAATTCTGCCCCAAGCATGAGAAGAAAAGCCTAGGAGTCAACTAGGTCTAACACCATATTTGCAGCAAATCAGCTAAGTTCCACCACTTGAAGTTTTGAGGGCTATCCAAATCTGCAGGTCCAGGGTTGCAAAAATACATTGCCTGGACCCAAAGCAAGTGTTTGCACAGGACAGCACAAGTAGAAACAGCCAGAGCTATTTAGTTCTGTCCCATGTTTTTAATCCTCATCACTTTCCAAGTGTGGGAGAGGAACAGATTTTTTTTTTAACGCTGTTCAGCAAGGTGTATTCCACAGTCACCGGGAACCAGATTCTCACTGCTGCTGGCAGAGGATCAGACAGAACAAAGAAATTCCTGTGGGAAACAGTTCAATGACTAGCAGTGACAAGCCACCTACCTCTAGACAAGGACTCCTCCACTAAAACTCCATGAAACAAAACTTCATGAGAAAGTAAGGGATAGGAGCCAGGGAGCACCTGCTGCCACTGCAGCCTCCACGCCATTCAGGTGTTTAGTGCTGTCTGAAGTAATATTAACTAGCAGAGATACCCCTCTGCAGCTGGTACACTGCGGCCACAGGGAAAGGCAACCAGCGGCAGCACAACTCCTTTAGGGTCTTCCTATCCTAGCTTCTCCAGGAGCTTGGTTTCTAGGAGAGAAGGAGCAGGGTGGGGGCATAGCTGTGTGCAGGTGCTGGCAATAATACCGTGACTTAAAGCTAGGGGAAAGCTGAGACAGGGAGAAGTCAGGGGTCTTGCTTGTAGGAACTGAATGACAGAGCACTGAAGACACCCATTTCTCTGGACTCCAGGTGCAGTGCACTATGCTTCTACCACAGGGATGAGCACCCAGGAATGGCCGCGTCTGTGAACAAAAACGAATCCCAGCCACAGCAGTCCTCATTTTCCTTCTGATCAGTAATAAATGCCCTGTTCTAAAAATCCTGCCACACACTCACTAAATACAGGCTGTGACACAGTCCTCCTGGGCTAAGTACAGACAGTCAAAAAGCCCAAGGCTGAATTGATTCAGTCTTTGCAAGATAGTCTAAACTGCAGACATTAAACTGAAGCAGAAGTGAACAGATACTTACCTTTGATTCAGGAAATGCAGCCGCATACCGCATTTACTGAATCAAAGGTAAGTATCAAATCAAAGGTGGCGGTAGGCAGGGGAGCTCCCAGAGACACTGCCAGTGCTGTCGGTGGCGGAGGGAGAGGGGTGGCAAGCACTGACCAAGGGTCAGTGACCACCCACAGCTGCTGCCAGACCTTTTTGTTGGGGGTGCACTGCCATGCTCAGGGGGTGCATGTACACCCGTGTGTACCCACTATGTGTCGTTCACTTCTCTGGCACAGCCTCTGGGACTTGCAGTCCAAAGTCACAGCAGTAGGACCCTGCAGGGTTGTCCATCACTACTTCTTCCTGCTTCCAGGTGTCTCTGGGATTTGTAGTCCACAGTCAAAGCCAGCAGGAAGTTTGAGTGGGGGAAGGGGTCTTTAACCTCTCCCTGGCCCCAGGCCCGAGACCCCAGCTGGGGTTTGCTGGGGGGGGGAAGGGGGGCAGTCCCTGCCCCACAGCAGACTGGGCTGCATCCCCAGGCAGGCTTGCCCCCCCATCAGCTACCCCTTACTGCTCCAGGTAAGGAGCAGAGGGGCAGGGCCAACCCTGCTCCCAGGAGCAGACAGCCCAGCCCAGGGCTGCAAAGCATGCTGGGGGACTTTGATTTAACTTGAACCAGGAATGGGTCTGGGACAGAAGTTTCATAAACTGGTTTGATCCAAATCAGTTAAGTCTGATACTACATTCAACCAGGTTTATCTTAAACCAGTTTTATCCATTTTGATGCTGATTTATGTGCACTGAGCTTCTGTTCTGTTACAGATTTAAACAAGTTTCTGATCACTTAAACTGGTTTATGTGTAACTTCTGGGGTTTTAGTGAACAAGCCCATATGGTTTTCAGATGCATACGTTGGGGTTGGATTTTATTTTTTGAAAAGGCCACTGACACTGTCAAGGCTGCATTGCTGTGTAGCCCATGTCCCATTTAAACAAGAAGGGAAGAAGCACGAAGATCATCAGTGTTTTGTATTTTGTTAGTTAATAAGCAGCTCTGGCTCCTCACTAAACCTCAATGGGCTGACACCCATCATGAGTCCTGCTCTGCCTGCTTCTGTTCACCTTTCTCCTCCCTTGTCTTTGGATTGTGCATGGTTAATTATTTTCATTTTAATTGCGACCCCAGGTAGAATCTACATAATTGCTGACATCTGGTGGCTAGTTGCAACAGTCTTTGAGAAGCAGATCTTAATAGGAGACTTTTGTTTCCTCCGTTTAACCTCCTATTCCTCCTTAATTCAGAGACAGACACACAAAATTAGGCATGTTTAAACCGGTGCCATGAACTGGCATGCAGAGAACACATAGCAAAATCTATTCAGTATTTTCACCTTTTTAATCACAAATTGCTCTTAAACTCTTCAGTTAGGAGCCTAAGCTCTCTTAGTGAATGCCTTGTGCCTCCTGAGGCTGGGGGGGCACAGTGACTGCCTGCAGGTGGCAGCAGCAGTGTCAGCGGTGGGGGAGTGGGGGCAGCAAGCAGGGACCACCCACAGGTGGCCGCGGTGACGTCAGCAATGAGGGTGGGCCGCATGGGGACTGCCTGCAGGCAGCTGCAACCCTGTTGGCGGTGGCGGGGGGGGGGGAGGTGGCGAGTGGCAACTGCCCCCAGATGCCGCCAGCAGTGTTGGTGGTGGCCAATCTCAGCGGGGGCACGGCCAATCTCAGGGGATGCATGTGCACCCGTATGCACCCCCTATGCGTCGCCAATGTCTCTCTCCAAAGAACAGGGAAGATCAAGAAAGATTCACAGGAACTGGCTCACTGAGCAGGGAAGGGGCAATGATGCTAAACCGGCCAACAGGAAACACCAGGGAGAAGGCGGGTTCTGAAATCCTGCCTTTTTCCCAGAAGCACTTGTGAATTAGGTACTTATATGACATTGGGATTCACAGTCCCAAATACCTTGGACTTAGACACTTAAATTGTCCCTTCAGGTAAGCATGATGGTGGTGGCAGTGCCCCCCTTAGTATATAATAGCCCACCGCTTATAGCGCTTGCCTCAGGAAGTGGGAGACCTGGATTCTACGCCTTCTTCCCAAGCCCATATCTCCCAACTCTTAGGGGAATGCCCAAACTACCAGCCTATAAGGTAGGCTGGGGTGAAGGCACCTCCCACCCCTCATGTTAAAGGTGTACACTGCAGCTGCAAATTCAATATTCATGGTACCCAAGTGAAAAAGAGAAGAGTAAGCAAGATGGAGCATGTCTGTAACCCAGTGAGGAAGACAATGCTCTAGGACAGGAAAGCCCTGGCCTCCTGTCCCTGCTCCCAACACTGTATATGCCTTGTATACAGTGACTCTAAGACAGTGTGCTCAACCTTCTCCATGGCAGGCCAGATAGATAATGCCTGGTTCCTCCCAGGGCTAGATCTGGTTTATGAATGACCTATGCCCTCGGCAGCTGGTGGGGCAAGGCGGTGGCGGGAGCAGCGGGAGCTCATCGGTGTAAGCGGGGGAGCTCCCACATATGTCGGTGGCAGGGGGAGAGGGGTGGCGAGCTCTGACCAAGAGTCAGCGACCACCCGCAGCTGCTGCCGGACCTTTTTGTTGGGGGTGCACCGCCATGCTCGGGGGGGTGCATGTGCACCCGTGTGTACCCCCTATGTCATCCCTGATCTGGTTGGTGGCCCTGATCTGGCACCTGGGACCAGTGCCGTGGACCCAATCTGGCAGTGCAGAGGAGGCAGGGGGCGGCCTGGTTCCAATCCAGCTGTGCAGGGAGAAAGGAGGCATGGCCCAGCCCCAATCCAGGTACAGGGGAGAAAGGGGCATGGTCCAGTCTGACCCTGATCAAGCGGCATAGGGAGAAGGGATGTAGTCTGGCTCAGATCTGGCTGAGCAGGGGAGGGAGCATGGGAATTTGGCTGTGGGGGAGGGTGGTAGTATTAATGGCTACTGCTACCCCACCACCAAATTTCCTGACTGGTAGGAAGCCCTGCAGGCCATACTTGGCCCCTGCTCTAAGGCAAAAAAGCATAACCAGTCCCTGGAGCTGGGGTTCCCCCCACTCTCAGGTCAGCAGCAGGCTGGTTCCCCCTTTTTGCACCCAGAGACAACCTCTAGGCAACTCCTGCTGGAGAGGAGGATAGGGAAATGGGAGGGGAGGGGAGCTGCCTGCACTGGAGGGGGCAAGATTTACCTGTTTTGGGAACTCCAAGAAGTCCCCAGCAGCTACTGCCCTAGCATGGTCTGCCTACAGAGCATGGGGGGAGGGGAGAGTCTGCAGCATTGGTGGCATCTCCTGCACCCCCCACCCCTTTTTAAATTCCTGGATCTGCCCATGCCTAAATGTTTATATGGGTCTATGTTGAATCACCTGTCAGAAAAAAGCAGTATGTACATTTTAATCAAAAAGCTATTAAGTGCCTAGATCCATTTTTTTTTTTAAATCCAGGCCCTTGGCAATTTAGATGCCTGTGTAGTTGGTCAGGGTTTTTACAGACTGTACTTTTGGTCTTAAGTGCCAAAGTGCTGACTAAGGTTGTCTTTTGGACCAAGCTATCAGTCCTGCAATGAGCTCTACACAGCTAGATCTTTTGTGCCCGTAACTAGTACCATTAACTTCACTCGTGTCTGTGAAGGCAAAAGGAGTCTGCCTGGATTACAGAGCACGATTACAGTGTTTGCCCTTGGCCACTGGGTTCATGGGATGGGGTACTTACTCAGACCTCCGTGCCCCTGGGAGTCTGTCCTCAAGTCAGCATTCAGCAGAAACCGGTGGGATGATAAACAGCTTTATCTTTTTTAGGAACGGGATTCAGCAACACACACACTTACAGCTTGCGAGAAGAACAATAACAACCCACCACCAACAAATTACACCCACAGGGCATCAGGGGGAAAGACTGGGATGTCCCACTGCAGGCCCCTTACAGGTCCATTCCATATACCACAAAGATCAAGGCCTTATATAACTTGTATTAGCAGATTATGTATTTTAAAGGTGCCTTGTCATGAGAACCATTTTAGAAAGCCTTTGTTTAATCCATTTGAATATGAAAAATAGAAACTTAAAAAGAAAGACATCTTGTTTTGTAGACTGTTAGTCCATTTTTCTTGTTTTATTTATCCAGGACAGTGAAACTAAACTGGTACATATCTTCCTGGTTCTCTTGCAGTAACAGCTTGTTGTTGGGTTTTGATTGCTAACCCTTTTAGAGATGTGTTATTTTTAGAGACGGTTTTAGAGATGGTTGAGTACCTCTAAATAAATCGCTTTGTGTCACATTCTGTACTGTTCATTTGGGTTTATACCTCAATGAAAGTGAACAGTTTCCCTTTAAACATGTTAACTTCATCCTGAGCCTTTACAAAAAACAGATTGTTTGCAAGCATTAAAGGCACCATGCTACTTTAGAAAGGCAGGCCCAATTGTTTTGGCCAATTTCCAGTTAGGACGGTTGCATTCTGTTACCTAAATTCTCTTGGGAGTTTTGGTAGGATTCATTGTTCTTCTGTTGGACGTAGTTAAAAACTGCTTCCTTCTGTCCCAGAAATGGCTGCATTTCTGTGACAAGCAAAATTAATCTTGTATATTTACATAATTTGTCAACTACTTTAGGATCCTTGGAATGAAATAATAAGCTATGTTAATACAAGACATTATTAAAATACAAATATTATACGAACATGTTTTGTTTGTCAGCCGTTTTATTAGACTATATGAAATATGTGGCCCAGCAGCCAGATCTATACCACAAAGCCATTTTCCCCAGCCCACAGGGCTCCTGGAGGAGTAGGAAATTCAGGGATGGGGGAAGGGATGTGATACTGAATTCCCAGGCATGGAGCCTTATTGGAGGTGAGTGTCAACAGTGGGAGATGAACAGTGGCTGTGTTAGTCCCCAGGCCACCACTGCCACTCATTCTGCTGACACTGCCAGGTACAGATCCAGTGTGCAAGAAACCCCCAGATATAACTGGGGGAGGGTGGGGGTCAGTTGACTTTGATACACCCCTCAACTATATCAATGCAGAAACTTTCCAACATACTGCATGACACAAAGCTTCCTGCCAACTCATGGCATGAGTTGATTTTTTTTCTCAGAGGCTTGACAATGAGCTGTTAATACATGTAAAAGAATTAATTTCATTAGACCTGTATTTTTTGCTAAGCATTCCTCTACTTTTAACCTTACTCACTCATACACAACATGCATCCCTTTCCTGAAAATTAGCTACTAGAAACCAGGGTGCATGTCTTAGCAAGAAATTGTGGGGGCAAGCTATCCAGTCCCTCTGCTCAGCCTGGTGGGTAGCCAGTGATTCCTAATGAGTTAGCTCACTTGAAAAGAGGGGATGGGTAGTTGACCTCCAGCAGGAGCAGATCCTCTGCTGACTCATTAAGTGCTGAAGGGGGCAGTTTGACTCAGCCAGCAGCACCTGCCAAGTCAGCTAAGAGCTCAGTCCTGCTGGACCTGAACTGCCCAACTCCTCTACATAAGACAGGTGAGCAGACTGCAGCACTTGTTGAGTCTTGCACCTAGGGGCTTAGCAGAACAGCCACAGGGTTTTGCTTCCCCACTTCAGCTTCCTGTGTTTTCCCTGCAGAAATGCTGACTGGTATTTTCAAGGAATTATCTTTTCAACTGTCTTCCAAAAATAAAGTGTTTGTCTCATTCAGGGGCACGTGATATGCAAGAAAATATGGTATATTTAATCTGTCCCAGGGATACAGCGAGCTAAGCCAATTAATTTATTATTATACCCTATTTGCTACACACAGTACTTAAGTATGGCAGGAACTGAAATATTAATAGGTAAGATTTACTGGAATTATTGCAGTGTCACTACTACAGACCAGTGGTGCTCAAGGTTTTGGCCCCAGGGACAAATAAGTAGTGCGGGGTCTGTCCCTGGGCTAGATCAGGCCCTGTGCTGCCCCCACCTGGCCCTGTGTACCAGGATAATGCCCCACCCTGCCCTGAATGCCTGGTGGGGCTCCCCATGGACCCAGGAGAAGCCTCACAGGCCAGATGACATGGTGGCAGGGGTTGAGTGCTCCTGCTATAGATCAGAAAAAAGAATTAATGACAAGGTAGTAATTATGAACATTTTAGCTCTTTAACAAGTTTCTTTGGAGGCATTCACTAGTCAACCTATGGTGTGCAGCCACTGCCTTCTTCCATGAAGGCCCCAATTCTATAGACACTTACACATGTGCTTAACTTGACTGTTGGGCAGTCCCAGGGTCTGTAGTAAATGATGGCCGTGTTAAGACCACAGATTGCTAGTTTCACAGGTTTACTGACTTTGAATTACTATTTAGAATTAAGTAGTGTAAAGAGAACTCTGATACTTTTTAAAACATTTTCAGACCCACGTCTGGAAGTGAGGGGACCCAGCACCTCACAAAATTACCTCTATTAACATGCTAAATAATCTTCTATAAACTTGGATGGGGTACTAAAACTTTTCCCAGCTCTTCCCTCTGGTTCAACCAAAAGGATGATCATTTACATTTGAAGACCCTTTTCTAAGTATAACAATAAGGTCAAAGATAAGACTAACCTCTCAACAGCTTATTTTAAGGCTTTGTATTCTTGTAGCAATGCCCTGCTGCTGCCTTGTGCAATTTTCAATGAAAGAGCTGCACTCAGCTTCAGCTTGATGCACTGGAGGAATGTATTTATTTTCAACATAACCAAACACCTTGGCATCTATATTACTTGCACAAATGATTTGGCAGCCTTTAGGAAAGGGAAATATACTATGGAGAGTAAAATGTAAACTTTAAAACATGGTCTGCTTTGCTAACCTGGATGTGTGCACAGAAGAGAGGCAGCCCAAGGTAACAGATATATAATGGGGGCTCTAATTCCTTGTATATGTGCACAGGTTTGGATTCAGATCCCTTCACTCACACTGAATTGCATTTCCCTTCATGAGCAAGCCCACTGAAATCAGTGATGGCGAGGTTCTTCTCTATGGGAGTAATGGTGGCACAATCTGAACCTAAATCAGTAGTACTTACCTTCACAGGCAGGTTATTCTCTTAAGGGGAGAATCAGGCCCTTAGTGGTTGTGGTTGTATTTTTAATAAGACTTTGTATGTTTTATCATCTCTCCTTATCCTCCTCACTCAGCCACAAAGACCAAACCAAAGCATCTCATATCTTTCTGACAGCTATCTAAAGAGCACCAAGATCAAATCACTTGTTTCCTATAGATTATCATCAATCATCCATCCATCCATAGCCATCTAAGCTGGATTCAAAGTGGAGATCATAGGGTTACCCACAAGTCTGCTCTGCACCTGTGCTACGCACCATTCACTAAGAGAAGCTGCAAAGAGCCACAGGTTTGTTGTGGTTGATTCATCTTGCCCTGTTACTACCAAATGTAGTGGTGGTTTTCAGAGATGGACATATTCCCACATGGAACTGAACCAAGACCTATCTGTAGCAAGCAGACTGCACACTCCAGGCTGGAGGAGTCTGCAGACTTACAGGGGCTACAGTCAACTGCAGGCAATAAGGCTAATTACAGGCCTGCTTGGTGGACTGAGCCAGCTGTGAAAGATACCACGCTAGCCAAAGGAAGTTAAAAGGCTCCCAGGGAAAGGAGTTAGAGAGACTTAGAAGAGTGACAGAGAGAGGACCTGAGCAAACTAGAAATCAGTAAACTAGGGAAGCAGGAAGAGGAAAAAGGTTGCTTGGCTAGTGACTGCAATACTAGGCCAGAGACTCTTCGGGTCTGGGAAGAGACTTAGGGCTGCAAAGTTGGAGGCAGCAGCACCACAATAGGGAGCTCACTCCAAGTAAGACAAGGAGGACTGTGGTGTGGGAAAAAAGCAGCAGACAGCTGGAGGTGCCTTCTTTGGGTGTGTGAGTTAACCTTTCAAGGACTGTGAATGAACCCTGTGTGGACTACGTTAATGTTTTGGTACTGAGTGTGGTTTATGCTGGTTCCTGAGAGGCCAGGATGGACAGGAAAAAAAAGAATTCTGTATAGTAAAAAGACTGTTTGAGCTGAATGATTCCCTCAAACCTGCTACACTACCCATGCACTTCCTAACAGGCATTAGACACACTGGTGTGATGCAGTGTCATTCTAGGTTGACAGTGGTGTAATGAAACACTGAGCACATCTACACAAGACGCTGTAATGAGCAGTAGCCCATTCTACTGTGCGTCAGCACAGTTTTTGCCACAATGCACTAATGTGCAGTAGAATGAGTCTACTGTGCATTAAGCATCACAAGAAGAAAATGTTTGCCTTAGCCCATGCTAATGCATAGTAGCAAACATGCCTTTATGTAGTACCTTATATTAGAGGTACTAAACTTAATGCACAGTAGCAAAGGTGCATAAATGCACGTGTAGGTGCACCTATTGTGACATGTGTCATGAACCCATATCACCATAACTTGATGACAGTGCAACTCAGCAAGACATTCCCCTCCCTCTTCACCAGCTCTTTCCCAGCAGCTGGCAGCTGAAGTGAGAGAGAGGCCTGTGAATGAAGTTCCATTCTCTCCATATGAGTGAATGCAGCATTATAGCCCCATGGGAGGCACATGCATTACCCAAAGGAGCCACAAGTTGACTGTCACTGCTTTATGTCAGTCTAGTGGCTTGTATATATCTGTCTTACTGACAGAGGCCCTAGGGCTCCTGTGGAAAAGGAAGAGGGGGTGTGATTCTTAAGAGAACTTGCCTTCACCTTATGGTTGTTTCTAGAAACAGTCATAAAATATTTTGCAATAAAACAGCAACCATGGTTTTGGGGGTCTCTTAAAATCTTTTTTGCGCTAAAATAGCAAAAAAGTAAAAGGAGATGGAAGAGAATCAGACTCTGATTTTGGTTATATTACTGTAATGCAGGACTATTTCCTCCAAACTCACTCCAAATTTACACTGGCACAACTGAGATCAGAATCTGGCCTAGGATGTGGACATGCCTAAATGCAATCAGTCGCATATTCCTACATCCTCACCCAACCATGCCTGCCAGCTCCAGTAGTTTAGAAATAGGATTCTTTCCAGCACTGCCATACAGAGTTATATAATTATACTACATATTTTAAGTCCAATTTATGTGGTCCCTCTGTCTCTCCCCACCCACCCCTTTCTCTCTCTCACTTTTCTATATTATCTATCTCTGTAGCAACTAAGCACCATTCAGTGGAATTGGCTGTTCTTAGTGCATTGCAGAGCAAAAGCCTCCCCTGTCTCCCCATACTATCCTTCATAGCATCCAAAAAGTAGGCTGTAGCCTACAAAAGCTCATGACTTTCTGAATGAGTTTGCCTCTAAGGTGCCACCCTGCCCTGCCTTCTGCCTAACTTCAGAAAAACAGAGTTAACTTCCTCTCTCTCAGTCTCCCCATGTAAAAGGTTTACACTGCTCTTTAACACACTTGATCAAGTGGAATATTATTTCCTTGGATTTGTTCTAAATGTACCAATCATAAATTTCAGCTTCTTAGCTCTGATTGTCATTATGGGATAGGGTAAGAAGGAAGAATTGATTGGTTTCTCCTTTTACAGTGTGAAGCAGCTCAACAAAGTCCTCCCCATCCCTCTCCTTCAATCTCAGCTGTAGAATGCTCAGTGAATTGCCCATACCTGGGTCTCATGGCTCCAGTGAAGCTGTGGCATCGTTCTCTGGAATATCATTACCTAGGGAGCAAGATTTTCAGTAAGAACTCACTACCCCCAATCAAAATCAAAAGGAACATCTAGGTACTCATCAGACCACTTGATCTGAGAGCCAACACGGAAATCTGACTCTTGTTGAGAGTGTTGAACACTGAAAATCCAGTTGTGTTATATTCTCTCCCTTGCTTCCAATGCCAAGCACTGTCTTCCCTCTCTTTATTGATTCTACACTTTCCCAAACTTCTTTCCACATTTATTCCAACTGAGTCTCTTACTGCCACTCTTTATTTTTGTCTGATTTGCTAAAAGAACAGGAAACTGGCCCAAATACCCTGATGTAGCCTACTTAATCTCTTTGCTTAGCAAATGCATGCCATGGCTCCCAGTATTCCACATTGTATTGGACAAGAGCAACTTATGACAACGTCATCACAGTAACTGATCAATGAGACCTAGGTTCCTTTGGAAAAAGTTCCTTCTCTTTCCTTTCCTTTAATTGTAAAATGTTTATTCTTCTCTAATACAACCATCCAGTAACAAATGGAAGCAGGAAGAGTTGCATCTTCCCATTCTGTACAGTAAAATTGCACCAGATAGAGCATGTCTACACGTGCATTTAGGTGCTCCTAAATTTAATGCACATTAACTTAATGCACGTTAAAGCAATTTAGGCTCATGTCTACATGTGCATATGTTAAAGCACATTAATGCTGTGTGAGTGGACTAACCTGGGACTAACGCTGTGTATGTACTCACTTGAGATAAACTTTAATGTGCCTTAACATGTTTACATATGTGTTAATGAGCTTTAGCTATTTGTGCTTTTGCAGGTATCAAATTTAGGCACAAATAGCCTCAAATCACCATTTTTAAAGTGCATTAAGGGTGCGCACATGTAGACGTACACCCTTAATGTACCTTAAATTGGGCTAACGTGCCTTAAATCGACACGTGTAGATGCGCCCATAGGAGATGTAAAGAATCACCATTGTATGTGACATGTGTTGCACTTTAGAGATATGCCTTGCCTTTTCCCTCTCCAAAGAACTCTGAAGTGTGTTTCCTCTTTTACCCACAGTTAGCCTCAGTGTAAGAGTAGCTCTCATCCTGCTGTGATTTTTAAACAGTTGCATTTTGTTTAGCTTTGCTAATTTACACCAGCTGAAAAGATGGCCTTAGCGTACCATTCAAATAATTTAGGGCTTCTTGTAATCCCTGCTAAAGTCAGTGGCAAGAGACTATTGACCAGAGACCACAATTTGACCTGGCACTTCAGTTTGCTAAACATTGCATGAAACTGATTGCAAGAGTATAGGTTTTCTGTTAGTGGATACAATTCTCACCTGTCACTGCCGTGCTGTAAGTCAGACATAGTGGCATTGTTCCATGTGTCTGTAGTCTGTGAAGTGCTTTAGGACTAAAGAGCCTATAGAAAAGAAACTCTTTATTATGATGGGCGGTAGCAGCAACCTAGTGTTTGCCCAATCATAATTTCAGACCTTTGAGTACTGCTGCTGCTGAGATGAGGAAATCACCCTGGTGAATGTCACTTCTGTGGCACACTGTGAACCACAGACTTTTAGCTTGATGCAGCTGTGAGATCATTTTTGCTATGGGCATCCCATTGCATTGACCATTATGCTATTGATCAAAGGGAATTTTTCCTATCAGACATGTGGATTAAAGCATTTCTTGTGAGTGATGGATTTATTCTATAACAGCATGAAAAATGCAACTTTGCCCTTCCATTTTTTTTCATTAAATGTGTGGATTTTAATAGTATTGCTGCAGGATTCTACACTGACACCCTGCCATTCAAATATCCATTGGCTATAGTTTTAACAGATGTCTTTGTTTTCTCCCTTGCATCTGTGTAGCTATCGTTTAAGTACTTGGAACAATTATTCTCATTAAAAGGAAGGATGGTCTGCTAGTCAGTGCACCAGAGGGAGATGCAAAGGATGGCCATTCAACTTCCAGCTCACCACTGACTTTTCATAGGACCTTGGTCAAGTCCCTTAAATGTCCCGTGTCTTGGTTTCCTCCATAAAATAGGGACTATGTTTCATATTTTCTCTTACCACTTGCCTGCCTTGTCTATTGAGGTGGACTGTCTTTTACTGTTAGAGACACCGGCCTGGCACAGAGGGGGGCACGCTCCAGATTGGAACCTTTAGACGTCACTATAACACAGTAAGCAATAATTATACAGTCTCTGCAGTAATGTGGTGTGTGACCTTTCCAGATACTGTGCACAAGGGACAAGAAGGCTGAGGGATCACAAACTGGGACTGAGAGTCAGGGTTCTGTAGCTGTTTTTTACCTCTGCCACCAACATGTTGAGTAACCTTAGTCAAGCCATGTAAATTCTCAAGTTACCATCTGACCACTAGGAATAATAGCAAATAATAACAGACCCACTGAAAGGGTTTCCACGAGGGTTAATATTTGTAAAGAACTTTGTGCTCCTCAGATGAAAGACAAGAGCTACATCTGATAGCCCTCATGTCATAACTGGAATCTAGCAATCTGGTTCAAACACAATCTGAGCTAGATCCTATTTCACTTTACAGACCTAGATGGCACTTACTCGGTTGCATAAGCAGTGATTTTAGCACTTACGTGCAGTTTACAATTCTGTTGCCCATCTACCTGAATGCCTGTGTACCTGCCAAAAACAAAATGGAGAAGGATCCCTCTGTCTTTGAGTCCAATAGCCTAATGAGCTCTGCTTAGGCCCCTCACCCAGGAAGTGATAGACCCAGGTTCTAGGCTCCCCTCATCCACAGGGAGATTGAAACTACAGTTCTCCACCTTCCCTGCAGAGTGCTGTAACCACAAGGCCACACATGAGGCATTGTTCAGCCCCTTCTCCAGTGTTCCTCTTGAAGTTGGGCTGCTGCACCTTCTATTTAATATTCATGAGATAAAATGGATGGGGAACAGTGCACTGGGGAAGTGTCTGCCTTATTTGGAACAATGTTCCAGGCTAAAACCCAGGGCCCTCTTCCATTCAGACTATCATCTAGCTCACTGAGCCACACACCCTTTAGCTTGTTCTCTTCCTTCTGGCCCCACATATTCCCTCTCTTGGCTGCCCAGAGGATGAACTTCGAGAATAATGCACTGAATAACACCTAACCTGTAGCTGGGTGGCTACAGCACTCCTCTAGGAAGCATGAGATACATATTCAAACACCCTCTGGATGGGGGAGGAGAGGGAATAAAACCTCAGTCTCACTTCCTATGTATGTACCTGCAGCACAAGGCTATTGGACTAAACATGGGAGGGTATTCTCCTCAATAGTGATGGTTTTGGGCTCAGCTGCAACTTCAGGAACTACATGTGGCAGGACAGAGTGCATAACAGGGGTGTCCAACCTTTTATCACCCAGTGGGCCAGCAAGCCATATTCAAAGACTTCACAGGAAGTGCTATCACATCAGGAAGTGATGTCACGTGACCTTTCATACCAATGAAGTTGCAGGAAGTGACAATGAAATGCGTCTAACCAGTTCAAAACTCTCCCTCTATAGCATCCACCTCTGCCACTGTTCGGGACAGGATACTGAGCTAGGTGGACCATTGGCCAAGCATGGCACTTTTTATGCTCTTATGTTCTTTGGCTGAGCTTCCAAACTATGACTGAGATTTGCAAAAAGGGGTAGACAGGCATGTTACAAAGTTGTCATAAAAGATTTGGAGCCCTCTAAATCTCATTCATTTTAATGGAAGTTGGCCTTTTGACTCAGCTTTGAAAATCTCAGCCCAAGGTGCCAACCAAATAAATCAAAAAATATTTTTCTTTTCTATGCAGTGCATCTATGTGGGGCTCTCCAAGCATTTTACAAACATTAAATGAACCTCAGGACATCCCTGCTTTTCAGAAGAAATGTGGTGGTGAGGACATTCTGGGAACATCTCTCACTCTCTGTGTGTGATCTGCTTCTACTGTACTTGGACCACCC
>NW_005841862.1:4226430-4227387 GCF_000455745.1 Alligator sinensis
ACGCCACAGTCCCCTAGTTTTTTAATGAGAATGGGGTGAGAGACAGTGTCGAAGGCCTTCCTAAAGTCCAGAAAGACTACGTCCACTGCTACCCCTGCGTCTAAGGATTTTGTGACCTGGTCATAGAAGGCAACCAGGTTGGTCTGACAGGACCTGCCTCTAATGAACCCACGTTGGTTGCCCCTAAGCATAATCTCCCCTGCTGGCCCCTCGTGGACATGCGCCAGGATAATGCTCCAAGGCCCTGCATTGTCTCTGCCTACATGTTGCTCTCATGTCCTCTTTGCTTTCCTAAATCTCATGAGAGTAGAGGATTCCCATCATGCCTCCTGGACTGCTGTCACCGGATAGCTGTCCTGGTTCTAAGGTTGGGCTTCTGACTCTTTCGTGGCCTCTTTTAGGGTGCACACTTAAAACTCCTGCTTTTCCTTCCCACCCATTTTGCTGAATTGCGATTATTCCCACAGGGCATGAATTTAGTTCAGTGGCTATAATTCTGTTTTCTCATACAGAGGCAATGACCCTCACAAAGTATGGCATATTTTAGTAGGATAAAAACATTTTGAAGGCCACAGAGAAAGCAATAAGCAGTCTTTACTCACATGAGCTTACCAGGTATCAACCACCTGCTACCTGGGTTCCTGGCAGGTATAGACACAGGTTTATTAGCACGTCGTTCCAGAGTGAGTCTCTGTGCTATAGCCTACATCAGGTCTCAGATCTAGGGAGCCTGACCCCTCCCCAGACATAGGCTTGTCACGTTATACCAGTCTGCTGGCCGGTGCAGACCCGGCCAGGCTCCTCCCATCCCCAGCAGCACATGGGAAGCCAGCTTCAGCTGCATGCCCTTTTCCTGGCCAGTTCTGACCCAGCTGGGTCCGTCCCATCTGGAGCAGCATGCGGCTGAAGCTGGCTTCCCACAAGTTGCTGGGGACGGGAGGAGCCCGGCCGGGGCGG
>NW_005841862.1:4227484-4231289 GCF_000455745.1 Alligator sinensis
ACCCGGGGGGGTCTGTCCCATCTGGAGCAGCACGCAGCTGAATCCAGATTCCCACATGCTGTTAGGGATGGGAGGAGCCCAACCGGGTCGGCACCAGCCAGCAGAAGTGGCAGTGGAGCCGTGTGCCGCTCGGGACTGACTGGTGCAGGTAGGGGGAAAGTGCAGCTGAGCCCCTGCTGCTCCAGCTGGGCTCATCCCATCCTGAGTGGCACATGGCTACTCCTCTTCCCACACGCACAGCGTCAGCAACGTCAAACAGACACGGTGTGTGTGGGAACCTTGTCCCTTCCCCAGCCCTTCAGCAGCCATTAGGAAGCTGCTAAGGGGCTGGGGGAAGGATAAGGGGTGGGAACAAAAGTAAACAGTGTTTACTTTTGTTTTCTGTCACAGCACCGTGGGCCACAGAAAATGGCTTGGTGTGGGCCGTATGTTGGACAAGCCTGGTGTATAATGCATCTACCTGTTTGGTCAGAGTGCAACCTACTGCATGGGAATGGTTGTGCATCTACTCTGCATGTGGCACAGGACTTCAAACTGCGTGTAGGTGCCAGAGCATGGCAGTTACATAGCTGGTTAAGCTCGATGTGGATGCACAAAGCAAAATACGATTTAGCCTACCTCACCTTCAATACATCCACCTCACCTACCCCAGAGCCCTCTGCACATGTCTTTAATAATGGAATATCTTTGCGGGGTCTGAAGCATTCTTTTAGCCTTGGCCACTTTCTCAGGCCAACGTGCTTTGCGGTTCTAGATGGAAACAGAGGAATCCTGCAATCCCCTGGGAGATACTGCTGTTACTGCTCAGCCAGGAGCAGGAAGCCCTGGCAAACTTAAAAGCACCCATTAATATGAGATTGCCATGCCAATTAATTCTGAAGAAAGATTCAGGGGCTTTGGCTAGATTTCACACCTGCACCTTGACTGCATGCATGTCCTAGCCAAATGACAGGTTAAGCACTCAGCAGAGTGTCTACTATACAGATCCTCAAGTTGTGGGTGTAAAGATGCACGACTCCTCCAGAGACATATGTGAACTGGACCTCTTTGACTGTATTGATTCTCAGGCAGCACTCCTCAAAGGAGCATTCCCCATGCTCACCCCAGCCTCTGCAGTGGAAATGGAGCGAATGGACTGGAGCCTTTAACAACCAATTGTTCCAAGCAGCCAGAAGGAGAAAGGCAACTAATGAGGAGAATCCATCTACACCGTCCCTTTCAGCAGTCAGACAGGAGTGGGAAAACAGAGTGGAAATATCAGGGAATGGAGAAGCAGGGAGCCATAAAATGTTTGCAGAATGTCATCCTGACATGGCATCAGTAGACCCCATGGATTAGCTTTGTCCCTCGTGGAACTGCAGCAAGTCGTACTTGCCCTTTCATGCCAGCAGCAGGGGCAGAAGTCAGAACTTTGTGTTCCAAGACCAATGTCTCACATGCTCGAGCTAAAAGAGAATCACCATTAGCACTATAAGACCAATGAGACACAGTTAAGCAGTTCCAATTTCATCTAACAAAGGATAGTAATGGACAAACACTCTGATAGACATAGCTCATAGCTTGCTACTTTCACGTTGGAAGGAATTAATCTCAGTATTATATCAAAAGACCTTGTTACTGAATATGTAAATATCACTGGCTGAATGTAGAATCATAAACCCGAGGCAACATTCACAGCCAAGGATGCCACTGCTTCTCATGTAGAAGTCCATTTTATCTATTGACGTCAGCAATGTGCAGCCAATTACCCAACACAGAAACAGGCACCCCTCCTGACAACACCAAGGAGAGGTTTAATAGCCAAAGGAGTAGCATGGTATTTTGGTAAATAAAATCTGCTTATTTAACAGCTTTTAAATAATGCGGGTGTATTTCCTGCTGTTAGAATCTGTTCAAGAATTTAATAAATATCATTATTAAAATCTATGCTAGGATCCAAAACAGCAGGGAACTCAGTAATGTTATTTAAAGTGGAATTTCCTCAGCAGATTGTACTGTGTATTGCACTGTGATTTTCTGAAGAAGAATAAGATATTCCATCTCTGTTGCCTCCCGTGATCTTTGTGACAGAGGTGGATAATCTGACAAAGTCGAATTAGTCAGGTAAAGTTCAGCCTGAGGCATCAAATGTTGGCTTCAGAAACGTCTGTATTATAACAATGCTGCTCTCTCCTGTGTCCTAGGAAGAGCCCATCTGCATTCCTGACCACAATTTTGGACCAACCAAATGGTCAAGGAAGTGTCCATTCCAATTTTTCCAGGGTCTGTAATAAGATATGACAGACTACTTTGGGACCAGATTGCCAAAAAAAGCAGAAAGAATCCTATAAGCTAGTTCATTTTGATCTTTCAGTGCCTTATAAATATTAATTAACAATCTTCCAAAGACCCTGTGGGGAAGGAAGTAGCATTCACCTCTATTTACATTGGAGGAACAGGGCCAGAGATGAACAAATTTGCCCCAAACCAGAGAAAGTCAGTGGAAATGGGAGAGTTTCTGGTTCTGGAATCTGTTCACATTTCTCTTTCCTCTCTGTGAATTACAAGCAAAAACAACTCTTCCAAGACTTTTCTTCCTACACTTTTCAGTTGTCTCCCCATTCTTCCTTATCCTCTGTACACCCCATCTCATGGTTTGATGCATTGACTGACTCCGTAATTATGCCGGCTATAAAAATCACTTGGATAGCTTCCTTGTCTTCTAATTTAAGAGTGAAGTCCTAAGTACATTTACAGTCTTGTATAACTAACGATGATAGGGGGCACTTTCTTCAAATGGTGAGGTTTGTGTTTTGCTGCTATTTTCTCTGCATAATGGGTGGGGCTGATTACATTTTTAAAGGGGCCTGAAACTTCCTGTTATAAGACATTTATTTGGGGTACTTAAACATTGCCAGGTTTAACTATATAGGCTCAAATTTTCCTTGCTGGGTGCCTGCCTCCAGCAGTCCTTTTTCTTTTTTTCTTTTTCTTTTTTTTTTCATTGCAGCCAAAATGGTTCAGCTTTTTCCAAGTGGGAGAGAATATGTTATTTTGCCAAAGTTAAAAAATCCTGATGACCTTTTCTTTGAAGAGCTCTAAATACCCCCTTGTGGTTTGAGATAAGCATGGGACATTTGGCAAGGGCCAGCCTCTGAAATCACCATGAAAACCTGTCCAAATAAAGGCAAGTTTTAATCATTTAAAAAATCACAATTCACACATACTCAGTGGAAACCAGCCATGGCTTTACAACTGTACCTCTGAAGAGTCAATCTTCATTCACCATGCTCCAGCCTGGGGCTGAGTAGAAATTTCCTTTCCACTGCAGTTCTGAGTTGTTTCCGACCATGCCAGGTCCAGATGCATGTCCAGGCATCAGAACTGAGAGCAGTAGCATAATTAAGTGGGGGGCAAGCAATGCACCAGCCTTAGGCACCAATTTAGGGGGCAGAGGGGCGCAAAAATAGCAGCTGCCTCCACTGTCAGCCTGCTGTCACTGCTGCCGCTGCTAACACAGCTGCTGCCACTGCCCCATGCATTGCTATTGCCCAGGGCACAAAATGATGGTTCTGCTCTGCTGTGCCCTCTCTGCCCCACCACTCCTAGGCTCAGGCTAGGATAGGGTAGAAAGAATGGTTTAATTTAAATGCAGAAGGAACACAAGACAGATCTGGAAGAGGATGGAGGAAGTACATAGGAACAAAAAGGAGCCTGGGTGTGAAGGTTGGCATAGTCGGTGAGAGGGAAACTGAGACTAGGATTTGGGGCAGATGGAGACTTGGGATGTTTTCAGAGTCTTTGTAATGGATGAAGCTGTGTAGGG
>NW_005841862.1:4231320-4255865 GCF_000455745.1 Alligator sinensis
TGCATTCCCCTCCCATAGCCTAAGAATAGGTTCATATTCTAATATTTTTCCATGGAGGATTTCTGCAACTATTAAACTAGACTTTTGATTTCCCATGACTTGTAACACCCTTGTGGATGTTTGAAAACAAAGTGACTTACCCTACCCATTTAATCCTTTTCTATTTGACAAACACTGATTTGTTTGTTTGTTTCTGACAGAGTTGAAATTAACATGGCTCATTTTCATTGCTGCTCGTTTTTTTCTCTGCACCAGCTGTGCTCTACTAATATTGTGCTGTTGCAGCCATTCAGGACTGAGCTACAGGGATAAAATGGCATCTACTAGACTCAGCCACTGCTTTGGAGGTAGAGATAGCTGTCTCCGAGGTCAAGAGAGGAGGCAGACTCTCCAGTTGGGATTCCTCTCCATTAATCTGGAGACATCGTGACCACCAGGGTTTGAATTACCGGGGAGCTCGGGAGACAAAGCCCCCCCACATAAGAGAAGAGAACCCCACTGCGGGCTGGTCAACCTCCAACCCACCCCACACCCTCTGGTTGCCACCGACGCAGACACCCCCTGCCCCAAGAGTCAAAGTGTAATTCAAACCCTGGTAACCACCCTCCTCTCACCCTGAAAAAACTGTTTCTTTGCCTAACATAGAGTAAATCTGTTGGAAAGGGGGGCTGGACCTGATGATCTGTAAGGTCCCTTCCAGCCCCTAACAACTATGAAACTAACTACTGGGGACAAGGAAGCAGTTGCTCAGTCATTTACTTTATTGCATCCCATTCCTCACTTCCTGTCAGTGTCAGTACATTATCTATTTAGACCAGAGATAGTCCCCTCCTTGGCTTACAGGCCACACCTGGCCTGCGGCAGCACAGGTTAGTACAGGGCCCAATTCTGGCAGGTGGAGCTGGGTGGGGGAAGCCTAGGGCTGCAGGGCCTGATCCTGGCACGTGGGGCCAGGCAGGAGTAGCACAGGACCTCAGAACCTGATTCTAGTGCACAGGAGCAATGCAGGGGCCTGGAGCCCCAGCCTAGTGCATGGAGCTAGGTGGGACAGTGTGGGGGCAGGGCCAGATTAACCCTTTAGTGGGCCCTAGGCAAGCAAACTCATGAGCCCCTACTTCTTTCACTCAATAATTATAATATGTATAAGAAGCACAACTTGGCCCCTTCTTCACTTAGGGCCCTAGGCATGTGCTTAGTTTGCCTATGTGTTAATCCAGCCCTGCATGTGGGGCTTGGGTTCTATACAATGGGAAGCTACTGGGAGCATTCACCAAACTGCTCTAGTATCCTTTCCAGGACAGCTTCTAGAGAAAGAGGCAGTCATTGAAAGAGGGAGAGGGAGAGAGCGAGAGACTGACCTTAGCTGTGTGGAGTGTCAGAGTAACCTAGAAAGTGACTGTATTGGCCTTTAGTGGCTGCAGCCTCCATAGCAGCTATCAGCTTTACAGTTTTGCTAGGATGATCATTTTTTGCTACTGTATTTCTGTAAGAAACATTCACACGTTAGCCCCCTTATGATGAAGAATCCAGTGACCTTTCATTTCTGAAAAAAAAAAGAAGCAGGGAAACAATCACTTATATTTGTGACCATTTGTAAAAGCTTATAACAGGGGTTACAATACTCAAGAGAAGTGTGTTGCTTGGGCCTGAGAAAATGGCTGAAGGCAAACAAAAGCTACAATCCTGAGTTACAGAAACATAGATCTCGGCAGGTATGAGGCATGTATTGGTGTCTCTACAGTGTGTGAGGAAGAAGAGGATTGGCTGTGCATAGGGAGCAGGAGGACAGCAAGGCAAGGACATCTGTGCTTGAGGAGGGATACAGCAATAAGTCATTTCTGCTGCTCCAGGAATACTCCTGCTTTAGTCTGCATGGTGGACATAGAGGTTGAGTAATGCCCCCCCTCCACCTGGCCCCCACCCCACTGCATTATTAGGGAGAGGGAGAAGGTAACTTGCATCTCCCTAAGGGGGATGGGAAGGAAGCAGCCCTATGGGAAAAGTTTGTTTCTGTTGCTGCTTGAGTACAGTAGTACCTACTCTGGTATTTGGTGAGGGAAGGGGCTCAAGGGAGATGCAAGCAAGGAAGAAGATGGAGTGTGAAGGAAGCATATGAAAGAAGGAATGGAAGGGACTCAGGCAGTCATCTAGTCTAACCTCTTTCTCTATGCTTCAGTGTTTGGGGCTTCTGAGCTTGATGCTTTCTGGTCCAGAGCTCTCACCTTTACATCATCAGCCAGTCAGCAGGGACCTTAGGGCTTTTTCAGGGAAAGTGGTGAGAGCAATGGCACTTTATTCTGAGTATTGTGTCTCATGGGACCTCCTCTACTTCAGGTGGTTAAGGCCAGTGGGACAAATGCAATCTCAGTTACAGCAGAAGTCAGTGGAATTACTCTGAGTTCATGCTTTTGTGACTGAGAACAGCTCTGTTTCTATGGAGCCCTGATGCCTGGGTTCTGCTATACCCATGTGTGCACTATAGCTGATGCCTGCATGCGTAGTCACAGATTCCTCAGTCCACTGAGAGAGTGTCTGCCTTGTGAAGTTCTGTGCCAAATACAGCTAAGGAGCCTTACAAATAGATTGTCTCACCTCTTTGAACTTTAAAGCTACTCAAATTATTAGTATTTATTTTATTAATTTATTGGATAAATACCAGTAAGGTTGCATGGTGGCTCCGACTCTGGACCTTTTTTTTCACAACGTTCAAAGCAATTACTCCCATGAAAGCAAACAGTCCATTTAGTGAGAGGGTCTATAAGGCAGAAATGAGATCAGATTCCTGAACAGCTGTGTCCTTCTCTTGGGGGATTCTGTGACTGAAGTCTCAAGCTGACACCAGAATATGAAAAAAGAGAGAGAACCTTGCTGAGATTTGATCCACAAATTGCAGCTGTCTGCTGCATCAGACTTTGAGCCCCAAACTCCTTCTTTTCAAAATTACCCATTAATTTAAACAGCATTTGAACATGCAGAAAGATAAAATAAGAAGCGATGTTTTCATCTACAATAACAATAACAACCAACACCTCCCTGTTTTTTTAAAGCTGGTTGGATGGAAACAAATTGACTGAGACAGTTGTAAACAGGAGAAAGGCCCCCATCTATTTTTTGTTTCATCATAGTAAAGTACATGTAAATATGAGAGTGAATGTGTGCATGCACATAGAGGAAAATGTGGCATTGTGGTTTTAGCTCAAACACCGTTGCGACCTTCAGTAATATTCTAGAGGCTCAACTTAAAAGTTTCACCTTACTTGCTGTTGTGTGTCATACACACATTGAATCTCCAAGTCTGGTTCAAATCCAGTGCAAAGTGGCAGTCACCCAAAGTTGATGATTTACTGCCAGCTTGTATAAAATAAGTTTGCAGGTGACAATTGAGCCTCCAGTGGAAAAAGCCCACCTCAAAAGGCCACCAGCTCTGATATGGTCCTTAACTAGGCACCAGCCCATGTTGAAAATTATACAGAAATCAGAGGAAGTTCTGAGAGACATTATGCCCCCTGGAACATATGGAGCACACCTCCAAAACACTTCTGACAGTGTAGCACAGGCTTCCCTGTGCAGTTAGCCACGTCTTTTCAAAGCTTTATCATGCCCCAGGCTCCATCCCGCCTGCCTGACCTAGCCAATGCCCCAAGAGGCATTGGGAGATGGTGGTCACCGTGTGCAAGGACTGCCACTGTGCCTGCCTCTGCCATCCCCTCGCCCTAGAGGTAGTCCCTCTGGGTCAAGCACACTGGCAAGGCAGCATGAGGAAGCATGTAATGTTACTGCCAATTCTATATTTGCTTTGGGGCTAAGTAGAGGCCTGCAGTCTTGGGGCTGTGTAAACCTCAGCCTGGCACCTTTCCCAAGCCCCAAACTGAGACATGCAGAAATTGTTTGAAGTCACTCCAACCATTAGATGGATTGACATACAGCTCCTTAGCAATAATCTGTCCTGAGGACACTCCCAGCTGGGATTCCTACCCTAGATATCCAGAATTTGTGTTCACATAGGCCATGTGATAGCCTCTTAGTTGCCTGCATTTATGTCCATGTGTTCGTCTGGCAACATCCCCACTCACAAGCTGTTTGACAAGGGCTCAGCTGCCAGGCGATGATGTGTTTAGACAGGCAGCCTGCACAGGACTGTAAGTGCCATCTCTTTTGCAGGGCTTCCCCCTCCACTGTGCTATAGTGGAGCCACATATCACTGTACCTGAAGACAGCTATTGCATGTTCCCATTCTACCTCTACCTCCTAAAGTTACTTGTGCAATACAGGCAAAGATAATTCAGTGCTCAGAGACCTTTATTCTGGCCATCAGTGCAGGATTCAATTGCAGCAGATTTTAGGGAAACCTCTTTAAACTACCTGAGTTTGAAATCCATCTCATACCCTTCTGATAATCAAACCAGTGAACAAGCTTAACTTAACACGTGATCCAAGCCAAAGGAGAGCAAGATACAAGGCTTACACTTTGCCAAAGAAGCAAGTACATGACACCATCTGGTCCATAACAGGTGGCTAGTGTGGGCTGGATGCAAACAGCAGAATTTGTCCAATTGGTTCTGCATGGTAGACCCTTTCATTACATAGCACACGGACAGTGAAACAAATACAAATGAGAGATCATCTGATGGGGAAAGTGAAGAGATGGTGAGTGTGCAAGGGTCCAGAACCCCTTTGACGTTGGAAGCAAACATGTATCATTTTAATTTCTTCAGGGACTACATTTTGATGGTAATGGCACGTCTTGCTTTTTGGGTTTTATTTTTTGGTCTTTATTGGGCCTTTTCAGATCATCCAGTTTTCCAACTGCACCTGCTGCATTTAGTAACCAAGTTATGGCCTGTCCGCTCGGAGAGAAGAAAGAGGGGCTGCTGGTAGAGGAAGCAAGAGATCGAAGACCAAGCATATGCAGATGAAATCACTAGCTACACCTCTGCTTGCTATCAAAACTGCAGTAGATATAGGCAAGAGACTTTCATTTCCCACTCAAGAAGGATATGGCTGAAGAGTGCTGTATCCCATTATCTCTGAGAACTACATGCTGTACCTGACTAACTTAGGACCTTTGGCCAAAGACTTACATTTTTCATAATATGTCAACTGCCTGCTTCCAGAATCTCAGGGCTTCTACTGCTACAGCTATAAGACATCGAGCAGATGAGGAAAATAATTGGATTCTAGCTTGGACACCTGCAATGAAGACAGTTCTTGACACTTTATGTTGCACAGGCACTTAACATTAGGATTGTTTTAAAATAAACCTATTTCTTTTAAGTATCAGTTTGGTTTGGGTCATACAGAACAGGGGTAGTATGTGGGAATCAGTCAACATGAACTTCATGGTTCTCGATTCCTGGGTCAACATTACCAGTCTTCCCATGTATGTTCAGTTCAGTCAAAGATGCAACCCAGCTACCAACTCATAACATTGGCAGAAAGTAGTTTCCTCTCTCAAGAAAAATAGTTGTATTATGAGTGGATGCTAATAGTGTTCCTGTGCCCTCTAACAGGTAACTATTGCTTGTAATCTAAACATATAAAGAGCATCCTGATACAATACTAAGTTATACCATTCAGCCATCTGCGATATTTCATTAGGTGTAATTTCTTATCATGGGATTTTAGGGAAGATTTTGCTTTCCCGCTGTACCTTAGTCAAGTGCACGATAAAATATTCATTGTACAAACTAGACATAAAGTACATTTTGTTAACATTGAACTGATTCAACATTGAAACAACTTACTTAGGGATGTGGTAGATTTTCCATTGGTTGAAGTCTTTAAATGAAGATGCGTTTCTAAAATAGCCTCTACCTGACACACATGTTATGGGCTTGATTCAAGAATCACTTGGGCATGCATTCTGCATGTCATACTAGATGTTCATAATAGTCCTTTCTGGCCTTAAAATCTACAAATCTATCGACAGGATGCAGAGATTTTCAGTTACTCAAATACATACAGACATCCCAGCAGCCAAACCGTAGAAAGCCACAGAACTTCCTTTGCTAAAACCACATGATTGTAACTTTTTAGTGAACAAAGCAAGTGTTGTTTGTCTCTGGAAACAAACCAGCCCTAATCAGACTTCAATACTAGTGCAGACAGAAGAGCTAGTTACACTAATTTGAAGATTCACTCACAATAATTTTGGTGACTGTAATGAAGTGCAAGTGAACATTGAGCAAAAACTTCTAACCATTGATGTCATGAGATTTACCAAGAGGGTTGTTTTGCAGCTGGAGAAAATATTTTGAACTCTAAGGAGAAGTCTAATTCTGGAGTTCTATGTGGCATTAAGTTTTTAAATTTCTTATCGTGTCAGTGACTCAAGGACAGTTGCATACATTTGCCCAATTATAATAAGTGATAAAAATGAAACAAACAATGAAGATAAGATTAAATCAAAACCCTGAATCCAAGCATTCCTAAACCTTGCAAAAGTTTGGACCAGATGCAAAAGCTAAATTGGGGCTCAAAACTACGGGTATTGCACAAAACACAAAGATGTGACAAAGCCACGCAAGTTAAAGTAGCACCATAGTTTCATAGTTGGTAGGGTCGGAAGGGACCTGAGGAGATCATCTAGTCCAACCCCCTGCCGTGGCAGGAAAGAGTACTGGGGTCAAACGACCCCGGCGAAATGTTCGTCCAGCCTCCTTTTAAAGACGCCCAGGGTAGGAGCCAGCACCACTTCTTTTTGGAAGTTGGTTCCAGATCCTAGCCGCACTGACAGTGAAATAGCGCTTCCTAATATCTAACCTGAAACTACCCTCCACTAGCTTGTGTCCATTGTTTCCTGTAACTCCCGGGATTGCTCGGGGGAACAGGGACTCTCCCAATGCCTGATGATCCCCCTTGACTAGTTTGTAGACTGCCACTAGATCCCCTCTCAGCCTTCTCCTGTGGAGGCTGAACAGGTTCAGGTCCCGTAGCCTCTCCTCGTAGGGCCTGCCCTGCTGCCCCCTGATCATGCGGGTGGCCTTCCTCTGAACCCTCTCAATGCTGTCCACATCCCTCCTAGCGGTGCCCAGAACTGGATGCAGTACTCTAGCTGCGGCCTGACCAGTGTCGTGTAGAGGGGGAGGATCACCTCCTTGGACCTGCTTGAGATGCATCTGTGGATGCACAACAAGGTATGGTTGGCTTTCCTGATTGCGTCCCCACACTGTTGGCCCATGTTCACTGTGGCATCAATGACTACTCCAAGATCCTTTGCTGTCTCAACACTGACGAGAAGGGAGTTCCCCAGCCTGTAGGTGTGTTGTTCTTTCTTCCTCCCCAGGTGCATTACCCTGCACTTGTCAGTGTTGAACCCCATCCTGTTCAACACCATCTCCAACTGTCTTTTATCCCTTCAACATGGTCTTCCTCTCACTCCCTCATTGACATAATTCCCACACCTTATGTATTACAGTTTTCCTCGAGTTTCAACTGGATTAATTGTTCTTCACTTACCTACCTGAACAGTGTGGGATGTTGCTGGTGCAGAATGGGTGCCATATCCTACCCTGGGGATGAGAGTAATTTAATGAGAGAGACATGATCATAAATATTCAGCCAGGGTCACTCCTTGCAGGGGCATGGTGTGTAAAACTCACTTGCATTCCTGGGGCAGCTCCAATAGGTTCAGGCCAAGGAAGCACAACTTCATATTCTGTCAGGGAGCGCTAGGGACTGAACATGTCATTTGTCTGGCTGGCCTCTCGTCACATTTACTATGCTGGTTCTGCCTACTTTGGAGAGTTGTTTAACTAGTTTCTATCTACCACCAGCCCCTGAAGACTTGCATTTTATTGGTACAAATTGATCCACCCTAGACTGTAAAAAGCTTTGGGATGTAACTTACATGCAAGACACTAACTCATGTAAGACAGTATATAAAAATAGGGTATGATCAAAGAGATAGACTAGAATCCATCTTTGACTTCAGCATGGCCTCTCATGAGAGTCTTTAATCATCCTATTGTGGTGGCAAAACCCTTATGAATTCTTGTTCATTCTTGTCCTTTTGCCCTAGTTTCTCTCTTCATTCTCCCCTCTACTACATAGCAATCACTATCCCCTGCAGATGCTTGGATACCATCTGCCGATTGCCAAATACCAGCAGATAGTACGTTTCTGCAGAAAAGAATTTAACCCACAGTGATAGCTTGCTCTCCACCCTGCTGCTCCATTTAATACCCATGGCAGCAAATACAGCTATCTAGTGAAATTATCAGGAAGTTACTCCCATCTCACAGACCAAATGAAATTTTGTTCCCTTATTTCCAAGGGAGTCTTGCTTCCTGAATTTAGCACATAGGCAGCCACTACTGCCTTCCTTGCTTTGCATAACAAGACTTCTATGCCCTTCCAAATCCTGCCTCATGACTGCCTCATGTGTTCAGTCATCTATGGAGCACATTGCATGTACATGCCATTGTACTTATAGAATAATTAGAATTCAAATAATAAATCAAACAAGGCAAGAGATTACAAGATACCCAATTTCTAATGTTTGCAGTCACTCTATATCAATGGCCTGCAATTTATTTACGTTATGTATGCGAGTGGGAAAATATTTTTACTGATATTTTAATAACTTTATTAGCTCAACTGCTCTATTCTTTGAATAGTCACTGTTCTGGCTTATTCTTCCAGAATACAAATGAGGGTGCATAGGGAAAAGCAAGCCACACAGCTTTTTAAAACTCTGAAGAACTCACTTGAATTGGAATGGTAGCTGGCTTTTACATAAAATTCTTGCAGCTACTTCCACTTGCCACTAAACACATTGTATTGTTATTGTTACTACTACATTGTTTTATTGTAAATGATGTTGCTAAATCTGGATTCACCTTTCACAGTTTCTGCTTACAAAGTAAAGTGAAAAAAAAAGTTTGGGAAAACCACAATCAATCACTTTGATGTTAGAAACTAGGTTGCATACAGATGTGAACCGTGTCTCCCCTCTCCCCATGGCACTTTAAGCTCAACACACTCCCACACCAGGCACAGTGCATACCCAGAAGAGGCATCGTTTTAGTTTGACCCAGCTCGCCCAGTGTCTGTATAGATTGGGTGCTCCAGCAGGGCTTTTTGGCACTTATCTAATAGCTGATTGAACCAGCTATTAGATAAAAATACCAAAAAGCTCTGCTAAAGTGCCCAATCTATACAGACATTGGGCGAGTTGGGTCAAACTAAAGTGATGCCTCTTCCGGTAAAACACAGTTTTTGTTTTTTATTACATCTATCAACACCCTAGATTATTTGCTGGTTCTCATTTACTAAGCCAATGCTGCAATGTTCAAGTTGTAAGCTCTGCAAGTAAAACAGTTAAATCCAAGTGAAAATTATTTAATAATAGAATAATTGATCGTTTAAAATAATAATAATAATAATAATACATAGAATATGCTTTAATTTCTAACAAGTTGTATTAAAGAATGCTAACATTTTCAGCTTTCAAAAGTTACACAAGCAACACAACAACTAATAATAAACTTATGAGTAAGTTTCTTCCAAATTTACATGCAACTTGTTTCTAATAAGAAGGTATAAAATCTTGGAGGTTCTATGCTTGCATTTGGACACCATAACAATAAAAATATCAGTGTTAATTCAGCTCTTTTCACACCATGCACATGCCCCTATTTTCTAGGAAGGGTCACTTTTCATATATGTAAAAGGAAAAACATAACCCTGTAAAATTGCTTAGTAAAATATAGTATATATTCTCATAGACCTGCTCTCAGGCATTTGAACACTGAAAAAGAATCAAACATTTGTTGTTATTATGAACAGATAGCGAGCCAGGTAATATCCCTCTCCCATGTAATTACTGCAATCAATTAAGTTACTGAGCTACTTACTCACCCAGGATGAGTCTGCATCTGCATGACAGACTGGGGTGGCCAACTTGCAGCACACATGCCATAAATGGCACACAAAGATGCCCTGTTTGACCCGAGACAGATCATGGAAGGAACAAGTAGAGCAGCTGACTGGATAGGAGGCAGGGCTTAACTTATAGCATGCCTGACAAAAAAGTTAACCACCACAGTTAAGGACTAAAGTTGACTCTAGCACAGGGGTGATCAAAATAGCCTACGGGTCAAATCTGGGCCACCAAAAGATTTTCTGCAGCCTGAAGTGAACCCCTCAGCTCTGCCTGGCCCTGGTGCAGGGGGCAACTCAGGCTGTGGCATGTACATTCGGTCCCGCTGCCCCTGGGTGTGCAGCAGGGGTGGGGTGGCACAGCAGCCAGACTCACTTCCCAGCAGCTGCCAGTCTGCTGCCACCGCTGCCAAACCCAGCCCTGCTGTCTGGGCACCCCAGCCCATCTGCCCTGCACCCACCACTGGGGTGCTAGACAGAGTGGGCAGGCAGGAATGGGCAGCCAGCGCCGAGAATAGGATCAGGATTGTGGGGCAATGACAGCATGGAGCTAGGGCCCAGGGCAAAGCCATGATCTGCTGCCTGCACATCTCTGCAGTGGGTACCAGTTCCATGCATAGGGGAGAGCAGGGAGCGAATCACGGCTCTACCCTGGGCCCCAGTCCCATGCTGTCATGGCCTTGCAATCCTGACCCGAGCCCTCGTCCTGCCTGCCCAGACACCACTCCCGCACACACACGGACCCATCCCATTTGTGCATCCTGCCCATGCAGGCCCCAGGCCAGTCCCCATGGAGCCCCTGGGATTGCTGAGCAGTGACATCATGGGGCAGGGGCCCCGGGCCGAGCTGCAATCCGCTCCCCATATGACCCTGCCCACAGACCCAATACCCATCACAGGAACGTGCAAGGAGTGGATCAGGGCTCTGCCCTTGGTCCCAGTCCCATGCTGTCATGTACCCAGCAATCCCGATCCTGGCCCTTGGTGCCCATCTAGCTCCCAGATGCTGCTCCTTACCTGCCTGCAGCCCTATCCCATCCAACCAGCCACGGGGCAGACCTGCTTAAGGATTTTCGGTGAGCTGTTGCAGGGAGAAGAGTGCCGACCTGGCCCATGACAATTCACCAAAAATCCATAAGTGGCCCTCTGGCCCAAATAATTGCCCACCCCTGCTCTAATACATACCAAAATTTCAGCTATGATTAAGCATCCTAACACTTAGCTCTGCTAGGGGAACTTTCAAGTTTAACTGACTGGGATTTCAGAAAGAGGCAGAACTTGCACCAAGATCTTTTTCAAACAAGACTGCTATCCTGTAATGCCCGTTACTCCTCTCTCAGGCCTCTCTGTTACAGATAAGACACATTTGCTTGCTTAGCAGATAATACTATTTCTCTGCGAGTCCAAGTTATTTGCGTTTTCCAGTGGCAAACTAAGCAGGATGAGTATAAAAATAAGGATTTTCCCAAGCCCCAAATGCAGAGCTGAAGGGAGCGAATACAAGGGTTAATCTACTAATCATATCTTTAAGCATCCTACAATTTATAAACATTTTTATGAAGCCATGGACATTATCTTTTTTCAGACAGAAAATTCTGAAGATAAGCCACATTTAATTGCGATTATAAAAAAAAAAAGGCCTTTTGAGAGAAATACTGGCTGTTCTAGAATATAAATTAATATGAATACACACACTTAGTTATTACCAGGTACTAGTGGGGATCTTGCAAGTTGTTGGTTTTTTTAGTAGCTTTTGTGAACGCAGGAAAGTGGCAACTCTAAAAGCTGAAGTCCTATATTTATCCCCATAAACAAATGCTTCACAGACAGTAACTGCAGGGCAGTCTTGCCTGAGAAAGCCGTACGATCTTCAACCCTGACACTCAGGGACCACCCCACTGAAAACAGAAGAACTAGTCAATCCTCATACACATTCGGTCTGAGCTTCTCGACTAACCAGGTTGCCCAATGTGGCTGTTTCTGAGATGAGTGCAGAGAAGCTCCACTCTACCAAACCAATTTTACCAAAGTGGTAATGGGGGAAAGTTAACACAGATTAAGACCATATTATTAATGAACAAAAACTTGCCCTATGCTGATCTTATGATGATCACAATTAGTTCCTATTGGAGAACATCTTTACACTATCCATCAAAAGAT
Organism: Alligator sinensis; assembly: GCF_000455745.1. Classification (NCBI taxonomy): domain Eukaryota; kingdom Metazoa; phylum Chordata; order Crocodylia; family Alligatoridae; genus Alligator; species Alligator sinensis. The sequence continues at coordinate 4,243,363 of NW_005841862.1, forward strand.
TCATATTCTATTTTCTGTTATTCATTTCTCCAGCCCCTCACATATCTGTTTACAAGAATCAACATACACACACAAAACTCCCTTTCAAAACCATGTTAAAACAGAAACCTACCACCATTTGAGAGAGCAATCTCAGAGACATGTTTTTGGGCAAAAAAGCGTTCATTCCAAATGCATTACTTTTCAAATAGCATCTTCACATTTGAAGCAGCAGAGACTTCTGTGCTCCCAGTAAGGATGGCTCATTGATTTTATGCGAAGGAAATTTAAAACTGACAATAAAACATTTTTGCAATTATCAACCTGTCTAGTTATTTCTCACGTTCACTTCCTCACCTGTCAGCAACAGAAAGAATTCCAGCCAACTTTCTTCTGCTAAGAAGTCTCTTCATAACATCTACTGAACGCGTTTTAACTGGTCTGTAACTACACAGAGTTTTAAAATTTTCATGCAGCCTTTTCCATCTACAGGCTGATTTTCATTGTAGTTGATGCCCAAGCTGTATACACACATGGCAACCAGACCTGCTGGCAGCTGCTGCTCATGCCAGCCAAGCAGCACGATGAGTGTGTACTGATGTGTAAAGAGAGGGCACTGCACTGATGAAAATATAATTCTTGAGTTATTTTTAACACAGCATTACAAATAGCTGGAGTAGAAGCACTGCTCTCTCCCCCCATCAGATTCCCACCTTGAAAGAACAAGGAGACTGATAGATCTCACATCACTCAGCTCAAACAGTTCGAAAAAAGATTGCAGAGCACTAGCCACCACAGATGAAGCTACACAGCAGACAGCATCTAAAAATTTAGCACATTTAACTCTGTTTAGAAGGCTCATGCTACCCCTTCCATGACTGAGAGTACGTTAATATACTGTCTCAACCAAGGAAGAAACACTGTCTCTGTATAGTCTTCCTCCCACATCACTACCCTCATCAAAAGCCCCTGTGTAGCAATAGTACAGCATGAGGGGGGGAAAAACCTGTGAATTAAAGCAGCAGCTTTTCCCCAGCAACTTTCATTACTTTTTCCTTCCATCAGTCCTGCACTGAACCTGCCCTCAAGAAGAATTCCAAATCCAGGAAGGGAGCCACTGGCCTCAGGTCTCATACAAGTTATGCCAAGAAGGGCCTCCAGTTCAGTTTCTCCTAAAGCAGAGCTTTCCAAACTGTGTGCCGTGACACATTAGTGTGTCGGCGGCAGTGTGTAGGTGTGTCGCGCGAAATGCAGAAAATTTTGCAGAAGGGCACCGCGAAGCTCCCTTACTCGCGTCTGCTTCCCTTGGCCCCTCCCCCGGAACTGAATTACTGTGTCGCGAAATGATGCATGTCTAAAAAGTGTGTCACCAACATGAAAAGTTTGGAAAGCTCTGTCCTAAAGTCTCTTCAGTATGTCTACTAGGGCTGTGTGAAATTTTGCTGGCAGTTTCATTTTGAGCTCAAAACAGTGAAACTGAAACGAAACAGAGAGCTTTGAAACAGCCTCGAAATGAAATGAGGCAAGTCAAAACGTTTCGAAGCTCAAGCTGGGCTTGCCTACAGGGAAAAGAAACTAAAGTGAGAGGGAGGGGAAAGATGGGGGAAGGGAGGGAAAAAGGATTGCTCTCATTAGTGACTGTGTAGCTGACCAGTGACTGTCATCCTTCCCTGAGGGCCCTTCCAATCCCAGTACTCTGGAGGAGGGATAGAAAAAACTGCATAAAAAGCAGCATTGTTTTGCATGTTAGCAGCTGGAGGTGCAAGGCCCCAGAACCCAGACTCCCCCTGCACCTATCTCCTTGACAACTAGTGGGCTTCGTGTCCGCAGCAGGGGCTAGCAGGCCTGCAGCTTTCGCCCTGCTGCGCCTTAACACACACACACACACACACACACAGTGTCACTTATGTCACAAGTTTTGCTTGTCCACCGCTTAGGTTCAGGGGTTTTGGAGAAACTGTACTTTATCTCCTTGAAACTTGGCAGGCTTCATGCCCTCAGAGGGGGCTACCATTCCTGCAAGTTTCATCCAAATCAGGATATAAATGACAAAGTTATAGGCTGTTTTGAGCTTCCCTATTATAGCCCATGGGTGAAACGTCGAAACAGCATTGAAACAGTGAAACTGCGTTGACAAAACAAAACGTAACAGCGGTTTTGAATCTAAATGAAATTCTAAACGAAATGCTGTTCCATCGAAATGCAAGTCAAAGTGGAATGGTGCTGTTTCGCACAACCCTAATGTCTATCTTGATGGCCACACCACTGCACTCAAACTCCAGGAAACATCACATTTCTTGTTACTTGCATAACATTACCCCCTTATGTAGCTCTTTAGCAAAAATTAAGCTGACACTGGTCCATTATACCTAGGTGGGGGCAGAGGGAAGGGGGATTAATTAAATTATCTTCCTGCCTTGGTAAGAGCCAATTAGCAGTTCTTATGGTAAATGCTGATAAGGCATGAAATGCTGGAAAGGCAACAACTAAAGAGCATAGGAATGAGATATTTAGCAATATTCAGATAGACTTATAACCATAAGTCCACTGCCACTTATTAACAAGAGCAGAACACTGGTAGCTCAGGCTTTCATAGGATGGAAAGAGAATTTGAATACTCAAGTCACCATGCCTAAAAGACAGGCATCCACCGTGGGTATTGTAAAATGATTCTTGTAACGTTTTATGGCTCCAAGTCCTAACAAGCACTTTGAAAATAAGCAAGGATCTCAGAACAGTAACAATGTGCATTTCGATGCTAACCAAATGCATGACTATGAAGCCCCTCTTAAGTTTCCCCTCCAGACATCTTTTCTGAATTACCACCTTGCCTCGGTCAGTTTAATATTTGCAGTTCACCTACATTTTAGATAAAAAAATTTAGATATTATAGACCTAGCTTACAGAAAGCTGAAGCCTATGGTCTGATTGTGTATCTTGTCCATCCTCACTTTAAAAAAAATGTACTAGCAGTGTCTTCCCCACCCTCAGACTTTGGGGCTTATTTTTCTAACATGCAGAAATCATCCACATCTTTCCTTCCCTACCAATGCTTTAATTCAAAGATATGGGGAAAAGTCAATAGTCAACAGGATTGCCTGAGGGAGAGTAAAAACAGAATCTCTTTCATCAGTTTACATGGTTGTAGCATTGTCACTTGGCATATGTGAAACAAAATTATGAACACAGCACGTAGTTAACATCTGAGAACAGGCTGCATTGAAGATTACAGTTAGGATTATTTAACCAAGTTGAGTTTTCAAGCCTGTTAGCTTCATACATGTGCCTTTTGCAAACTCAGTGAAGAGTCACTAGCTGGTTCTATTGCTGTGTTCTAAAACCATAAACAAACTTTCATTGACATTTTGCTCATAAGCAGACTGCTTTAGCATCCAAAAATCTGCTCTGACCACACGTTGTATTGCATTGCTTTTCCTTGACAAGTTACTCCATTAAGACATACTTTATTCAGCACAATCCTGGCAGACACCGTTCATTACTACAGCTGGGCAAGTTATGAACAACATGATTTATTCAGTAAGTTTAGGTGCTCTCTGTTCAGGAACTGCCACAACAGATCATGAGTCTGTTGTTTGAAGAAATCCACAGAGAATGAATTCACCCCTGAATTAAATAGCTTGGAGGATGTATGTGAGCTTTTAAGTCTCATTTTGAGGCACTAAGTGGCAGCCATGCTTTGGATGGGCTGGTTGCACAGGGGTGAGCTTCATCCAGTAGTAATTCGTGCACTGTAGCTTTGTGAATTTCATCCAGTAGTAATTCGTGCACTGTAGCTTAGTGCATAAGATGTTGGAGCTGCTGATTAGAAACGAGTTGTATTGTTTGTTTCTCACTTGGATCATCAAAATCCTTAATCAATTTTCAGGTGATAATAATCAACAATTCCAATTGTGGATTTAAGCTTTGCCATTTAATTCTAATTTAACTTTACCATTTCAGCCAGTAATTCACTAAGAGTAATTCACTTAGTCATTCGCTAAGATGGTCACTGAGAACAAAACATAAAGGAGGAGACATAGCCAAAATAAGTTCGAAAATCGGAAATTAATATTCTAATTCAAGTACTGTAGTATCTGCCCAGTACTGTGGTATCTGATTACTGCTTGTATTGTGTATCAAGAAAACCTGTATAACTGCTCATAACTCCTGCATGACATGTACTAGATTCACATACCAGTCACAAAACTTGGCTTAAATAAAAAGAACATCTTCAAAACAAACATGGCCTCCTTCAGATTAAGTATTGGGGGTACACGTAAAAAACCAAATTAGTAACAGAGCAGATGATTCACCCCCTCCCCGCTCATGGTAAATATTCTAGCACTTAAAGTTTACATACCATTTCCACACCCTAGTCCCTTCATGCATTTGATATACTTACTGAAGTATTGCTTGTACCTTAAATACTCAAAGGTTCAGTGTTTTTACTTAACATTCAATATTAAAGATGCATTAAAACAGAAGCTATTTTAGGTAATGTAAGATTTACTTATAATTAAGGGTTATATAGTACAAAGATTTAATATTAAACAGCACTAGGAGCATTCAGCTGTAATACTGAGGGGGAAGAGGAATGAAGAATCCTCCAGAATCTTGTTCTCTGAACATTTAGATTAAATATGATCCAATTTAAAAGTTAAAAAAAAGAAGACTAAAAGCAAGTGTCGTTTAATGTATTTTAATAGCAAACTTACAGGAACAGCACAGAAGACAGACAACATTAAAAACATGTACTTGCATGTAGGACAACTCAGTTAGAAAAGTATAGTGAATGGATGGAATCTACTGTATGATAAAAATGCTACAAACACCATTTAGTTGCCATCAATAAGAAATTTACTTGTTTAAAAAAATCCAAATGCTGGCATTGTCCAGAAAAATTTGCAGGTTTATTTATAATTGTTATAAAGTTGAATTGTTGAAACTTGTTCACTGAAACATTTTTGACTGCATTAATGCTTTATGTCCCCGCATTTATATTAAAAATCCACACACAAATGAAAATGGAAAAAAAACCCAAAACAAAACAGAACTTGCCAATACCCGATTCTGTCCCCTATTTTTCCATTTGCAACCATATACTTAGGTACCTTTTAACCCCATGGAAAAAATATCTAAGGTTCATTACTACCAATAAACAGGAAGAAGAGATTTTTTTTTGTGTTGAGAATGATAAGCCCATCATAGTGGAGTTTAAGCACGCTCTCCACGTATGCGACGTGCTAGCTGGATATCTTTTGGCATGATTGTGACACGTTTGGCATGGATAGCACACAGGTTGGTATCTTCAAACAGGCCAACCAAGTAGGCTTCACTTGCCTCCTAGTAAAGGAGAAAAAACAAGAAAAAGTTAGGAGTGGTTTTACATACAGGACACCAGAGTGCCCAGAGCAGAACCCCAGTAACCTCAGTGTAATTTCCCTATGCCTGAAGAAGGGTGTTTGTTCTTGAAAGCTTGTAAAGAACATTTTTTCCAAGTATTTAGTTGATCTAATAAAAAAATATCACATTTACCCAAAGAATCTTTTCTGCCTATAACATCAGTGTAAGCATTTATCTTTAGTCTATGTACCTACTGTTTTGTATTTTTTTTTTAAAGAGTCGAAGAATCTCTAACCAACTCTCTAAAGACTGCCAGCATATAGTCCATTTATTTTAAATGACATTTTCTGTATCTGAGCACAAATAAAAGGCCTTTCCTACATTACAGGGCTGTTGCCACCTTACCTACAGCAGCAGAGCCCCCTAGTGTTGGTGCAGTGTATACTGGTAGGAGTTTTTCCAGTCATCAGTTACACCAGCTCTCATGGACAGTAGCAGCTTTGCCAAAACTGCATCCGCATCAGGGTTTCACTAGTATGGCTATATCTGCTCACCAAAACAGCCCTAGCTGACGAAGAAATGCTAGCAGACTTCTGTAATGAAGTTTAAGCCAATGATACGCTATTGTTATTGAATGATAATGCCCTCTGAAGAGAATTACAGAAAGATTCTGATAGTACCCATATGAATCGATAAAAAGGTGATATTTGATTATTAAAATGCTCTCAGAATCTCTCTCCCCTTTAAAGAAACAAGACCCAGCAAATCCCATCATTATACAAGAATCAGCAGCAGTTTTATTGGCAAGAGTTTATGTTGCTTAAGGTTAGCAATCATTTAGGTATAACAAATAATTTTCAGGTTACATCCTACTACTACAGGAAGTGTGTACATAAAACTTTCTAACTATAGAAACTGCTAAGCAAACTTAGTAAGTTGCATAAGGTTTTTCCAGACTCTGTAAACTTAATGTCAACTTGTTTTAAAGCAGAGCATTTGTAAATGGAATGATCAGACAAGACAACTGTAGCAAAAAGGGTATCTGAGGGCCAAGAGAAAAAAAGAGGACCAAGATTTTCACACAGCATTGAAACATGAAAGCCCTGTTTTGATTCAGGCTAATAACTGAACTGAGCCAATTAGGAAGAGTCAAACTGGGGAAAATGCCAGGGGAAGGTCACAGCTTTTGGCTGTCAAGACACACCCCTTAGGCTGACTACAATTTCTAGCCTGAAACTGAGACAAGTCTACACTCTAGATTTCTACTGGTAAAGCTGTCAGCCAGCAGCATGAATAAGCAGGACCCCTGACCAACACAGATGTTTGTGTAGGCAGTTATAATGACAACACTGCTCTTTTATCAGCATAGTTTCCACCCTTCCCGCCCCCACCCCCCAATCAATTTGTGGGGGGTGGCTTTACTGTACTGGTAAGTACAACTCGGCCAGTTTAGCTATATACACATTAATGAATACTTTTACTGGTAAAGATTACCAGCAATCTGCCCCTAGCATGAACATGGGAAGTCTGTCCAAATTAGTCTTTGCAGATATTAGCTATCTTCAGTTACTATTGAAATCAATTCATTCAAGGTAAAAAGATTCAGACAGATAAGCCACAGACCTCAAAAGCTCTCCCACTTACTATCACTGATTGAGAATGCTAGTTAGAGGACTTAAAAAGCTAAAGGCTATGAGCTGGGGAAAATGTATAGATGCTCAACTTTAAAATTATGTGTACTTCCACTGAAATCAGTCATTAAGAGTTAAGTACATGTCCAAGGAGTTGCAGGACCTCCTACCATATATTTTTGCTTTAGAAAAACACACACATTAATGAAGTAAAGGACAATTTGGCACAAGAAAAAAAAAGTGGCTATACTTTGGGCACAAATAAGTTTTGACTGGAAATTAGGAGTTTTCTAACCTTCAAAAACAATGAAGTACTGGAATAGCCTTTTGGTAGGTTTTGGTGTCCTCCACTCCTAAATACTTAAGATGAAGCTATATCATTTTGAGAGAGAATGCATAATGCAGTTGCCTCAGACAGTCCCCTCTAATACCATATTCTGGGTTTAAAGACAAACAACACCACCCACCCAAACATGTTTGATCCTGAAAATGTTTATCATGAGAAATTCTACTTAACTGATCTCTAGTCAGAAAAGTAGCGCATTTTTCAAAATGACAAGTGGACAGGATCGCAGGATTGAATATAGTAGTCACAACTGGATAAAGTTGCTAAGTTGCAATCATTTTATCTATGTCGTTTTCTTGACTAAATGTGATATGATTAAGAAAAAAAGCAGTATTTAAGTTACTCTAAAAAATTAAAAAGCAGAATCAATAAGAAGCCACCAGTACTACACAGGAACGTACTCTGCATACAGCACAACTCAAACACTAACAGACCTGCAATCATACTGTTACAACCACTGCATTACACACACGCCCTCATTTCCTAAACGCGTTATCAGAAATTTTGTATCAGAACTGGAGGTTTCCTTTAAGCAAAGGTCTTGAGGGAAAACACCACACAGAACAAACTTTGCTTGTGCATGCATACAAATATACCAATATTCCACACACAAATTCCTCATCTTTCATAAATGTTAAGTCCAATAAAGTTTAAGCAGGAGTGAAGAAACAACAGCTTTATCTTAAAGCTCTACTAAATACAAATACAACACAAGTGAAAAAGATTTCTGAGAGATCTTTAAGAAAGCATTCATGGCATTTTTAAGGAGTTGTTGCCATATCACTGAGTGGATTATTTTATCCTAATTACAGATTAATTTCATGATATGACATTAATTGCTCTGGGCAAGTAGAACACAGGCAGTATCAACTCACCTAGAATTCATGTATGCCTACTTCTGGAGTCCACCAATCAAGTGAAATTTTAACTAACCATAGAAACAGCCTGGCCAATTGCATGAGTATACGCAACTGACCTATCACGTTCTCTCTCACACACTAACAAAGAACAGCATGCCACTATCTGTGACTGTACTAAGAAAAATATTCTTTACAGTTCCTATGTTATCTATGGTTTATCCCAAGACTAAAAAAGATATCCTATAGAAAAGTTAGAAATTAAGTTGTATGTTTATTTATAGTAATATCTCAACAGTACCATCCTGTTTCTGATTTGTTCTTTCCTTTGTAAAGCTCTTCTCCAGCATTTAAAATGAGAGTAAACATTTCGCTTACAGCTCAATTCTAGCATTCAAGGGTCTCTACAGAAATGAATCGCTAAAAATAAACAAACAAACAAACAAAGAAATCATAGGTATACTAGGGATGGTCCCTTAGTCCCTGATGATTCTTTGGTTATTTGCATGGGAAAGATCAGATAACTCATTTTGCTTAAAGCAGCATCCTAATTCTGAAGAGTTGTAACTAGCAAAAAGGGACATCAAGTAGCCACTTCCTAACATAAAAACACAGAGGCATACAAGTTAAGTCTGAGTAACAACCGCCTTCAGCTAGACAAGCTCCTCTACACATGAGAGATTCCTTTAAATCAGGCCTAAGAAAATGGCCTTCTTTTAACTCTTACCTGCAAAGCACCAATAGCAGCGCTCTGGAAGCGCAGATCTGTTTTGAAGTCCTGAGCAATTTCACGCACCAGACGCTGGAAGGGAAGTTTGCGGATCAAAAGTTCAGTAGACTTTTGATAACGTCTGATTTCACGGAGAGCTACAGTACCCGGCCTTTAATTAAGAGAAAGACAAGCAATGAATATGTACAAGTATCGCACTTCAACAGATCAAGCGAAGCAATTCTTCCCCTCTATTCGGTACTGGTGAGGCCACATCTAGAGTACTGGGTCCAATTTTGGGTCCCCCACTACAGAAAAGATGTGGACAAATTGGACACAGTCCAGTGGAGGGCAATGAAAATGGTTAGGGGCTAGGGGACGTGACTTCTGAGGAGAGGCTGAGGGAAGACTGGGCTTATATAGTCTAAGAGGAGGGAAGCTGGAGGGTGGGGATTTAATAGCAGCCTACAACTACCTGAAGGGTGGTCACAAAGAAGATGAAGATAAACTGTTCTTAGTAGTGGCAGGTAATAGAACAAGGAGCAATGGTCTCAAGTTGCAGCAAAGGGAAGTTTAGGTTAGACATTAGGAAAAACTCTCTCACTAGGAGAGTAGTAAAGCACTGGAACAGGTTACCCAGGGAGGTTGTGGAGTCTCCATCCTTGGAGGTTTTTAAGATCCAGCTAGACAAAGCCTTGGCTGGGATGATTTAGTTGGGGATGGTCCTGCTTTGAGCAGGGGGTTGAACTAGATGACCTCCTGGGGTTCCTTCCAACCCTCACTTTCTATAATTCTATAGCTGAGTTATTCAATATTCTTAACTCAAGTAGGAACCGCTCCGTTTTGGCTAGAAGCATCCTAATATTTAGAATATGCAACTTCACTTACAAATAAAGGGCCTGACCTCACCACTGATCTGTTCGGAACTTCTACTGCACTCAGGCATCCCACATGTAGAAAAATGGCAAGAGTGGGCCCTCAAAAGCCTTGTCTTCACTAGGAAAAAGGTGCATAACATGTTAATTAACACATGTTAGCTGACGTGTGTTAAAGTCTTAGTGTAGACAAGGCATGCTGTAATGTAACAAAATCACCTGGTCCAGTCATACCATAACTTCCCCCTAGGGTTGTGTGTCACTGGCTAATATACCCTTAAAAATTAAAAATATACCCTCTCCCCTTAAGACACGGCCAACATAGAACCATAAAACTAACAGTGAAAAAATATAGCAGCTGCCATAGTTTTATCCCAAGAACTTAAAAGTTTGTTTTTTTTAAGCTAGTGCTGTGCGTCTTCAAACCAAACTTCTAACATTACTGGCATTTTTTTTTTGCAAACACAATGTATCCTCAGCATCAGTACTGCAAATATGTCATTATGAACATTTGGAAAAGCCTCTGTGAGCCACGTGCTGAAGTCTGTATCTTTTAGTCGCATCCACATTATCTAAAGAACTACCTTGGAGCCAGAAGTGCTGTGGCAAACTGGGTTTGTCCTTGTAGCATTTAAAAAATGGTCCTCAGAGCAGGACCATCCCCAACTATATCATCTAAGGCTTGGGTAGACAAAGCCTTGGCTGGGGTGATAGTTGGGGACGGTTCTGCTTTGAGCAGGGGGTTGAATTAGATGACCTCCTGAGGTCCCTTCCAACACTCATTGTCCTACAGTTCTATGACATAAATAAGTTTATTTTTTCCAAAGGTCTTGCTGCTCCCAAGAGGGATTTTTGATACTGAGCAATCGTGCATAGAGATGAACAATCATAGATTAAAACACTTCCACCCAGAAGGACTCTTGCACAATTAAGAGTTTACTCCTAGACAACAGTCAGCGAGAGATTTGCCTCTAATTCTCACCTATTCTCTCCTCCACACAGGTCTTTTATTTTACCTTAACCAAGTAAAATTATTTGTAGTTCCAGGCCTGCTTATGCATAGACATCTCCTGCCCTCTAACGGCAGATTGATCTAACTACACCCTCAGCTCATTAAAACAGCAAAATACGCGCCGAGGCCAGAATTGGACCAGTTGAAGTAAATTTTAAAAAAAAAAAACAACAAAATCAGTTCTACACATTCAAGTTTGGAAGGGTTCCATTCAAGTATAATATTGAAATTAATTAAAAGCCCAGTCCCCAAGCCGCAGGTATGGCTGGATGCCAATTAATCTGTGCTTAAATTATGTCAAAAGCATAAAAATTGAATTTCAAAATTAATTATCCACCCCCTAAAATGCACGGGCTCTCAGGGTGGGTACATAGAGGCAGTAGGGCCAATGATGGGTTTGCAACCAACACCAGAAGTCACTCAAAATCAGGTGAGGGAATAGCAAAAGCTGGACTAATATGATCCCAGTGAGGATTTTGAAAGGAAGCCCCCCAAAAGAAAAGAAAAAGAAAAAAAGTCCGGCTCCGACTGATGCTGCCGATACACTATGAGGAGATTGCATCGGCAGCCTTTTGTCCCTAGCCATTGCTGTACCTGTAGCGATGAGGTTTCTTGACCCCGCCAGTAGAGGGCGCGCTCTTGCGAGCTGCTTTTGTAGCGAGCTGCTTCCTGGGTGCCTTCCCGCCGGTGGATTTACGGGCAGTTTGCTTGGTACGAGCCATGTTCCTGCAAACTTCTCTTCCTCACACCTACCGGTCACACACGCATACACAAGAAAAGAAGCCAGCAGCCAGCGATCAGGCGCTGCAACCCAGTTGCCCCTGGCACTGGCTTGCTGAAGTCTCCTGCTTGGGGTGCCCCCAAAAGCTCCCCCCATCTCCACAGCAGCAGCAGCTGCCCCCAGCCAGCACAGCCCTGCCGGGACGCCAAGGAGCTGACGAGGCCCCACACTTTTGCCTGCACATGGGACTCCTGAGGGCACACAGCAGAGACGCCAGCACTAAGCCTTTCCCCTCCCCTCCCGCACCCATCTGACTGCCCTGCGGGGGGGGGGGGTGGTAGGAAGGAGACCCCCACTTTAGCTGAGCCCTCCCAAGAAGCCCAGAGCAGCAGCCGCCCCTCCTGCCAGCAGCAGCGGGAGCAGCACAGCGCTGCCCCCTTGCTACTGTCAATCCTCCTCCCTGGGCACCAGCACCCCTGGGGGGTAGGAAGGGTGAGGGGCAGGGGCACAGCACCAGTATGGCTCTGCTCCCAAGCCAGTGGGACCCCTATGCCCTCCTCACCATCAGTCCCCGGCAGCCACAGCCAGTGCAGTCTCACCAGCAGCAAACTTTATTATTTAAGGGGGGGGGGGAATTAGTGTGTGTGTTAAGGAGGGGGGGGTGAAATCCTCCCCTACGTGTGTGTGGGGGGGGGGCCCACAAACCCACACTCGCACACACAAGATGGCCTTGCCCAGAACCTGGGGCCAGCCAACTCCCCGCGCCCAGCCACCAGCCGCCTTGCAAAGGGAGGAGAAAAATAAATAAAGAAAGAAAGAAAGAAAATGGCTTTTAAAAAAACCAAGGAAGGGAGGCAGAAAGCAACCCCCCAGCCCGGCCCCGGGAGGGCAGCAGGGGAGGGGGAGCAGCGGCGGCAGCAGGGGGAGGAGGAGGACGACGACGAGGGGGAGAAAAGTTTGCAGCGGGGCCCAGGCCCCGCAGCGCCCCTCCCCCCGCGGGTGTTTTCCCAGCCCAAGGAGGAAACATGGT